>NW_012148363.1:1258506-1302562 GCF_000956105.1 Propithecus coquereli | reverse complement strand
TATTGAAGTGCAATGGCCAAGAATAGTAAAGACACATTTGGAAAAGAATAGCAGGTAGAAGACCACATTCTGCTAGATATCAAGACTTACTATAGAGCTATAGAATTTAAGGCAATTGTTTTAAAGAAAAACAATTGACAAATTTGTCTGTTAAATTAAGATCTTCTGTTCATCCCAAGATGTCAATAAGAGAGTGAAAATAAATGTTCAGAGTGGGAGAAAAATATTTGTAACACATATAACTAAAAAGGGAGTCTTATAAAAATGTGTAAAGACTTTCTCTTCAATGCAATTATTAACAATGCATATCTCTCAATAGAAAAAAATGGGCAAAGACTTGAGTAGACACTTTAGTAAAGAGAGGATAATCAAATGGCCAACAAATATATAAAAAGTGGCCCAACTTCATTGGCCATTGAGGAAATCCAAACTGAAATCACAATGAGATAATACTACAAAATACCAAGTAACTAAAATTAAGAAAAATAATACTAAATCCTGCAAGATCATGGAGCAATAGGGGCTCCCATATGCTGATGGTGAGAATGTAGATATGAATTGTACAACTACTTTGAAAAAATGGATAGCGTTTATTCATTTGAACGTATGCTTACCTTATGACCCAGTAATTCCACTCACAGGTATATAATCAGGAGACATTCATGTATATATGCATAAAAACATACAAAATGTTCATAGCAACATTATTCACGATTAGCAGACCTAGAAATCAATCCCAACTACATTGTAATTTATCCATACTATGCAGCAGTGGAAATAAATGAACACCAGATATATGCCATAATGTGAATGAACCTTATGAACATTATTTTGAGTGAAATAAATGAACACTAAGGATTGCATACTCTGTGATCCCATTTATACAAAGTTCACAAAAGGCAATACTAATCTGGGGTGTTGGAGATCAGGAGAGCAGTCGCTGGCACTGATGAAGAGGAGTCATGACTGAGAGGGCATGAGGAAGCATTCCATGGTGCTGACAATGTTCTAACATCCTGCGTCTTAACCTTTGTCACAGGGGTATTTCCTTTGGGAGAACTCACTGACCTACACACTTAGGATTTATGCATGTTTCTGTATGTGTCATATTTCAATAAAAATGTCATAAAATTGGCTTTGTTTATACTGCCTTACTCTCCCAATGCACTACATTGTCTCCCTTCTTAACTTCACTGCTGAATGTTTGCAAAGAATAATCTAAACTTCATGTCTCTCTCTCCTTTTTTTGATCCCACTCATCCTCAGCCCATTACACTCTGGCTTCTGCCCTACCACTCTGAAAGTGCTTTCACCAAAGTCGCCAGTGACCTCCTAATTGCCAATTGTCTGTTTCCAGTCTTCATCCTACTTGACTTCTCCCTGCCATATGACACTGCTGACCACCCCTCATTTGTAATCCTCTCCTCCCTTGACCTTGTCCGCATACTTCTTCCTTTTGGACCATTTCAATTAAATATTTCTACTTCCTCTGTTGGCCCTCAAATACTTGTGTTTTCTAGTTACACTCGTTCAAATTGCTGTAAAATCAGAATTACAATCTGCTTGAGACAAGTTTTCTGTACATCAAAGAGTTTTTAAACAAATTGTGAATTTTATTTGCCATTGCATGAAAATCAGCAGATTTCACACACAAAAAAATCCAGGTTTATGGCATAAGAAAATTAAAAGTTTTGGTAATTCTGGATCCATCTTATTGAGCAGGAAACAATCTTCCAGGCCCAAATAGTAGGAGCTTTTTAGCCCAACACAGAAGCCACCCTGCTTGGCTCCCCTTGCATTTCTCACCACTGTTATACATGTGTCTCCAGAGCAGGGCTTCTCAAACGGTGCATAAGAATTACCTGAGAAACTTGTTCAAATGTTTCTGTCCCATCCCAGGGAGAGCAATATAATGGACACTGGCTAGGGTCCAGGGACAGATGCTTAAAGAAGACCCAAGGTGACCCTGATGCAGGTTGGCCATGGAAGACACTATTGTAGGGGATTTCCTTAACTCTTGTGTCTTAAACTTTAACTGCGGTCCTTGGTCACGAGTGCCTCACTGTCTTGTAGATAATGTAGATCTATAGACAAATAATCATAATAAATATGTTCAATTATGTCTCCCAGGTAGGCTGAGTCCTGATGTTCCAATCTCTGTGAAAGTCTAGCCTTAGGCATAGAAAATCTGCCTTTGGAATGCTGGGTCAGGGCACTCTCTTGCTAAATGGAAAAGATGTTCAATAGTTAATCAATAGAGTTAGTCAGAGAGAGAGAGGTATCAAGCCAAAGGGACAGAAACTGGGGAAATTGAGGACAGTGGGAAATTTTGGAAGGGGAACGTGAAGAACAGGGCTGGTAGCAGCTCTTTGACGTACTTGAAGGTAGCTGCCTTTCAAATGAAGCTTTGTTATTAGCTCAGAGGGAGTAGGTAAAAATGCTGTCTCCGTGTGGAGCATAATGTGACAAATGTTATAACAGAGTGATATATCACGACCATAAAATGAGGTTCAATCAGCTCCAGAGTCTGAAAACAGTGTTGGTTCATTCAATGAACCACTTAGTTTAGAAACTGTAATTTGTTTGTGTCATCTATCTGTGTGACTGTGATGTCCAACAGCTGTATGGCATAGTGATGTTTACCTGTAGCTAGAGAGTCAGATCGCTGTTTTGACCCAGCACTAGGAATACGCTGGATCAATAGGGTAAAAAGAAAAAAGGAACAAAAGATTGAGAGTAACGATGTGTGATTCTACAGACAGACTATGGCTTCACTGGTCAATAGTGGAACAAGAAGAGGCTGATCAACTAGGAATGAAAGGGTCAAAGAGCTGGTGGCCTTGGTGGCATTAAAGAAGAAGTAGGTAGGGATAAGAGAAAATGAGGGCTGGATAAAGGGAAGTTATGGTAAAAAGAGGGAGCTTTTGGAGATTAAGACCTTAGAAGCCAATCCATTTATTTAGGTTTAAAATAATATTTCAGATCTGACTGTGGAAATAGGTTTCTGAAATGTAGCAGAGCTGAAGGTCTTTAGAATTTAGAAGATTAAGGAACTGCAAAGCAAAGAACACTATGTGTGCAACATGAACATATTTTCACACATAAATGTCAGAAGAAATGAGAAGTGAGTTATGACCATTATCAATGTTATGGAAATACCCTGTATTTTCAAATTTTTAACTCTTGAGAAACACATTGAGCACAAAGTAGCTCAGTCTAAATAAGTTCACAGTAGCAATACTAACAACATATCATACTGCAACATACCATAGTTTTCAAAACATTTTTTACATAAATCATACCATTTATCAAAACAACTCAGGAGGTAGACTGGGAAGAAATTATCATCTCCTTTTAATAGGTAAGGATCAATGAGAAGAATAGCCTAAGGTAAGAAATTAATAAGTGACAGAAACAGAACCAGAACCCATGCACCTTCATTTTATTTTTAATGTTTTAGATATTTTATAAGCTGATAAAGTTATTGTGAAAGCAAAAGTCAATGGTTTTAATACTGCTACGGTTTCTCTTGTTCTGTTTTCTAATTATCATTTCAACTTAGCATGCATTTTCCCATCCATGGTCACTGGAAATACAGTCATTTGCAGTCATGGAAGAGTTGATTAAATTTATATAGACATTAGGGGGAAAAAAAAAAACAGGAAACCTAAGACTTTTATTTCTTAGTATTGCATAGCTTATGTTTACAGAATATAGTTGCCTAAAAGAATTTATAGATCTTAGTTCTTTCCATCTTTTTAGATTTTGGATAGGAATAACAGTACATATACATGATGTATATGTGTCTCTGTGAGTGAATTCACATACCTATATGGAGTTCTAATTGTTTATATAAAATAAAAATACTGAGAGCCACTTCTTAAGTTTTCTATTGATATTTGATGTTCCAGCCCTCATTTTTCTGTAATATAATACAAGAAGGCTCTTTATTGACTAGGAAGCTTTTATGTAGGGGTGTGTATCTCAAGAATGAGGCACAATGGAACAAAAGTCAAAATGCCTGAGTCCTCTGTCTTTCCTTTTCTTTTGATACACATTCATGTAGTTTCCCATGGTTATTTGCTATAGGATATATTACAGAGGAGCAGGAGGTGGGGGAAGAGAGGCAAAATCTCTATTCTGAAGACGGGGATTCAGTGTTGTGCCTAGCACAGCTTATCCTTATACCTGTAGTTATGTGCAAGGAATATATATAATATAACTTTATAGCTATTGTGTTCAGTTTTCTCATATACAAAATGGATCAATTAAGAAAATGTATATGGAAGCATTTTGTAGAATACAAATCACTTTACAAACAATGTGTGTGTTGCAGAAGAAAGCACACAGGCTATAGGGTCGGATCTATCATTTCTTTGCTGTGTTACCCCTGGAAAATTACTTAATCTTGCTGAATCTTAATTGTTCATCTGCAAAATCTAGATAACACATTATGTCAGACATTGCCTTAATAAATTTGAGCTCAAAATTCAGGCTATGTGAAGAATTGATATTTCCATTGTAAAAGATAAATTTTAACCTGAAGAACAAGGAACATGACACTTTGCACAGTGTTGAGTTTGTTATAGACTAAAACCTATTTACTTTCATATCAAATTGTGCTAGAATGCTAAGGCCACTATATATTTTTTAAATATGCAATAATATGCAAATAAATTTGCAATATTTGTCTAAATATGTACAAAGAACATAATGACCTTTCCATCAGCTTTCTCCCTTTATATGAATTGGTGTTTTTTTGTCTCCATTTACAAGTCAGATTTTTTTCCAAAGCGAACATATATTTCTTCTTGGTAAACATATAAATACCATTAAGAATTGGATATAAGGAAGTTCAGAAGCCAGAGCATATTTTAACTTTGAAGCAACATTGGACTTGGAGGAAAGATACGACACGAAGTATAATCAGATATGACTGAAATAGATAACTCAGTTATCAGGACTGGTTTGCATGGTTCTAAAATAAAACAGAAAAATCACCTTTTTTTCCTGCTTACAAATAATTCTCACGTTCAGCGGTGGTGACCGCAAGTTTCTAATTCTGTCATAATTGTGTCGGATACTCCTTAATGTATGAGGTCTCTCTCTTCCACCCCACTCTTCACACTGCTGTCAGAGAGATCTGTATCAAATGCATCTTCCTTTTCAAATCCTTCAATGGCTCTCCACTGCCCTCGGGATAAAATTCATATTTCATATCAGGGCTCCTGTCTTCCTCTCTACTTTTATCTTCTCTCGGAATTCTATTAATGTTCCTCCAGACATAATCACATTCCAGGAACTTACCCACGGCTTTGTTCCTCTACACACGCTTCTCCCTCCACCGACGCTCCTTCCTCACCCTTCGAAACTCCTGAAAGTCTTTCCCTGACCTTTTTCTGTTTGAGTTAGTTTCATTCTTCCATTTTCTCATAATATCATGTGCTTACCTTGATCGTGCAGTGTATCTTACTGTATCGTGTTTAATAGTTACCCTTTAATAGAAAAGTAAACATCTCAAATACAGGAAAATTACCCCTTTTGTAGATCCTTGGTGTGAAAAACAACATAGGAGACACAGTAGGTGCTGGGGAAACATTTGCCGAATGAATGAATAATGGCAATAGATATTATTAAACACAGAAATTGGAATAAGTTCTTGGAAGACACAAATACTGACCAAGTTGAATTTACCAAACTCCTAGTTAATACTTTGGAGGTTTAGATTGTGAATACAATATTCCCATTGTACAGAGGTTTTAGAAAAGTGCCAGGAAAAAATCCACTGGGGCTTCTCATTCGAGCCCTGTGTCCAAGGTTAGAAGAGTCATGAGAGTTAGTCAAGGTAGGCGAAACAGATACCTCTGGAATGAAGTTCTCTGCCAGTATTCCCTTTCGGCACAACACAGATCAAGTTTTCCTATTTCTTCTTCTCTCCCAAGGCACTGGCTAGCCCGCCCGAGATTGAACCAAATACCAGGTGGCCCTGCTGAAGCCCATGAGGAGATAAGCACAGCTTTTAGGAGACAGATGATTCATTTTCTGAAACTTCACCCATTTGTACGCGGAGGATAATAGTACAGCCTGCCTCATAGAGATGCTGGGAGGATTAAGGAGCTCAGAGAGATAATAAACATAAAAGAGCATTGAGCAGCTGTTTCAGGATTCAGTCTGAGAAGCAGGGGGAGATGCTCCGTAAATGCTCCCCTCATGCGCCCATCCTTCCTCTCCAGCCCACACTCCGTACACGCAGATTCTAAAGGGCAAGAGGAAAAAGTGGGGTGCAGGCACTGGGAGGGATTTTTCAGGCCTTTACTACGCTCTCATGGCCAGTTTTTGCAAGTTACCCATGCCACTGACATTTCCAGAGCACCAACCGCACTAACACCACTGACACACAAGCCAGATAAGAAGCCCCAGATGCTCCTCGGAAGAAATATTTATTGGACTGAGGGAGCCACGATAACCCCCGTAGCAAAGGACGTGAAAGCTGCCCCACTTTTGATGATCTGAGTCAGGATTATCCATTTTGTGTGCTTTTAGGGGCATATTTTAGAAATCAAACCGCTTTGCACAAAATACGCACTGGAAAAATAACCACTGAATCAATTTAAATAGAACCTAACCGAAGTCCTGTCTTTTCCCTCAAACATCCAGACCTTTTTGGCTTTTTCCTCCCACCATGTGTGTCGGTATGTGTTTGGAGGCTGCTTGTTAATGTTCATACAGTCGTGTTGTGGCAATCAGTGACAGCAAACAGAATGGAAATTTATCCAAAACCCAGCAGCAACAGCAAAGCAAACCTGTATTAAAATCGTGAAAAGTGTCTCGGGAAAACTGAAGTTTAATAGTCTGCTAAATAATTAGAAAGATTCCATAGATATAATAAATATGAAGTATTTTTATCTATGTGTGAAGACTAATGGATAGAACAAAAGTTCTGATGAGATCTCAGGAAACTGCACAAATAATTCACAAAATGAAAAAAATCCTATTATTTTGAGGAAGATTTGTGTTTTTTTTTTTTTCCTTTTAAATATATTCATGCCGTTACTTATACTTTTGCCAAAAAGAAAAAAGATAGTGTCTGACACAACAATGGGACTCTTACGACCTACATTTTTGCTAGGGAAGCTTTTGCTTTTTTAGTGAATCAGAAAGCAATTTTGTCCAACACTTCTGATCATATATTAGGATGTCTAGTCTTTTCCCTTTGAGACACAAGTCTTACAGAACTCATATTTTAATTATTTGGATGCAAATTAAGTAAAATTTGCAGTATTTTCAGCTCTGTACTTGGGGCAGTGCGTTCGTGCTATGCCTGAGGATTTTCTCGATAAATCCTTATTCACCCAACTGGTAGTCTCAGGGTTAGCAAGACAGCTCACTTCATCTATGGATTAACTTAAAATATATCAATGTCATTTCAACAGCTGAAAAACTAATAGTTAATTTGGATCCATTGAATTTCCTACTATGGTCTGATTTGTTTCATTCAGGATTCTGTAATCCTGGCTTGGAAAGTATTTAACTATATCTTTATTTCACTGATTATCTCACTTCAAGGGATTTTTAAAACATGTTCACATTTATGAAATTTTGTGAAATAAGTTTTACACATCTTTTCCCTTTTTCTGATATTATACCATTTAGTATCTTTTCAGTTTGTTTCCACTATAATTATTTTACTATTTCTGTAGATAATTTTATTTTTCAATTCCGTAGAACTTGTTTCAAACTTCAGAGTTATTTTGGACTCAGCAAGGGTCCCGTTTTCAACTATTTTGATATCTTGATTTAAAAGCAGAGTGACCCATGCTCTGTATTTCCTATGGGCAAATATATACTTATTTTTTATAACAGTAATTCTATCTTTGACTTCAACACTTTGTTTTTAGTAATTTAACTTGATATCTCTCTGCAATTCCGTGTTGGGCTAAAGGCTAAATTTATACAATTTTGCAACAACTTCAGAAATGTGTTTCTAATCAGTATGCTGCAGCACCTTTCCATTAAGCAGATATTTCCAATTTTATATTCTTTACTTGAAAGCTCATTATTTTGCATTTACCTATAGTGAACCATATTTGCCGCATATTAGCACAGACACTTAAATGTTCTCAATCTTGATGTATCCCTTACAATATTGCTCTTCCTTGCTTTCCTAGTCATTGAAAAATAATCTGCAAACAAGCAGGGTGACGGTGTGGTGAATCCTGTCTGGTCTAGTTTATATTTTTTTGCAAAGAAAGATGAATTCCAAAGAAATTTAATAGAAGGAAAATAAATAATGATGGGGCTGATTTGATATCTTGGCCCATTGGCTTTTGTACAGCACCATTTTTTTATTGCATATCCTGATAATAACAGCACTAACACAGAATGTGTGAGAAGAGCTAACAGTAGTTGTCCCTAATGACCCTCCAAAAACCACATGATTATTATCTCACTACCTCAAAACTGCAGGGAAAATATGTTTATACTTGTCAGTGAAGGGGTTCAAAGACTTTAATATACTTTAACCTGTGTTGATGGGGTAGCATGCAGAAAATTACTGCATCAAATAATTAATTGAATCAAACAAAATGACTGAAATCTTAAGGAGTAAAAAAAAAAAAATGAAAGAAAGAGGATTTAATGAGGTTTGGGTTGCAAATTCTACTTTATTCAAATTAACTGGTAAATACGGTGACAGAAATCTGTGTAAAGAATCACGCAATCATGGAGATGTATTGCTATTGGATGCATTATAGCCAGGGGATCCAGAATGCCCACCTCATTCCACGTCAATCATCCTTCCTGGAGGAATTACTACCACAAGGAACACTGGAAGACTAAATATCAAGGTAACTTTCTGGCTTTGTATATACCTAGTAATTTTGCAGAGTTTCCATTACAATTGGATTGGAGAGTGTTTCTTGGGCCTGAAGACTCAAGTAGGGACACTGACTAGAGATCCTCTTCCCTCCTTATTCTGAAACTTGGAGCCAATCTCTGAAAGCAGAGGAGTGAGGGAGATAAAAGTAAAATAAAAGAAAATGTTTTGTGTCCAATTACCCACCCAGCCCCATGGAGTGGAAATGCGAGGTTTCCTGGCTGGCTCCCAAGAGCTAGGTCCTTCCAGGCCCCACTTATCACACGGAGGTAGGAAAATAGGAATTTTCTAGAAAGGGAGAGGGAAAAGACATAGAGCATATCTTTGTGTATTTCACGGCATGATGATCCATATGACCCAATCAATGTTCTGGTGACCTGAATGGTAAAATAAAAAACTCCTTTTTTCTCCCAGGAAAACATTAAGAAGATGGGGAGACATTGGAGCTTCCTGGTACGAGGTTGTGGTAGAACATTCCTGGATGATTGATGTATAGAAGACGAAAAATCATTCTGTTTCTGAGAAGGAAGAGTTAAGGCAGTCAAAAGGCCTGTGTTGTCTTGAAAGTTAGGTAGGAGCCAGCCAGATGATACAAGTGAGGAAGGGACGCTTCAAAGCAAAGGGACAGACTTGGAAAATTATGGGTTTTTTGGTTTTGTTTTGTTTTTACTATGGAACTGTAAGCAGTTTGATTTGGCTGGATCATATAATGGAGCAATCTTGTATCAACTGTTCTCTGGGTAGCCCAGAGGGCATCCTCTCAGGCTCATTTTAGACACTTCATGATGAGAGAATATACATCTCTCAAGATTCTGTGGGTTCTCAACAACCTCACTATGCCACTTTTGTGAGGTGTGCATTTACATCTTGGGTGTAATTTTGGAAAAGTTACTTCAATTCTTTGTGTCTTAGTCCAAACATATATAAATAGAGAAAATATAACACCTACTTCAAGAGGTTATGGGAGCACATACAAGATTGTGTTGATGAAAAATGCTCTGTAACCTGGAAAAGGCAATGGAAAAGTTACTCATTATTATTAAACTGATGAGATTTCTGTCATGTCTTATATTTTGTACCATATAACAAAAGCCAAACTTAAAAATCCTCAAAACACAATATTCGATAAACATAAGCCATCTATGTCATTATATGCAACTATTTTTTTCATATAGTTCGAACGTAATAAAAATGATTACATTTGAAAAAGTCTTAAATCACAGTTGCCAAATATATGGCATATGTGTCCTAATTCCTTATTTGTGCTTCCAAAGCAGACATCACTAATTGATGACAACACTTCTTCCACCTTGCCTAGATGGAGCCTCAAAATGCCTCCCAAATTTCCAAGCAGCCAAAACTGATATGGAAGTGTTGGCTCTTGAAATCTATCATAATTTTCTTTAGCCAAGTGAAATTTTGATTGGATTATGGCCAGAGGTCATTTTTCTCCCATGCAAGCCATCCTTGCAAACAGGTGTTTTAAATCATAGGAGAAAAAACTGTCTTTAAACATGTTTAGGAATGAGAATGTGAGATGTGTGAACTATGAAGTGAGTTTTCTTAACAATGCAACAACAGGTATACTTAAAAAAAAATTGGGTTGTTTTTAGTATCTCAGGTCATTGATTGCTTAATTTCCTTCAAAATCCAACATGGTTTCATATCACTTCTGTTAGTTTTAAAGGGATGACTGCGAAATGACTAGGTTTGTGCCAAATAATAAATATAAATTCAAGTAAAAATATCTCTAAGTAGATTAGAGCAATTTTGTGAATGGAGTCTAAAATATGGGCAGATACATTAAAATGCGATAACCGTGTACACACATAGTTACTAAGTCATTGTCAGATACTATTTTCACACATCGTTTTGATACTGCTTAATGTAGGATATACTGAAAAGCTATTATTTGGTCTTTCCAAAAGTACCCAGTAAATAACCTGCCCAATTACACTTTTCCTGAAGGTAAAAAAAGACTAAGGCCTTTAAGATTTATAGTGGTTTTCTTCTGAATGTGTAGCAAAATATACGCAAATCCTTATTTTGTATAGCATTTGATAACTGACAGAATGGATAAGGAGGGGTCGGGGAAGTGAGACACAGCGTGAGGATGAAAGTTCTTAGCTTCACACGAAGGCTTTGCTAAGGAGGGCTACAGAAGAGGAGGAGGGTAAAATGGATACTTTCACTCATTCTGACTTGAAACTCCCCTTCTTGTAAGATCAGCACAAATGTACCCAGTGGATAATGGAAATCAGCAGCCATAGGCCACTCCCTCGGTCCCTCAGTCCCATTGAGACTTGGCATCGTGGGATTTTCCCTCTCTTCGTGATGGAGGATCATCCCACCGTGGTTCACCTCCTGAGGAATGGGTACTTTTGCTGATGCAGGTGACAGAATTATGGCATGAAGTTGTGAAGAAAGTGGATTGTTTTAAGAACAACATAAAAGAAAAATTCTACTTACTGCCATCTTGTGTGTGAATGTAATTTTGCCAAGAAGCTATATTTGTATGACTGTGTGGGTGAAAAGGGCTGTTCTGTCTGCAATTTCAACCAATATACGATATAATACTGGATTCAGATACATTCCATAATGAAGGGCGCATTTGAGATTTCTCTTCATCTGTGGCCCAATAAATGGATATACTTGCTCCAGTGACCTAATTCTTTCAGTTTTATTCACTTAATACATGCAGTCCAGGGAGCTAGAGACCCAGCCCAGCAAGATGCCAGTTTTTCTTGGACTAGATGATAGGAGCTAGACAGAGGACTGATAACCCTGCACACTCAGACATCCTGGGGGGGAGATGTCAGATCAGATCAGATCTAAAAGGCAACCTGGTAGAAATAGAAGACAAAAATATTCTTATTCCAACCTCTGTGAAGCATTTATCAGCTCTTTCAATTTCGTAGCAAGTGTACTGATCTATTATAATTCACATGTAGCCATTTATTCCTCTAAAGTACGTAAATAAATGAAGAATGATTAGGAATATACTTTCAAAGAAAATTTACAGGGATATAATTTTAACCCCAGTTAGTCATCTCCTCATGGTAACAAAAGGGGAATTAGTAGGAACACTGTAAGTTAAATATTTGAGCATCATAACTGGACAGACAAATCAGCAAGTCCTATTTCTTCCACTTATATGTTATGTAATATAAAATTCTTAATATACCAAAAGAAGATAATAACAGAACCTACCTCACTGGCACTGTCGGGAAATGAAGTGCGATAATGCTTGCAATGTGTTGTGTTTCTGTATGTATGCATTTTTGCAACTATCACATGGATAATGCAAGATACGTAACTAGAACTCATAAATATTTTAAGCATTCATTCAATTGAACACATGCCCTCACCCCTACTCCCCACACACATGTTGAGTGTCTACGTGACCCATGCACAGGGCTGTAAAAATAGAAAAACAATTCTAACATCCTTAGACATCTGAACTCAGTTGTCTTCATTTACTTATCAAGACTTTCACAATGCCAGCAGCTTGCCTTCAATGGATTAAGAGTAATGTATATAGCACTGGCACAAGGCATTGACACTATGACATTTAGGCAACCTAGAGCTTCTCAACAAACAACCAGCAGACAGTCTAGTGTTCAAGGAGAAAGTAAGTTTTCTAGGTGTCAGCTTCTCGACGCTGCTGCTCCAAAGGAGGTCACTGCCCAGAGTAATGAGAACAGTTGGGAATCTCTCCCATTCTCTATTGCCTGAAGGTCAACAGCCATCTGGTCTAACCCATGCTGACTTTCCAATTGAGAGTGAAAGCAGATTTTCTATCATGTCCAAGAACAAAGGGCATGGTTGAATCATGGAAAATGTAGATGACACAGTTGCCTTCCTCCATACAGAATGTGTATCTCAATTTTCTGAAAATGCTTTCTTGGGCAAAGTGTCCTGTGATTAAAAGGCAGAAGGATAAGAGACATCAGAAAGAGGAGAGAGATGATCCATGTCTTAGTATCCCTTTGGAATGATAAGGCAATTACAAAAATGAGAAGGTTCTCTTTAGGCAATAAATCCAAGTGCCATCTTTCAAATATAGAGAATAAATTTACCAGTCAATGAGCTGCCTACTCTTTGCAAATCATAAAACAGAAGTTGTACACTTTAGCACTGTGTGCTCTGAACATTTTCTCTGCTTTTTCTTAAGAGAAATCTGACATCCTGAATAGGGCACTGACCAACAGATTAAAATCACTGACGATAAGTGTCCTTTTATTTTCTTGGCAGGCCACATGCTGATCTAGCAGTCAAACCATCTTTTCTCCTTTCCCAGACAATGATTAATAAATATTACCTGGTGATAAAACTGTCCTATTTTCTTATAACTAAAACTACAAACATTAGGAAAAAAATGCTGAGCTTGGATAAGATATCTTATCTGTGTTAAGTATTTCTGACACATTACAGGGCTTCATGCACTTGGTGAAATGTTTAAAATAAATATCCAAGTGCCAAATATCTCGTTCTTTCAAATTTATTTGAGGGATATTAAATATGTTACAATTAATTTCATATGCTGTATTAAGAGATTTCATTTATATGCTTAAAACTACAGGGGTCTCCATAACAGCCCTAAGTAATTCCATTTTGCAGTACAAGGGACATTGTTAATGTTCAAAGATTAGAAAATACACCCTCTTTGATCTTTGCTCCTTATTGAAAGACAGCATTCAGATACCAGGAATGTATTTTCCTCAAATAGTTGATTTCTCCTAGACGAAGATATGATTAAATAGAGTACTCCAGACTTAATAAGGCAACAAAAGAACTGGCAATTTCTTTTCAGCTCTCTTCATTCTAGCATCTCAAAGCTGTTTGCCTTGGGATTCAGAAATTGAGAGAACAAGTTGCTGACCCTAGAATTGAACAGCCACATTTGTTATTTTGGTGATGCCAGTGTTGAAATGGAACATGCGCCAGAGGCAGGCACACTTTGCAGAGTGGGCATTTTGTACAGTTTATTTTAATTAATGGGTCAGCATATAGATTGGGCGTCTGTACGGATGCTTAAAAAATGAAAGAAATTATTGGATGCTTCCAAGTAATGGAACTGGATGTTTAGAAAGGGAAATGTCTTTCTCTGGTACTTCTAGCATGTTTCTGAGAGTCTCTGCTTGTTTGTAACCTTTCTTTGCAACACTTGATTCATTTAATCATTCATTTAGCAAATATTTATTAATAGTTTGCTATTGCCAGATGTCATGGTAGGCACTAGAGTTTTGCTTATGTTCATGACCTTTTTTAATGGGGATTATATTAATAGTTCATTGGTAAGGCTTTATTGTTTGGGATTTGGAGCCCCAAGCAAAAATCTCGACAGGTGTAGTCTATTATTCTCTTTAAAAGAAGCTTTTACAAATTTCAAAACACATTCCTACGTATGCCTGTGAAAAAGGAACAGCAGACAGCTGTGGCCAGGTCTCTCTCACAAGCTCTGCCAAATTTTGCCAGATCATCGTAGCAGCCTCCCTACACTCTGCAGGAATGGACTGTGCGAGGACACAGCGAGAAGGCAGCCCTCTGAAAGCCAAGGGGAAAGGCCTCAGGAGAAACCAGACTTACTGGCACCTTGATCTTGGACTTCTAGCCCCAAGAACTGTGAGAAAATTAATTTTTGTTGTTTAAGCTACCCAGCCTGTGGTACTTTGTGATGGCAGCCCTAGAAAATTAACACAGGGAAAGGTGAAAAATGGAGGCTGTTTTTTGGAATCTAATACAACAGATAAAAACCCACACCCCATTAGACTCCAAGTTCCAGAGTAGAGAAATAAACAATATGTGTGATAAAAATAGTAAATTATATTAATATAATATATGGAAAGATGACAAATGCTACAGAAAAAATTTAAAATTTAAGTAGGGTTAGTGGGTCAGCGATGCTGGGTGTAGAGATGACAGGTTTCAGTATCAGATAGGATGGGCAGGGGAGCATCTTCGAGAAGGTACCAGATGAGTGAGCACTCAGAAGAGATGAGGCAGTTAGTCATGAGGGTGTCTGGGGAAGAGCATTCCAGGCAGACACAAGAACAAGCCTCGGGGGTTGGAGGCACAGCAAGAAGCCAAGATGGCTGGTGTGCAACGTGAGAATGGTGGGAGATAGTCCAAGCTGTGTCAGAGGCCAGTCTACACGGAGCCTTGGAGACCTGGCTCTGCTTTCTCACTATCTGTTCCTTTTGTTTGTCCTACAAGTTCCCAGTTTCTGAGAACCAGCTACTGATCTGGTTCAAGATTTGCCTTTTTTCCTAAGGCAAAAGATATTTTAATGATATTCTATGCACCTCTAATGTTCCATTTCTGATTTGAAGTTGTTCTTTTTTTTTTTTTTTTTAATTATCATCATCTTTTCCCTCAACTCCCTGATCTTCGGCTTTCCTAAGTTGGGAAAATGAGTATAAGTTTCTTCATCAAATACATTTCCAAAATGCTGGTTAACTGTGCCAAGGGTCATATTGAAGACGAGTTCAAGACTTGAATCCATTGCCTGAGGAAGGGTGCAGAATAGGGGTTTTCAGTAAACATTCCGAGGCTGCTGAGTCCTGGGGGAAGCGGAGGAGCTGGCGGACCGAAGGAGACCCGGGGTTCTATTTAGGGTGGAAATGAGGGCTTGGGTGACCTGAAGGAGAGAAAGAGAACCCACTGAAGGAGTACATATAAAGGCAACAAAGGTAGGTCTAGTGTTTGTTCTGTGAGCAACAAACACCCACAAAATATTCATCTCAGTATATGCATCGTGGTAGTCTTTTATTGTTTATTTATATAGTATCAAAAATCCAGTTCGATAGTAATTCTTAATAAAGAATTTGATGTTTTGGCTTTGGGTATCTAGCTCTTAGGTAATTAGAGACGTGAGAAACAGATTTAAAAAGTCAAAATGTCTTAAATCAACTGATTACTTTCATTTCCAATTATATATCCTCACGCTCACACTTTGGGTTAGGTGTTGCTGACCT
This sequence comes from Propithecus coquereli, assembly GCF_000956105.1. NCBI lineage: Eukaryota > Metazoa > Chordata > Mammalia > Primates > Indriidae > Propithecus > Propithecus coquereli. The sequence goes on along the minus strand of NW_012148363.1, from coordinate 1,286,710 downwards.
CATTTTGCAGAAACAAGCACAGATAGACAAAGTTATTTATTTAAACTTACATAGATGCAGGAACTGATTCAATCTGAGAACAGAATATACAGAAAAATATATATAATGTATAATAATATAATATGTTTTGTATATATTAAAATTCTACATGAAAATATTAGACCATGCCATTTTCACGTTGGGCAATGCCTTGCAATCTTCTACTCTAACCCCTTTATTGTGTTAATATGAAACACAGAGGCAGAGAGTACGAAGGTGGCTTATCCTTGGGAGCCCTAGGAGTTAGCTCTCATGACCTGGTCCAATGTTGTTTGGAAGGTATAGTGGTTCGACAGCCAAAGAGCCTGTGTTCAAGTCTTAGAACCACTACCCACTTGCTGTGACCTTGGGCAAGTTACCATATCTCTCTATATGTTAGTTTTCTTATCTGTTAAATGGAGATAACAAATATTACAATACCTATTTGTGGTCGATTGTCTAATGACCACAAATTCTACCATCCCACTATATACTCATTTCTGCAATGTGACCTTGCTAATCCTCCCATCCAGGGTTATAGTCTCTTTGAATCTGGGTTGACACTGTGACTCGTTCTAACAAATAAAACACAGTGTAAATAATATGTGAATGGCTTTGCAGATTCTGCTTTTGCTTTAAAAGCACCACATTGTTAAGAAGCTCAGGACTGTAGAAAGAGAGTCCGAGTGTCAGATATGTGAGTTAGGCAGCTTAGATGTCCTAGTTCAGCTAACCCTCCAGATGAATACAGCTGCATTAGTTATCTCAGGAGAAACTACCAAGCAAGCCCAATAACACAATAACAAATAAGCAATTGTTCCTTTAAGGCTTTTGGTTTGAGTGGTTTAAAGTTTTAGTTAGAGTTAGAGGGTTGGTTTTTTGTTTTTTTTTTAAATACAGGGTTTCACTCTGTCACCCAGGCTGGAGTGCAGCGGCCTGATCACAGCTGACTGCAGCCTTGAACTCCTGGGCTCAAGTGATCCTCCTGCCTTAGCCTCCTGAGTAGCTGGGACTATAGGCATGTGCCACTAAGCCTGGATAATTTTACAAATTTTTTGTAGAGACTGTGTCTTGCTATGTTGCTCAGGTCAATATCCAACTCCTGGCCTCAAGCAATCCTCCAGCCTCGGCCTCCCGAACTGTTGGGATTACAAGTGTGAGCTTGTAGAGGGTTTTTATGTAGCGATTGTTTTGATAATTAAATGAACTAATACATGTAAAGTGCTTTGAACTGAGTGCCTAGCATACAGTACTTGCTCAATAATCTCTAGCTGTTATATCTTTAATTGTCTTGATTTTCGTAGGCCTGGCAAGTTAGTTGACAGTTGATGCTCAACTTGTCAGCTTCCAGGCCTTCTGGCTTTGTACCTGCTGCTTATTCTATGCACATGGGCTTTTGTTGACTGATATACCTATGTACAAATTTTCTATGTATTCAAACTGTGTTTTTCATCTCCGTGTTTATAGATATATATGCATACTTTTTATTCGAACTTGTATACCCACCTGTTCAAATATGGACTTTCAGATTATCCCCAGCTAAGTCATGTTTTCTAAGTGATAAACCACAAATTATCAATGTTTCCTATTGATTTTTTAATATAACTTTTTATATCCTTTCAGGAAGATCTATAAGTAAGTACTGAGGTGAGATTGTCAAGGAGAACGTCTATTTTTCCTGCCACTCACTTTATGTTGAATCAAGTTGAAATCTCACATAATGTCTTATAAAAAATATTAGTGGTTTCTAATGGATTCAAGTGAAAATGTTGACCAGAAATATTTTCCTTTTATAGATCAATGATTGCTAGTTCACAATTTTCAGTAGCTGAATAATTTTTATTTGAATCAATTATGCCCTATACTGTCATTGTGAGCTAAGAGTGTATGTATTTTGTTAATATTCAGAACGTATAGTTAAACTCATTGAAATAAGGAGAATTTAGACATTAAAGAAGAGGTAGATTTTGACAGTGTTACGTGCATTCATCAGGTGTTTATTGAGCACCATGTTTCAGGCAAGAGACTTGGTGGCCAAAGAGGCATACAAGGTTTCTGTTCCCGTAGAACTTAGATTTTCATGGGAGAGACATAGTAAATGAGTAAAGAAGTGAATGGATCAATAAGTAAGACAACTTCGGGTGACAAGTGTAATGAAGAACATACTACAGAGCGATGGGAAGTATTTATGAGGAAGAGTTAACAGAACCTGTGCCGAATCAGGTATGGGTGGTGAAGGAGTTAAGGACGACTCCTGTTTTTAACATGCCTGTGGGTGGATGATGGTGCTATTTACCGATATGGGGAATTTAGGGAATCCCTATTTACTGGCAAGGGAGCAGGCTTGGGAAAGAAGGCAAATCGAGTATTCTGGCATGGGCTGCTAAATTTCAGATACTTTTGAGATATTTGTGGGAGTCCGATCATCTTGCCACTCAGAAGACAATCCACCCCGGACATCCACATTTGTGAGTCATCGAGGGGCAGTGGAGGAAAGCACAGAAATATCTGCCTGGGAGGTACAGACACCTCAACTGTCTCGAGCAGATTGGGGGAACCCCAATGTCAGGACTCTGAAAGGCCAGAACACAGGAAATTCTAACTTCCCTCAAGAACTGAATCAAATATCTTTTTACTGCCCCATTTCCTGTTGCCTTCCAGTGTCACTGATCGTTAACAGGGGCAGTCCCCTCCCTTGCAGGGGCCCATCACTGGTTTCTGCCAGTGTCCTACACCTTTCCTAGCCACCCGAATGCTACTGCCTTCTTACACAAAAGTAACTGCATAAACCCACGGAATAGTCTCATGCCCCAAACTGCAGCCACTGCTGTGTTTGTGTCACCAGGCTCCATTTGTGAGCTCTTACGCTCCCTCACATCTTCTCACTGCGCACCCAGCGTCCCAGATTCTGTTCCCATGTGGGCTGGCAAAGGGATGGTGAGCAGCACAGAGAAGGCTTGGTTTTCTTCCCTGTATATAAGAACAAAGAAACTAGGAGTAATCAGATTGCATAAAACTAGCTCAATGGCTTCACACAATTATCTGAACTGCTCTGCTGAGCAAGCAGGAGTCAGGACTCAGGGCTGAGTTCCTGAGGCCTGGGCTGGGGGTGAGGTGTGTGGGGTGCTGGAGGGTAGGCCTACTTCAGTGGAGTTGAGGCCAAAAGCTGAACAGAGAGCCAGGAGAAAGCTTTTAAAATAGCCACTTTGATACAATATTTTTAGTACCATGGATATTTTCTGGTCCTGAAAAGAAGCTGTTCACATAAACAAATAATTACCAAATAACAATCACTCTGCCCCCCGATTCTTACTTCTTTCCTCGGACCCAGAGCCACAAAATGTCCACAGCATCAAAACAGCCCCTCAAAATGTTACATAACAGATCTAAGAAATAACTTCAAGGGTAAAGTTAACACTAAAACCTGATAGCCCAAGGAAAGCCTCGATGTGAAAGGGCGAATTGGATAGGCCAAGACGAGGCGCACAGTGTTAGATTGGAAACGGGAACACCAGCGCAGAAACCCGGGTTTGGACTAGCAGATGCAGGGTGCCACGTGGACCTGGACGGATTGTCTGAGGCTCTGGGGCAGACTCATAAGATCTTTCTTTGGCACCTGTGGCCTTGGTGCACGGATATGGAGGGATTGGTAAGTGCTCAGCTTAGTCAGGACCCAGAACCACTCCAGCTTTCTTACGCAAGCTGCTTTTTTCCCCCTAGTCATGTCCCTTCAGCCCATTTGAGCTGATGCCCAGCTGGACGAGCAGGCCCACTGTAAAGAGAAGAGACAGCCAACAACCCGACGTCCTGACCTGGCTACTTGGAAATATGAGATGTCTTCACAGAAGTCACATCTTCAAGGACAGAGGGCTTACCCAGACTCATCAAATCTGTGGGGCCTTTCCCAACCTGCAGATGTACATGAAGCAATATACAGTTATTTAAAAAATAGTGTTTTAAAGGACTTGGGGTTGTAGGTGATGTCCTCAGCTCATTCCTATTGAATGCAGTGATTTTCAAGCTGGCCAGAGAGATGATATTAAACAATAGAATTTGGCTTTGGGGACTCTATGTCGTGACCCTGAAACCTGGGATCTTGGTAGGGGACCGGCAGTCTTTCATGACAATCAGGAAGAATGCATCCCCCAAGAGATTTTCTTACATTAGCAGAAGTCTCATTTGAGGGAGCAAACTGCCCAGATAAAATTATCATAATAATTTCTATGGAGAAAGATAATTGTAACATAGAAAAATACCTGGAAGAAGAAATGGTCATTAAATCTGAGAAGTAAACAAAAGGAAGATATATTGGAAGCAACATAAGCTTTACCAGTCACACCAAACTAATCACATTTCCTTTATTTTTGTACATTCATAAAACTATAAATGAGAAACAGAGTATTCCTTAATTTCAGGAAGCATTCATACAACTCTCATAGTTTCCCTTTGCGTGTGAAGTGTAGAAGTCTGGTCTGATGGCACAGCTTGGTTGATCCAGACCTGACAGATATACATGCCTGCTACTCCAAGAGAGGTCTCTAGTCGCAGCCCAGAGATTCGCTCTTCATCTGGGCTTCTGTAAAATTTTACTGAAGGGTTAGATTGAGTCATAAGTCACATCCCATTTGACTTTGCGACTGACTCAAAATACAAGATAAACAGCGAATACCAAAATAATAGAAGTAGAATTGAAAATTATACGAACAGGCTAAAAGGAAGGCTTAAAACCTGTGAGATAAATTGTAGCTGTGATAAACATAATAGTCTGCAGTTAGCTTTGGAAACTCAGCTGCCTTAGTGTAGAATGTGCAGGCCAGACTTCAAGCAGTAAAAAGGTCTAGGAGGGTTAAGGTAACTACAAGTTCAATGTGAGCTGACAGCATGACCTGGCTGTGAAAATAAGGCCACCTGATCTTAGACAGCACCAATAAAAGCATAACGTGCTAATAAAGGAAAACAGAGTCTACTGTGCTCTCGGCCATATAAATAACAATCTTACCTAGAGTACTGCGTGCAGAGTGAGCATATCAACCAAGACGGTAGGGTTCCTGAAGTCCTATCATGAGAGGAACAAATGAAGCAAAAGGAAATGTTCAACTCAAAAGAAAGGTGGACAATTGTGTTCAAACACGTTCGAGGACTTTTGGGGCTATAAGGAAAAGAAATTCATCCTATTCTATTTGGTTTCAGAGAACAATACCAGTAGGATTTTTTTTTTAAAGGTAAATACAAGATTGATATGAAGGAGACTTAATAACGTCAGCTGTCCTGTGATACTCTTAGTCGGCTTATATGTTAGTGCGCTTCCCTTCCCCGGAGTGCTAAACCCAGGTTGACTACCCCGATAGAGCGCTGCTGTACGGGGATTCCACCGTGGTATGAGATTAGACTGGGAATTCTCAAACCTCCCTTCCATCTTGAAGTGTCCATGGTTCTATTCCCCACACCTGGTGTAGAGCTGTTGCTTTCAGACAAAATGTAGCTATGCACTTGTGAGAAGAGTGTGTGCATATATGTGTGTGTGCGCATGTGTGTGTCCAAGTGTGAATGTGCTTGTATATGTGCAAATGCTCACACAAGCATGCACACACCTAAAGGAGCCAGAGTCACACGATGGAGATGGAACACCTAGGGAGAGAACATGGTGTCCCCACCCCTTTCCTTCTCTGACCTGTGGCACCTCCTCTCTGTAGCTCTGTGTCTAAAGCCACTGCCCTGGGTGCCATTCTTCTCACCTGGTCTGACTACGTGCCTCAGAAAACCGAGCATAGAAATGAGTGACACACAAACATAACAGGAGAGAAACAAGGGGAGACACGGAGCCAGCAAAAGCAAATTTAAACCTAAGCTCAATCCCCACAACACCTAAATTTCTCCATAATTTTTTTTGCCCAATAATATTTTCATAGGAAGCAAAAAGGGAAATCTTCCAAAATTCAAAAACAGTTGGAAAGAGGCATGTTCTGAGATGGAGAATCCTGGCCATTGCCACATTTTAAGACAAACAATTTCATTGTGTCTTCAGGAAAAAACAAAACAAAACAAAACAACTACTTTTGTTTCTTCATAAAGCCACAAAATATTTTCACAGAAAACAGCTCAGAAAGAAAGGATATTTCTACCATTTCTCATTTCTGCAGAATTTCCATGAGATTTTTATCTTTTTTGATTTTGTCAGAGGTAAGGATTTTTTTTTTCATATAGCTGCAATTTCAACCTTCTGAACATTAAGCAGATATAAATTATCTACAAGGCTAAAAAGTCTTTGATTAACAAGCTAGGGAATTGCAGGTATTAAAATTGCCCCCCAGAGGGAGCCCATATCGTTCCATGAATGCATTAGACATCTACTTTGAATTACAAAGAAAAATTAATTAAAAAGTATATGTTTATAAGTAATGTGTGTTCCCGGGAGTTCATTCTAAAAGCCACATATATGCAGAATCTAATAAAAATTAAATTACATTAGCTGCATATTTTACTTCGGCAACACGAGGAAAAAGATAAAAGGTGCTACCTAATGTTTCGTTCAAGAGAGCTTCCTCAATGCCCCAACAGATCTGAATGGATTTTAATGCTCGACACCCACTGGAGAATTCTGAGTGTGGCTGAAACAAGGGCTGCAGCTACTTCATTCAGCGCCACTGTGAGCAGCTCTGCTTCCAATCTAATCTGCCATACTCTGAATTATTCTGGCCATGTCCACACAGGTTCTGCAGAGTGGGTGGTGATAGAAAGATTCAGCAGGCTCAATTTACAAGGCATCATCGACGCTGGGAAATAGCAGGCAGCTCTGCTGATTGTTGGCCATTTTAACAAGTCCAACCTCAGGCACAGTCTTCCCTCCCCGTCTGATCTGTCAGACAGCGTGGCCTTCGCATCTGTAGACGTATGTGGGTCTAGAAGCAATAAACGTGTTATGACATCCAACGCTTTCCCATATTTTGTTTATTTCATGGATATCTCATTCCGTTAGCTTTTTGTGCCTTCTTTTTCCCTCCCTGTGCTTTTCCCTTTTCAGTTGCCATGGAAACAATTTCCCTGCTAGGGGAGGAGCCTAATGGCATCCAGGAGTGTGAAGTAAAGTCAATTTATATCATGGTTTGTGAAATATTGGGAGATAGAATTTGTAATGGTTGTTATCACTACATATGGTAAATCAATCTCTTTCTAGAGAAAATTTCTAAATATTGATATGAGTATGGGAGTGGTAGAATTATATAGATGCATGTATCTCAGCAACTTACATGGCAACCTTGAAGATATACATTCCTATTTTGTTTTACTTGTACAAATACAAAATAAAATAGAAAAGAGACAAAATGTACTATTCATGGTTTTTAAAATCTATTTTAAATTCTCCAAAGGCATCAATTGGTCTCTAACATAAAGTATACGGTTGTGTTAATTATATAAATTAAAAAGTCCTATCTGATGACTTATAAAGTTTATATATGTGTGTAAATTAAGTTTTTACATATAGTTTATGTATGGCATAGACACTATGCCATCTTCCTTCTTACTACTATCTTTCTCACTTTAAATCAACTGGCATTTAGATAACCATAATAATTCAGAAAATGCAGGCTTTTAAAAGTTTGTCAAAACACGCGCACTTCACACAAGCAAGAAAGGTGATTACATTTTCAGGTTTTCAAATAGCCTGGTTTGTCCTCCTTGTCTAACAATTTGTTTATTTGGTTTCACATGTAGCTCGTTCTGCTTCCTGTTTTCTCTCAAAGAGCCATGAATGATGAGAAGACAAAATATTGGATTATTTGTGCTCTTGAAACAGATGCCACCTGAGTTGTGACAGGTATTTTAAGTATAATCTTCTGCATTCACTTAACACTCTCATTTGAAAATTTTCAAACCTTGGGCATATTCTTGTTCATTTACCACCAAAATGAGTCACCTCTTGGGTGTGAAGAAAGAGTCGGGACTAAAACGGGAACATGGAATGCAGGGCGGAAGCGGAACAGTGACAGAGAGCAGTTAGAACTGTCCTGAAAAGTTTGGCCGGCTCCAAACACAGATGTAGAAGCACCAGGGACAGGAGGAATATTTTGAATTCTTTTTCCTGAAAGAGCGCTCTGTGTTACCTTTAATGAACAAAGACATTATGGCAAAGCTGACATTTTTGAACAACAACCAGTCATCTTAAACTATTTCTGCTTGGTACTCTGCTCACATATTTTCCTCTTGTGGAACATGGTCAGAGGCTGTCTGCATCTTTGAAATGTTTTGCAATCTCATTTCCTTTTAGGATTTTGGAAAATGTTTACTATTTTATTACCTTTTGAGACAAAGATACTTTAGCTTAAAAAGGGTAGCTGGGGAGGAAATTTTAAAGTAAACATTCCTAAAGGTGGTTGGAGATTTTCAAAAATATAATTTTAAAAATTAGAAAATGGAATTCTATGCAATTAATGACAAGAAGGGGAACCCCAGAGGCAGAGGATAGAAGAAAGGCAGGAAGGCTGTTTGATTTATCTTAAAAAGTGCCTCTGGTCTCAGCAGAAATCCAAAGAGTCAGGACCTTGACTATCAGGGTATTTCTTCTTTCTCCTCCCTTTGTCCTCTATTGTCCTGAAAAATGCTGTTTAAAGGGGTATTGTCATTTCTCCCTTGCTTTGTTTGTACCACATGAGTTGGTTTTCCAATTGCTGCTTACTGAAAGACTAATTCATCGATAGGTTGCTGTAACGTCAGGGAATCTAACACTCCCAGAGAGCAGGTTCAGAACAGCGCCCGTGTCCGGAACAAGCTGGGGAAGTGAATTCCTGCCCAGAGAGGGCCTGAGGCTGGTGTGCAGAGTGAGAAGCACACTGGCTGGGCTGAGCAGAGGAACGACCTCTGCCTCTGAGATCAGTTATTATGCAAGGAAGGCTTTATGATCGGATTCTCCTTCCAGAGAAGCATGTTTCAGCACAGCTGAGACGTGCAGACAGTTGATGTCTGGCCTTGTCCTTCATAGATTTTATTACTATAAGACATAGATAGTATAAAAATAAAGAACCTATTTGCTCCATCAGTCTTCTTCATCATCTGTCTGTTTATGCTGTTGGATAAATCAACCTGTTTCTTTCACACACACCCTTGTTATTTTTATTTTTAATTATTTATAAGCCTGTACTTGTACCTGGGACAGGGCAGGGCTATGGCTGGACTATTAATCTCCTCTCGAGATAAATAGTGACAGGAACAGGTGCAGCTTCCTTGGCTCTTCTCTCTGACAGAGCGTGGGCCAGCAAGAAAACTTCATACCAATGGCATCAGTTCAGATCTCCCCAGTGAGAACAACTGTTGGTATTGGCTGATATCAGACCACAGGTACTGTTGCTCTGTGTGTTCTTGCTGTTTTAAATGAGGCCGATGGAATCAGGATATTTACCCTCATCTCAGCACCAACATGTATGCATGTGCATCAGGCAGGAGATAATGGTGTCGACTTAGGGAATGTCTACGTTCAACCCTCAAGGTTAATAAAAGAGAAAATATAGCTTTTGATTTTGCTTTTTTCTATTTTAAGGAGAAACTTTCACTTTTTAACAGCATGGCATTTAATAGGTAAAATTAGAAAGGGTCCAAAGTTCTCTCTCTCTGTTCATCATTTGTTTGTTTGGCTTTGGCTTTGGTTTTGAATGGATAAGGGTCATGAATGATTTGAGGAAAAGAAAATGTTTAAGAGCCCGAATCTGGTGCAGAGAATAGTCCATTGTTTTGTTCAAAAATTCTTCTTCTGACCAAAGACATGAGTAGATTCATGCACAGCGAGCAGAGATGAGATGCCTCATTTTTTAATTTTCAGTTACTGTGTCTTGGTGATCTACACCTAATTCATGTCAGGTTTAGTTCCATGTCCCCTGTTTTAAAGATTTGCAATTTCCCTTGAGACATCCAGTTCCATTTACTAGCTGGAGCATTGGAGACCCTTTCCCTTCCCCATGCCAAGAGGGACACAATGGCCGCATTTAGGTAGTAAGAGAAAGAGCATTGTGCTGTCCAGGAGATCGGTGAAAGGCTGAAGACAGAGAAAGGGTTTAAGTGGAAGGTATTAATAAAAAGAAATGAGTTAGAGTCATAAACAGGAAGAGAGATCATAAGGCCAGAAGCAGGCAAGTCTGGGAAGCAAGGGATGAGAGGCGCTGTGAGCAGACGTGTGTGCACCTCCTGCCACAAGCACCGCCGGGGTATCCAGGGCTGCTCTAGATGAGTGTTTGCTGCACAGCACAGGGGTAGGCTCAGCATGGGATTGGTGGACTGAGAGGACCAAGCAGCACCTCAGTTCTCATAATGTGTTCTCATAATTTGGTTAGATCTGATTTTCTTTTTAACTAAGTTCTTTTATATTAAGATAATTTTAAATTCACATGCAATTATATAAAAGAATACAGAGAGAGCTCGCGTATCCTTTATCCAGGATTTTCTAGTGATAAGATCTTACAAAACTATGGTACAATATCCCAACCATGATACCGGCATTGGTGCAGTCGAGGTGCCGAACATTTCCATCACCTCGAGATCCTTCAGGTTGGCATCTTATAGCCACATCCATTCCCCATCCTTTCCTCATCCTTAGTAACCACTAATCTGTTCTTTATTTCTATAATTTTGTTATTTCAAGAATGTTATATAATGAGATCATATAGTATGGAACCTTTGGGTAGTACGGAACTCTTTAATCATTCACCCACTGAATAAATTACTAACCAGAGTAATTCGTTGTTCATGAGTAAGTTTCTATAAACTTCACATATAGGTATTTGTGTGAACATAAGTTATTATTTTTTCTGGAATAAGTGCCTAGGAGAATAATTGCTAAGTTGTATAGTAGTTGCATGTTGATATTTTTAAGAAATTATCAAACTGTTTTCCAGAGCGACTATATCATTTTACATTTCCACCAGTAATATATGAATGATCCAGTTTCTGTGCATCCTTACCAGCTTTTGGTGTTGTCACTGTTTTTTTATTTTACTGATTCTGCTAGTATGTAGTAACATCTTCTGTGATTTTAATTTGCATTTCCCCACTGGCTAATGATGTCGATCATCTTTTCATGTGATTATGTTAGTGAAACGTCTCTGTCTGTCTTTTGTACATTGTCTGACTGGATTGTCCGTTTTTGCCATTGAGTTTCCAAAGTTCCTTATGTATTCTAGATACTAGTCCTTTGTCAGATGCATGGTTTGCATATATTTTCTCTCACTGTGTAGCTTGTTTTTTCATCCTATTAAAAAGGTCTTCCACTGAACAAAAGTTTTCAACTTGTCAATATTTCCTTTCATGGATCATGCTTTCATTGTTAAATCCATATTTTGCCCTAGATCCCAAAGAGTTTTCTCATATGTTTCTTTCTCAAAAAGTTTTATAGTTTTACATTTTGCATTTTTTTAATGAGATGTGAAATGTAAGTCGAGGTTTATTTTTTTGCCTATGGATGTCTAATTGCTCCAGCACCATTTGTTGAAAAGTCTGTCTTTCCTGCAAAGAATTGCTTTTGCACCTTTGTTAAAACTCAGTTGAGCATATTTGCGTGGGTCTATTTCTGGGTTCCCTGTTCTGTTCCATCAATTTATGTGTCTATCCCACTGCCAGTACCATACAGTTTTGATTATTGTAGATATATTATAAATCTTGAAATCAGGTAGACTGATACCTTTCTTCTTCTTTTATAAAGCTGTTTTTGCTATTCTAGTTTCTTTACCTTGCCACATAAATTCTAGAAAAACTTTGTATCTACAAAAAATATTGCTGGAATTTTGATAAGAATCACATTAAACTTGTATATCAATCTAGGGAGTATTGACATATTTACTATGTGGAGTCTTTCTATCTATAGACACCGTATGCCTCTCCGTTTATTTACATCTTTTAAAAATTTCTCTCATCAATTCTGTATTGTTTCAGCACTCAAATCCTATATATATTTTGCTAGATTTACACCTAAGTATTTTATTTATGTTTTTTCAGCAATTTTAAATGTTGTCATATTTCTAATTTTTGTATCTACACCTTCATTACTAGTATATAGAAACACAATTGATTTTTGTATTTTATCATGTATCCTTTGAATATGCTAAACTTATTTCTTAGCTCTAGGCATTCCTTAGATTCTTTTGGATTTTCTACATAGATAATCAAGCCATGCAAATAGGGACATTTTTCGTCCCTTTTAATCTGTATAAATTTTGCTTCCTTTGTGGTCTTATTGTACTGGCTAGAATTTATAGCACCGTGTTGAAAAAAGTGGTGAGAGAGGACATCCTTGCTTTGTACTGACCTTGGGAGGAAAGCATTGAAATTTTGTCATTAAGTGTAATGTTAGCTGTAGGTTTTCTTACAGATGGTCTTTATCAAATTAAGGAAGTTTCCCCATTCCTATTTTTCCAGGAGGTTTTTATTTATTTATGTTTATCATGTTGGGGAATCGAATTTTGTCGAATGCTTTTTCTGCATTGATTAATATGATCATGTTATATTTCTTTTTTTAGCCTGTTAATATGGTAGATTATATTGATTAATTTTCAAATATTGAACTAGTATTGTAACCTTGGAATAACCCTGATTGGTCATGGTGTATAATTATTTTTTTGTATATCGATGAATTCTGTTTGCTAATGTTTTCTTAAAGATTTTTATGTCAATATGCATGAGGCACATTGGTCTGTGGTTTTCTTTTCTTGTACTGTCTTTGTGTGGTCTCGGTATCAGGGTAACACTAGCTTCACAAAGTAAGTTGAGAAGTGTTCCCTTCTCTTTTATTTTCTGGAAAACATTGTCTAGAATTGGTGTTAATTTTTAATTAAACATTTAATATAATTCTTCAGTGAAACCATCTGGGCCTCAAGTTACCATTTTGGGGAGTTTTTAAGTTATAAATTCAATTTCCTCTATAGTTATTTATATATCTATTCAAATTATGTATTTCATGTTGGGTGAGTTATGATAGATTTTTTTTGAGAACAGGTTAATTTCATCTATGTTTTCAGATTTATGTGTATAGAGTTATTGTAGAATTTCCTTCTTATCTTCATGCTGTTGGTGGGTCTGTAGTAATATACCCTGTTTCATTTGTGGTATTGGTAATTTGTGTTTTCTCTCTCTTTTGTTAGTTTTGCTAGAAGATTGTTTATTTTATTGATCTTTTCAAATAACTAGTTTATGTTTTACTTTCTCTATTGTTTTTTGATTTTCAGTATCATTGATTTCTGCTTTTATATTTATTATTTCTTTCCTTCTGCTTGCTTTGGGTTTCACTTATTTTCCTAGGCTCTTGATTTGGCTGTTCAGATTATTAAGAGTTTTCCTCTTTTTTAATGTATAAATTTGTGTGATAAATTTTCCTCTCAGCACTGCTTTATTGAATTGTATCAATTTTGATATATTGTGGTTTTAGTTTCATTCATTGCAATGTATTGTTTTTAAATTTCTGTTAAGACCAATTTTTTTTTTTACCAACAGATTATTTAGAACAATGTTGTTTAGTTTCCAAATGTTTAGAGAATTTCCTGTTATCTTTCTACCACCAGTTACCAGTTTGATTCCATTGGGTTACAGAACACACTCTCTATGATTTCAGTTCTTTTAAGTTTGTTGAGGCTTGTTTTACAGCTCAAGATATGGTCTACCTTAGCGTATGGTCTGCAGGCACTTGAAAAGAGAATGTATTCTGATGTTGCTGGATGGACCGTTTTGTAAGTATCAGTTACCCCCTGTTGCTTGACAGCCTTTTTGGGTTCTTCTGTATCCTTGGTGATTTTCTGTCTAGGTGTTCTATCAGTTGTTTAGAGAGGAATGTGGAAGTCTCCAACTATAATTGTGGCTATGTTTATCTTTTTATTTATTTCAAGTGTGTTCACAATTGCTCATTGAATCACTTTTAAAATTTTGTGAGATTATTCTAACATCTCTGTCAACCTGGTGTTGTCATCTATTCATCATGTTTTTCATTCATTTTGAGCCCCTCATGGTTCTTGGTATGATGAGTGATTTCCTTTTGAAACCTGCACATTTTTGTATTATCTTGTGAGACTCAGGATCTTATTTTAATTCTCTCTTTTAGCTTCTTGACACTACTGCCGCAGGGAAAGAGGGTGCTGCTTGGTTACTGCCAGGTGGGGAGAGAAGTCCAGGTTCCCCACTGGCCTTTACTTACACCTGAGGGGCAGGGTGCCCTTTGCTATTGCTGGGCAGGAGTGGAAGTCCTGACTGCCCGAGTGGTCTCCACTGACATCATGGTGGGGGCGGCCTCTTTGGGGCAGGGCGTGGATGTTCAGGATCCCCCTGTTGTCTCCACCATCTCCACTGATACCAGGAAGGAAGAGGGGAGTTCATCACCAGCTGGTAAGTGTCAAAGTTCCAGCTCCCCTCTTGGCCTTCTTGGACACCACTCTGGCGGAGGTGTTGGGCCACTTGTTTCAGCCTCATGAGGGTGGACGTTCGGGCTCCTCACTTGGTCTTTACTATCATGGGTGATGCTGAGGCCTCAGTTTTTGTTTGTTTCTTTGTTATTTGCTGTTTTGTGATGTTTTGCTGGAGTAAAATAATGATTGCTGATTGCCTAAAAATTTTCTGTCTAGAGGATGCCCCTTTCCTGGTTCTTTGACTGGATAGAATAGGATCCTGTTGGAGCTTCATGTGCCCGTGTCCTGGATTTCTGGGTTGTGACTTCTTTAGTTTCATGTCTGACAAAACCCAGGGATCTTGCCACTGTGTCATTCCTCATGTCTGAAGGTCCCTGGCTGATCTGTCTTCTTGTCTCCACCTTTCAGAATCCTATGTTTATTTAATATATTGTAGCCATAGTTTCTAGTTGTACTTAGTGAGATGAATAGGGAACATACACCTATTTCATATTCCTGGGAGTAGAATTCTTACTGACTTTTTATCACTGGGATTTTAATTAAAGGCAGGGAGTATCCTAAAACAGCAAGCATTAGTGTCGGCCTCCAGAGGCCATGCACAAGACCACTTTAATGAGTTTCTGGACCCAGGAAAGTGCCACTCCTCTCTGACAACATTGAACCCCTTGGGAAGGATTGGGACATGTTTTACATACAAGTACATTACCTTCTATTTCTTTATATTTTGTGAAGTATAAACCAATATTTTCCTACTATGCGTTCTCTTAACCTGTTTACCCTCCCTCATTTAGGCCACTAGATATAAGGTCTCCAATAGTCCAAGGAGGATTGGAGTACCTATATGAGTAGAGGATTTGAGAAGAATACATATGGATCCAGATATGTTCACCTTTATCTACAAGAAAGTATTTAAAAAAAATTCTTCTAGGTTAGGGATGCAAAAGGAAATCGAAAAGAATCTTAAGCAATGCTGACAAATGTTTAATAATCAGCTTTTGAGGGGGAATACTGCAATTTGTAGTGCTTTCAGTTTCTGTGGTGTAAATACTCTTGCCATGGCTGATTTCAAGCTACCGATGTGCCAGCACTCTATGTGGAGCTGGGAAGAGATGCTAACAATTGGCTTTCACAAGTTGGTCTGTGCCAGCTCCCCCACACCACCGAAAGTGGCAGTAACTTATAAAACTCTTTGAGAAGGGGGCCTCCCTGCCCACCCCGCTCCACCATTTAGCTTCCAGAGGAAATTGTCAGTAGAACTTCTACTAAATTTGGATATTTAGGAATGAAATAGACCAAGCCTGTTCTACTCCTAGATAACCAAACTTGTTTCTGGAATTTCTGGAAATTCTATTCTACAAGCATAATAGCATGGCAGAAGTAAAAATGATTTTGTGGGTCAGTGTCAGAGAGGACTGAGGAACTGTCCCCAAGTCTCCTGCAGAAACAGAGGAGAGAAGCTATAATTTCCTTATGTTCCTGAGAAAGACAGAGCATTTGGCTGGATGTGGAAGCCAGGACACCAAAGCAATTTCACTGTCATGAGAGAAAACATGAGAATGGAATTCAGCATGAGTTTTTTATGTGACGATTAAATATGTTCATGGATGTCTCAATGAACGTCCACGTAGAGGTCAGGCAGCACAAAGAACGAGATTCGGAGATTGACCATCTCACTGAAAACCAGTTCAGGGGTAATCATGACCAAGGGAGGAATTCTAACTGTGTCTTTACTTGCTGTATGACTTTGGGCAAGTTACACTGCATCAGTGAAAGGTAGATAATAATAGCACCTACTTCTACTTGTGTGTGATGATGATTGAATAAGTATATAGTGCCCAAAACACAGTAAAAATTCGAAAACTATATGCTTAATATATATGTATTTTTTTTAAAAAACACTTAAGTACATCTTATAACTCCATCTCATTTCTGAATCATTTGCTTTTAGGTGTATTCTTCTGCCTTCAAAAAAGAAGAGTAAGAATTTTCAAGGGCAGGCACATCATTTTTACTCTGGACCCTTGGGGTTCAGAGCAGGAGCATGGTTAGCATGAGGGCTTCTGAGAAGGCAGGAAGAGAGAAGCTGTGACTTGAAAACAGATAAATCCAGAAGAGTCAAACACCCAACTGTTCCTAACCTAAGCTGGACATAGGGTAATTTTTCTTCATTTTTCATTCTCCTTTCCATTGAGTTTTAGTGGCCTTAAGAGAGTTGTTTAGCCTGTTTGGGATTAGGGACTCTTGTGCTTTTGTTGATATTAATGGCAATTTATAAAATGAATATATTAGAAGTGACACATACAGGTCTACACAAGGTCAATGTGCTTGTACTCATAGAATGAAAGCACAAAGGTGTGGCATTGGGTGCATGCTGGGGAAAGTTGGGCCAGGGAAGGTTGGTTGTGAGGGAGATATAGCATCTATTCAAAGCTCTGCAACTGTGGCATTTGTATTTGCTGGGAATTTAAGACTAAATTACATTTTGTAAAAGGAGAGAAATTGACTCCTTAATTTTTTTAATGCTTTCATTGGTGGATTGGCATCAGGAAAATCAGTCTGGGTGGTACTTTGCATATTTTGGTAGCTCTCTATAGTTCACTATAGTCTTCTAAGCCAATTGTTTCTTTAAACTGTGAAAGAAAATTATTTATTTAAAAGAAAAACATATCATTGCTTTAGGGCCTCCAATGATGTGTTCAAAATACAAATTCAACAATTAAATTACAGTAAATTAAATTAACTCTGGCAGCTGTAATTTTCCTTAAAAAGCACAACAGAGTATTAGGCATGAGAGAATGCCATGTGAAGCCTATTATTTTTTTCTGATGATTTTAGTTATTTAATATTTTGATTCTCAAAAGAATTAGGTTGCTCAACTATACTTTTTAAATGATTTAAATCTTTCATATTAAATGCATCTATTTGGCATGGCTATAAACTTTTTCTATTTGACGGTGTCTATATGAATAACTTGTCTATTTCAACTGAATCATTAAAAAACATCAACGATGTATTAGAAACACATAACAATAATCTAGTAACTATCAATATGAACAGATTACTGCAAAAACAAATCATCACCATACAATATTGATTATAGCTTGTTTAAAATATGTAATTCCATACCTTCTTTTTTATCTAATATTCATTTAATATTGTGAGCTTCTCGTATTCTAAAATGACTTCATTTTTTTCACTTAGCAGTAGTTGACATATTCTATTTGCAGTTTGAGTTGAATTGAATGAACACATGGTACTCAGGATGGTGATTTCTCAGTTTTAGTTCTTACCCTTCAGTTCAAGTATCATATCCAGGCAGAACATTCTTAAGATTATTTTTATTTATTTATTTTTTGCATGTGTATTTTTTATCTGAATTTCTAAATTTGATTTTTACACCACCAGTATGGCATATAATTGACTTTAAGAATTAAGGATTACCTAGAACTATCAAAGTTACAATTGGGAATAATTCTGGTTGGTATGCACAGCAAAAATCTTCATTTAGTTTGTTTCTTTGTTTGGATAATGATATTGAAAATTGGAGTCGAGTAACCTGGGGTATAGTCCTGGAATACAGCTTGTTTTCTAAACTTGGGAAATTCACCTAATCCCTTTCTGCTTCATTTTACTTTTATATAAGTGGAGATAATATGATAATCTAAAGCAATTTACTTATGAGATTCAAAATGAAATATGTATATAAAAATACTGGAAAAATGGAAGCACTATAAATGTAAGCTGTTTTAATTATCAAGATTATACATAAATTGCTTAATAAAACACAATTACGTTTTTAAATTTGAAGCATCAAAGTTATTTTCTTATGTAAAGATTGTCACGCATCTTCTAGGAACATAATAATAATGTGATATATAATTTCATGCACATAATATTCAATATCAAGATATAAAATCTTAAAGGATATCAGTGCTCTGTTTTACCAGATATCCTAAATGAGCCAGACATTCCCTGTTCCCAGAGGCTTGCAGACATAGGATTCCTTAGTCCTCAAAGGAAGCAGTCCCTCAGTCACAAGGAATCTCACAAGCTTCCACAGGTCTCTGAGGAAGTTTTCTCACCCCTTTGCATTGCCTTAAAACTGTTTAGAATTGAGTTTAGTCTTACGTGGAGAAAGCCACTGGTAATTTCGTTATATATTTTCCCTACAATGTTTTAGTATTTTTGGTGGATTGGTTGAAACGGAATTTTGATCATCACAGCTGTGGGAGTAAAGTATATTTTCAAGGTAGTCTAGGAATATGGTTTTAATATGATTAGTGGTTCAGGGCTGTTTCTATCTAAATTCAGGAGGACTTTCTGAAGAATTCTCCATTGTCCTGTATGTCATTATGCTCTACTACAATGGCTGTGGAGAGCAATATCTTTTCATTTTCTTTTTTTTGAGACAGAGTCTCACTCTTTTTGCCTGGGCTAGAGTGCCGTGGCATTAGCCTAGCTCACAGCAACCTCAAACTCCTGGGCTCAAGCGATCCTTTTGCCTCAGCCTCCTGAGTAGCTGGGACTACAGGCATGCACCACCATACCCGGCTAATTTTTTCTATATATTTTTAGTTGTCCGATTAATTTCTTTCTAATTTTAGTAGAGACGGGGTCTTGCTCTTGCTCAGGTTGATCTCGAACTCCTGAGCTCAAGCAATCCGCCCGCCTCGGCCTCCCAGAGAGCTAGGATTACAGGCGTGAGCCACTGCGCCCGGCCTCTTTTCATCTTCTGACATATATTGTTTTTTTTTTTTTTTTTTTGGTGACTGAGCCATGAGTAGGCCTTTTGCTAATTGAGAGGAAAAAGGCAATGTGCTCAGGGTAATTTTCTTAGAGCTAAGGGATTTTCCTGAAGACAGAGCCCAAATTGTGCAGGTTCTTAAAACAAACACCAGATATAGTCTGGTTCACAAAATGTATTGATTTGATAAGGGATGTTTTTAGGAGAAAAAAAAAAAAAGAGGAAGGAATGAAATCTAGAAAGTATTGTTATGAATCTCTTCTAAGTAGCAAGAAAAGAGATTGGGATCAGAGCTTTGGTTTGGATCCCAGCTCAGCCACTCAGCCATATGACCTTTCCACTCTCAGACCTCTACGATTAAATTTCACAAATATGAAGGGAAATCTTTGTTATGTATAAGTGTGTAAAACTATGATTACCAGATTATCTGAAAACAATGTTTCACTTAATAACATTGACCTGGGTGAGGGAATTTGGGGGAAGTTCTGGTATCCTCAGCTCTCAGTCACAGCTCTCCCCACAGCCCTGAGGGATGGGGAGGAAGTCATGTGGTCTCTTTCCTAGGCCGGTTTTGGTCTTAGATCCTCACCTGGCTGGGCAGAGACCCATGCACCTGGAGCTCCCATAACCTACAGATCCTGGAGCAAGGTAAGCTGGGTTGGGCTGAGATCATGTAGGGAAATGGCTCTTGGACTTTGACGTACGTAACAGTCACCTGGAGGAGGCCTATCCCCAGAGATTCAGGGGTGGGAGTAGCACCTTTGAAATCATATTCCTAACACACTCACGGTGATGACAGTGCTCCTGGTCTAAAAATCACACTTTGGGAAACTCCCTGTCCCAGGGATAGTGAGCACATGACTTCTAAGTGCCCAGGGCGCCAGGGAATCATGTTTCTCTCAAGAAGAAAAGCTTTTTTCCCCCGAAGAAAGCACAGGATGAACAACATAAGGGAAATAGAAAATGCCCTTTCCCAGGTCCTGCAGTAGGCATCTTAGCGTTCCTTAGTCCATGTGATCTTTGCAGCCACCTGTGAGGAAGGAAGCACTGTCTCAGTCCATTTGGGCTGCTATAGCAAAATACCATAACCTGACTGGCTTATAAAAAGCAAAAATTTATTTCTCACAGTTTTGGAGGCTGGGAAGTCTAAGACCAAGGTGCTGGCAGATTGGTGACTGGGGAGGGCTCACTTGCTATTTCATAGGATGGTGCCTTCTCATGGTGTTCTCACATGGCAGAAAGGCTGACAGAGCTCCCTTGGGCCTTTGGTACAAGGACACCAATCCCTTTCAGGAGGGCTCTGCCCCCATGATATAATCACCTCCAGAAGGTACCACTCCCTAATACCATCACACTGGAGATTGGGTTTCAACATAAGAATTTTGGGGGGACACAAACATTCAAACCATAGCAAGAACTATCTGGGTGTTGGTAGCATAGGAAACTGGATTCCAGAAAGAGAAAGTAAACACCATCCAAGTAACACAGCTAAGTGGCAGACCTGGGGTTTGAACTGAAGCTCTGACTCCCTTTCCTAGGACCCTCTTTTTAAATGTTTTTTTAAAAAATCGCCCACGAAAGTGTGTTAATGGAATATATCCCACTTATTAACAGAGCTTGGATTTGAGCAGGTTCATGAAAGTTACTTGAGTAACCTATGGTGAATGGGGGTGAACTCACAAGTCATCTTTAATGGAGAATCGGCTCTCCCTTTCCGGCCTCTGTTCCCTCCTCCTGTCCCAGGGTCAGGCCCTGCCTTACTTGGTATCTCTGACACATTCTCTGGCCTGAGGGAAACAGCCATATTCTTCATAGGACAGTCCACCGAGCGGCAGCCTCATTGTCTTCATCATGTGTGAGTCTGTGAGAAATGCAGACCCCCAGGCCTTCCTGAGAACAACTATGGCATCAGAATCGTCTTCTTAAGGTCCCCAGGTGATCCATATACACATTCAAGTTTGGGAAACACTGGCCCACAAAATCACAAGGAAAAAGAGTTGAGGAAAAAAACTTTATACTATCCCACAGAGGGTTTTCCCCATTTTTTACCCCCCGGCCTTCCTATCATCTGTATTTCATGCCTACAAGTTCCTTAAGAGCAAGGACTTGGTCAGTGTATTTAGTGGCATTTGTAACACTTAGCCTGACAAATAGTGAATCACGAATGACTATTTGTTGAATAAACGATTCCAAAATCACTACGTCAGGTTCAGATTTCTCCTGAGCCCCGGAATCATGACTTCTATCTGGACATTTCCTGATAATTTTTATGGGCATCTCTAATATGACATGTGTAAATTGATTTCTCCATTCTATGTGTTGCACCTCTAGTTTTCCTTCTTTCTGAGGATGGCGTCCCATTCTACTAGTCATAAAGTGTCCCTAGTCTCACATTCAGTCAATTATCATATGACCACCCGATAATTATAGGACCCATCCCATTCTTTCTAACATCATAGCCACCACCTCTACTCCTTGTTCGCTGATCGATCATTTCTTGGCTGATTTATTTTAGTGGTGTTCTATATTGCCACCTTGTCTATCGTTTTATGTCTCACATATCTGTTCTTTACAATGCCTCCAGAATGAATGCCCCAACTCTAAACCTAACTGAGCCACCCTTCTTTTTTTTCTTCACTAGCTTCTTGTGCCCTCAGGACAGAATTTAATTTTGTAGAGGATTTTCCAAGGTGCTTCATTATTGGCCCCTGCCTTCTTCTCTACTCTCATATGTTTCTCCTTCCTCCTTGGGCTCACTCTGTGACTTGGAATTCTGTCATAGATGCAATTTTATGTCTCTTGTATCCAGACTTGACTGTTCTTTTGTCACCCGCTCTACACCTGCCTATCTTGAAAACCTTCTGGACTCAGGCCAGTGCTTTTGCTGTTAAAACACCTTTGATGCATCTGGTCTAAGTTAGATGGCTTTTCCATTTGTTGCCACAGATCTTGTGCACATCCCCATTGTTGTATTTATCATGCTGCATCACAGTTGTGTTTATTTAACAGGTCCACTTGTGTTCTGCCTTTAGAACAATCAAGGAACTCTTATTTTTATATCTTTATGACCTAGCATAGTGCAGGAATCATTGTAGATCTTCATTACATATTTTTTGAATTGAATAATTTGGAGGCAGCAATTTTCAAACAAGGGCTTAGAAGGAGGTTAAAGATTATAAATACCTCTTGAGAGCTGGGATCATGTCTTGTTTACCAGTGAGCTCTCAGAGTTTAGCACAATCTTTGAAACATAGTATATACTTTATAAATATTTGTTGAAGAAATAAAGGGACAGATGGAATGATGGAGGAATAGACGTTGTTAAAAGTATTGCTATAAAACTTTGATTCTCTGCTTGATAAAGGCACTATTGCCACCTGCTTCATTTCTCCTGCTTTTGTCTTCTTCCTGCAGTCGGATATGGCAACAGATATACCTGTAGGCCCAGGCCTGTGCTAGTTCTGAGCTGAGTATGACGGGGACAGGAGTTATAGCAGTACCCTCAGTCCTGCCCTCCTGGGATTCAGTTTTGTTGATTATCAAGGTCTGGTGCATCAGCAATAAGTTCTGTGACTATGTGTCAGCAACTTATTAATAACAGCCTTGGGTGAGCAAGGCACATGTGGCAGGGTTATTTCATCATCCTTCCTATCACTTTCAATTTCCTCTGCTATATGCCATCACATTCCCACTTCCCAGACTTGACTTCCTCCATATACAGCTTGTAGGCGTCTTTGTGTGCCCTTCAAATATCACACCCTGCTACCTGCCCTGTTCCTGAATTATTAGAATTATCAACTACTCAATCATTTCTGAGACTGACTCTATATATCTCTGTTTTTACCTCCCTCTGATCTTATATTTCATCAGCTCAGATAAAGGAGTGATGGGACTCTTTTATTTTTAATCCAATGAGGCACATCTGCTTGTCATTGGTGTAGTCCTGGTAAGCCAGTTTACCCATCAAACAAACTACGCATGTGGAGTACCTGTTTAACTGTACCTGTTTAAGCATTTTCCTAGATATATTTTTCTCACATAGACATTGCCAATGTTCTCACACATAATTATTACTATGTGAAAGATCCCTTTTTTTAAAAAAAAGACAATAGCGTTATATTATATTATATTAAGGTGAAAACATTTTCTTTTAAAAAGTAATGAAAGAGGGAAAGAAAGAAAAGAAAGAAAGAAAGGAAAAGAAAGAAAGGAGATAGGAAATCTCTTCTTTACAGAAAAATTCTGATTAATACATGTGAAAGAAATGAAGGAAATGGAAAATCACTAATAGGCAACCACTACAGTAATAATCGTAGGCAAGCTACACCAATGGATGCTAAAATTAGTGCACAGAAGTTTGAGGAGGAACACAGAGTATTTACGTAGTTTCAAAGTATCTCCCCTAAGAATTTATTAATTACAAAAGGAAAAATAGTAACTTTGCAGTGGCAAAACCTGGCAGACACTGTCTTGCCAAATGACCAAGGTTAACATCACCCCTTGGTATGCCCTTCACTGAGAAGAACATATCGTTTCTGTTGTATTACTGCCAAAAAATGCATACTGTCTTAGGGTAATTGGGAGATAACACCAGGAGGAAAAAAGCAAAAATCAAAACAAAAACAATTGGATGGCAGTCTACAAAATACCTGACTGGTACTCTTCAAAAATGTCAAGTCATGAGAAACAACAAGATTGTCACAGACCAGACAAGGAGAGACAAGGTGTTGTCACAGACTGGAGACAATTAAGGAGACACAACACCTTAGTGCATAAAAAAGAACATTAAGGGAAAAACTTATAAAAATATTAACTGTCTGTAGTTTAGCTCATAGCATTATAGCCATGTTAATTTCCAAGTTTTGATAATCATACTATGATTATGCAAGATGTTAACACTGGGGAAACAAGGTGAAAGATAGATGGGAATTCTGTGTATTATTTTTACAACTTTTCTGTAAGTCTATATTTATTTCAAAATAATGTATTTAGGTTAAAGGACTGTAGATGGCTTAAAACAGGGTGTGGCATATTGTAAATGTTTAATAAAGTCTAATCAGCCTTGGTCAGTCACTGTAGCCCCAGTACGGCCAGGCCATGCCAAGGGTGTACATGAACTCCTAGGCTGCACACAACTGTGCTCTGTCTGCCCAAAGCTGAGTCTTGTGTGACAAACCCCATCTCATCAACATATTGTCCTCTCCAGACAAGGCATGAAAAAATTGGGGTCTATTTCTCTGTCTCTAATGGTTTAGGGAAAAAACCGGAAGTGTTTATTCCCTTCTTTTGTCTGTCCAATGTCTACCTTAAGAGACTGCTTGACTTTCTCTGAAGGTCGATAGAAAAGCCTAGCAAGATTGCTTGGAGATAGCCAAGAAGGACTCATGCATGGGAGACCACATTTTGCTAATCTTCCAGAGCTCTTGGATGGCACCACTGCCTCCATAGATAAGAAAAAAGGTTTTCAAAAAGCATTTGACAAGGTTTCACATCGAAGATTTATGTCTAAAGCAGATTCAGGGAATGGGAGGTAAAACAGCATATTGGAGCAGAAAACTAATTTAAGAGTAGTAGACAAAAACCAGTCATAGATGGCAAGTTCAGCTTTGAAGGGGGTAAGAAATCGAATGCTTTCCAGAACTCTGGGAATAAGACCTACATATTTTGGGACACGTGCAGAGGAGAAAAGATCATTGAATTTGCTGGTGATACTAAAATTGAAGTCTTAGCGAATAATGAGGTACAATATTATCAGATTGAGAAGGATTTGAATTGCAGGTGATTAAGGCAGAGGATGCCAAATGCAGTTCAGGTATAAAGATACAAACTAATAAGTACAGGATCAAGGAGCCAATTATGCAGAACATACACCCAGAAAAGGATTTGGAGGATATTGTGGGAAAATCTGCAAAACCATCAGCATAGAGCACAACTGTATTAGAAAAAGCAACCCGGATTTACTAGGTTATCTCATCAAAGGGAAGAGAGATGAGAGGAGAAAGTGATACTACACCTTTGTAGGGCATTAACTTGATTCCTATTTTGAATATAGTGTCCACGGCTGAACTAAACAGAAAAAAAGAGAATAAGCTTGGGGATGGGGGAGGCAGTAAAGGGAAACATTTAATTGGGAAACTATTTCCATTTTAGTCTCATTGGGAAATAGGGGATTTCATAGTAGAGGTTTTAAAAACAAGAAAACTTTTGAAATGTGGAAAATGGTGAGCAAGTTATTGTTTAGATGCATGCATTGTCCTAGGGATAGGCTCAAATAGCCTTTAAAGGACTCAACTAGAAGTTTACTGTACTACCAATGTGGTGGTATGTGCATATAAAGGCAAAATTCAGGCCCAGGGTTAATATAGGGGAACTAGAGCAGAGCTATTTAATGCCACACATAAGAAAAAGCTGCCAGGAAAAGCTGGGGACGTAGAAGAGCAAATGAAGTGACACTTAAACTTATTTTTGGTGAAGGAGGTGATTAAAAATCATTGTTAAAAAAAAATCACAGGGAAAAGGAAGTGAGAACAAATTTTAAATGACCAGTTTTGACAAGCAAAGTTTTCCTAATTGCAAAATCTTCACATAAAAACTAGAATGTAGCTATGTAAACAAGCCTTGAAGTTTTCCATTTATTTATATTTGTGTGCACTGCCGATCTGATTCTGCCACAGGGAATGTGAATCCATTTTAATATAAGTACAGCGCATGCCAATTTCACATGCTCAGCCTAACACTCTGTTTCCCATGGTCCACTAGATTCAGTATATGAGCGAAGGATGGAGTTCTGGCTGCATCCCTCAGCGCACAAAGCAAAGCAAAAACAGAAGCAATTTTACTGGTCATTTAGGGTTAAAAATAACTTTTATCTGAAATAGCCCAACAAGTAAAGCAAAATATTGAGGCTTGTTTACCTTTTGATACTGCCATGTGGTTATCTCAGTCCTGCACTTTACTTTGCATGATAAAGAATCACAGAAATTTCTAGCTGGGAGGGACCTTAAGAATCATTTAGTACAATCCTCTTAAATTACAGATAAGATGAATGAGAAACAGAGAGCTTAGAAAATTCACCAAAACTTTTAAAGGTAGTTAGAAGGAAGCCCAAAACTAGATTCTTGATTTCTAATTTAGCATTTTAACATTGAAAGTTGTAGTCTCCTAAATGTATAAAACCACTTTGATGATATATTTCTGCAATTATGTTTAATTTATATGTCATTTTTGTGTTTTCATTTTCAAATTTATGTCTTCATTTTCCAGGGTAGGAAATCTAGAATTTCTTACAACATGGCCACGTAGGAGCCAGCTGGGCAGCAACACGTAGGTCAAATTGTGTGTATCACCTCTAGGACTGCAAGAGTGATCGCTGACAGTTACTCTGGGAGAGGATGTGCCAGTCCTTGAGAAGGCACCATCCTTCATGCACAGCCACATGCCACAGGGCACACAACATCGGCAGGAGTCCAAACTACCTTGTGTCTAGTAGCAGCTTTACTGTGACCTAATATTAATATAACCTGGACAAGTTGAGGCTTCTTCCCAGGTCCTATTTCTTCTTAAATGAGAGAGTAGGGTTAGATAATCTACAGAATTCCTAAAGATTTAAGATTCTAGCGTACGATTACAGTGAAAGATAAGGAGGTGAAGTTGACTGATATGTGGTCAAATTTCCACTTGGACATTCTTTAGAGGGGCGCTCAGTTGAAAATCAATGTGCAATTTCTCAATAAACTGAGCACTGCCAGTTTTTCTTTCCGAAATAGACCACATTTGGGGAGTCAGGAGGGTAAGCATCACATAAAAGAGATATTATATATTTAGGGCAATGATATGTGAAAAATATGTACTATGGTATTAAAGTACAATCACACTCATTGTAGAAAGATGTTCACATTATGAAAAAAATCCATGCTCAACTGGATCCATGAGATCAAGTGAAGGACCCATCTCTCACATAATGCTCTCCAAGACCTAGGAAGTGGAAGAATGGAATCCAGTATCCTTACAGAGGGTGAATCTAATCACCTTGCAGAGGGTGAAATATTTGTGCAATTCCTAATTAGAAAAGGTTATCTAAAATTTATTTTTCAAGAGTTTCTTCCTTTGACCTAATGGTTTTACCTTATTGCTCACCTATTAATTTGCCAGTCTCTTGCCAAAATGTCTATATCTTGTTAAAATTTTTGGAGATAAAGTATTAATGTCAACAGAACATGATATCACATGTGCATTTACATAATTACAACATAAGGAGTCTGTACTTATGGAAATCTTTTTATGCATATTCTTAAAATGTTACATATACTGAGAGAACTTTGCTTTTTTACTAATGAATATCTGTCCAACTATTCAGGTAACACTGGGTTACACATTCAAAGCAGTGCAAAGTAAAATTTGTTACTGAGGCATGAACAGCCTTAGCCTCTGCCTGACTTTGAACTTTGCACTGGTATCCTAAGGTCTCCTTAGGAGTTGAGATTGCCTGCAGTACCTGTTTTCTGAGTATGATTTGGAAGTGCAGTGATATAATATTGACTTATTTTGTACAAATTCACAGACATTTTAGAATGTGTCCACCATCAGGCATGAGACAGTGAGATTCATCATTTATTCTGTCACATTTTAGAAGGCTGCTAAAGGATTTTTATAAAGTGTTTGATTCTTTGTGCTTTCCAAACAACGTAAACAGAAATTAAATAAATGATATAGTAGGATTCCCAAGAAACAGCTTTAAATTCTCCCTCCCTTCTCGCTCCACAATTTCAGGAGTTTAGAAGCCAAACCTTTCAGAACTAACTGCTGTTGATGACAGTGTAATTGTTGAGAAATAGTCTCCTTTATTTTCATGCTATTTTTTTCTCGTAATTTATTTGTAAGAGGTGATATTTTGATATTGCCCAAGGGATTATTCCTCTTTTAGGTGTGGCCAGATTTGTAATGCAAAACTTATGCTATAAAAATACCTTTGGTGGATTTAATTAAATAATATTTAATAACAAGAAAGTATTCTGGTGGTTATATGATTATAAAGAAACGAAGATTTATGTCTAAAGCAGATTCAGGGAATGGG
>NW_012148363.1:1234450-1255824 GCF_000956105.1 Propithecus coquereli | reverse complement strand
AAGACAAATAAATAGCATATGCAAGGGCTGGAAAGGAGGAGTTAATGAAGAAACAAGAAATATGTAAACATTGGATAAAAATAAATAAATATCAACTAATCAGAAAACCACAATAGTGTTTTTATGAGACCTAAACTACATATAGAATTAAAAAACATGATAACAATAACAAAAAATGTGGCTCTAGGAGGGAAATAAATATGCATATGAATCATTTGTCTAATCAAATCATATGCTGAGCATAAAACCAATCCCCAAACCTTTTAAAGGATGAAACTTATTCAGAGGGTTTTCTGATCATAGAAGAACTATGTTGAAAGTGATAGCAAAAAGTTAACCTAAAGATCCCCAAATGTTTAAGATTGGAAAAATTAGAAGAATTGGCCAAAGTATAAAAGGCGAATTCTCAGTGGATAGAAAATATTTTTAATGTATAATAATAAAAATAGACATATGAAAAGTTGTAAGATACAGCTGACCCAGTAGTTAGAGGAAATCTATAACTTAAAATGCATTATATTTGAAGAGTAGAAAGGGTGAAAATTCAATCCTCTAAATACCATCTCAAAAAGTTAGGAAAAGGACTGCAAAAGAACCTCCCAAAAGTAGAAAAAAGGAAATAAAGACAATCCATAAATTAATAAAATAGAAAACAAATGAATGGAGAGAATGAACCACCACAAATCAGTTACTTTACTTTTTTATTTTATTTTTTTTATATGGTTAAGAGTTGCACACCTTGGACTAATGTCCAAGTGGTGTGACCTTGGCAAGTATTTGAACTTCTCTGAGTCTCCGTGTAGGTATGTCGTGGGGTATACACAATGTAAGATCCTGGTGACTAATATATATATTTTTTTACTTCAGCATATTATGGGAATGCAAATGTTTAGGTTGCATATATTGCCTTTGCCCCACCCGAGTGAGAGCTTTAAACATGTCCATCCCCTAGACAGTGTGCACTACACCCATTAGGTGTGAATATACCCATCCCCTCCACCTCCCTCCCACCTGCCCAACTCCCAATGAATGTTACTACTGTATGTGCGTGCACATAAGTGTTGATCAGTTAATACCAATTTGCTGGTGAGTATATGTGATGCTTGTTTTTCCATTCTTGTGATACTTCACTTAGTAGAATGGGCTCCAGATTATCTAGGATAATACAAGAGGTGATAGATCTTCCCTGTTTTTTGTGGCTGAGTAGAAGTCCATGGTATACATATACCACATTTTATTAATCCACTCATGTATTGATGGGCACTTGAGTTGTTTCCACATCTTTGCAATTGTGAATTGTGCTGCTAT
Organism: Propithecus coquereli; assembly: GCF_000956105.1. Lineage (NCBI taxonomy): Eukaryota > Metazoa > Chordata > Mammalia > Primates > Indriidae > Propithecus > Propithecus coquereli. The sequence goes on along the minus strand of NW_012148363.1, from coordinate 1,254,516 downwards.
AAACATTCAAGTGCAGATGTCTTTTTTATAGAATGTCTTTTTTCCTTTGGGTAGATGTCCAGTAATGGGATTGCTGGATCAAATGGTAGTTACTTTAAAAGGATAGTGAAATTGATAAATACCTTGCAGGATTTATCAAGAACAAAAGAAGGTACAAATCTCAGGAGTGAAAAAAAAGAATCGCCACAGATTCTTCAGATCATAAGAAAATATTATGAAAACTTTGTGCCAATAAACTTGAAAATATAAATAAAAGGAAAAATTCCTAGGAAAACAAAGTTTGCCAATATTGATACAAGATGAAAGAAAACAAATGAAAAACACTTTATCTAATTGAATCTCTAATTAAAAACCTTTATAGAAAGAAAATGCTAAGCCTAGATGATTTCACCAGTAAATTCTTTCAAACAGTTAAGGAAGAAATAAACCATTCTTACATAAATTCTTCCAGAATATAAAACTAAATGGACCATTTCCCAAATTAAATTATGAGGTCAATGTGATCATAATACCATAACCTGAAAGGGATATTAAAAGAAATGAAAATTACATTCCAATTTCACTTATGAATATAGGCATGAAAGTCCTAAATAACGTATTAGCAAATTGAATTCAACAACACATAAACAGAATAGTATATCATAGTTGAACTGATTTCAGGAATGCAAGATTGATTAAAGTTTGAAAATAAATCCATGTAATATACCACATTAACAGAATACTGCAGAAAAATTTTATGATAATGTCATTAAAATTAGCAAAATAATTTGATAAAAATCAATACTCAATAATTTTAACAAAGAACTAGAAACAAAAAGAGAAATTTCTTAATTTGATACATGATATCTGCAAAACTGAACAAACAAAAAGTCTTTAGTGAACATCATACTTAAAGCTGAAATGTTGAATGCTCTATTCCTGGTATTGAGAAGCAGACAAAGATATTCACTGTACCCCTGGTACTTAAAAAAAAGTTTGTAGATTGATAACATCTGCATGATCTGGCAGCTTATTAAAAATGTGGAATTTCAGGTTCCACTCCAGACTGGCTTAATCAGAATTTGTGTTTTAAGAAGATTTCCAGGTGTTCCATATGCACATTGCTTTATAAAAAGTACTCCAATTCTATTCATATGGTACAGGAGGTCTTAATAATGGCAATAAGACAAGACAAATAAATAGCATATGCAAGGGCTGGAAAGGAAGAAAGTAAGGTGTCATGATTCAGGGAAAAATGATAGTGTATGTAAAAAAATCTGAAGACTCTACAGAGATAAGCTACTAGAATTAATAAGTGAATTTTGCAAACCAGCTAGATGCAAGTTTCATATACAAAAATCAAATAATATTTCTATATGCTGCAATAAGCAATAAAAAGTGGGAAATTTAAAAACGGTATTTAGGAAAAACCTAAGAAAAATATTCTCAGCACTGAAACCTACAAAGCATTATTTGGAGAAATTACAAACACCTAAACAAATGCAAATATATATATATATATATATATATATATATATATATTTGCCATGCTTGTGAAATTGTTAACGAGGCTTCAGAGTGCAGTGGCTTAAAGAAGATATAAATTTGTTTTTCTCTAAGGAGGGGAGGTGAACAATCTGGGTAGTGGGGCAGGTGTGTTCTAAGGTATTGCAGGATCCACGTCCCTTCCCTTTTGTCCTCCTCTTCACAGTTGATGTGAAATGTGTTGGGCACTTTCCTTTTTTACTTTACAGAGGAAAGAAGGAGTGAAAATTTAGCAAAAGCTATTTTCTTCTAAATAAATGAAGCTGATAAATCAACTGCAGGCCCAAACCTAGCTGCAAGAAAGGCTGGAAAAATGTGGTTTCTATCTGGATTGTTGAAAGTGAGCTTTAACTCTATCACTATTGGACAAATGGGGAAAGGAGAGAAGATTTTGATAGGCAACTAGCAGACTCTATCACAGGTTTGTAAATAATGTAAGCAGTGGATATCTAACAAACTAATGCAGACTAGGGTGAAGAATGGATAGAGCTCACATTGTGGCGATGACAGCCTTGCACTAGGCTTGTCATTAGCAGAGGCTTTATCTTCCTTTCTCATTCCTCTTCAATGGGAAAAACCTTACATAATTTAGTTACAAGTTCCTCTGCTAGGCCTCCCCTCCCTTTCCCCAACAATAGTGTCTATCATGAATTTAATGATATATGAGCATATTTTAAAATGCAGTAGAACTTACTTAATAAAATGCTAAAGTAAATACCTTTGGGATATAAAAATCTTTTATAATGTGACTAACCACCCTAAAATGGCTGCTCAAAATGTCACATTTTTCTATGTTGGTTTTACTTAAAGTAAAATGTAAGTTATTTTGAAATTAACTACACCAGCCATTGGAGTCAATAGGGTGCTATTAACGAGTTAGCATGCAGAGGTAGTAACTGGCCAGAGATTAATAAATAGGTCTGTCTACCAGTTAGGGTTAGATCCTACTGACCTAACGATGATCTCAAATAATTGTATTTTAATAAGACAGAAATTTGTTCACTTTCACACAAAGGAAGTCTCCACCATATTTCAAGGGTGAGTCTATTCTTAAAATCACAGCAGGTTCACACGAAGACCTCTTGAACTCCACCTATCATATTGTCACTAGAGAGAGGAGGAAAGAGAAAGGATAAATGACTGAAGTGTCCCTTGTGTCCCAGCTGCCCAAGGACTCCCAATGGAAGTTTCCTTATAGTAATGATTTCACCTCATACAACTACGGGATTCTAAACATGTTACCCCAAAACACGACATTTGAGAAAATAGCAGAAGCAAGAAGGTCACTCTCACCTTCCCCCTGCTCTTCTCTCCTGAAATAGATCCTAAAACGTAGGAAGAATTTTCTGACCTTTCCCTGAAGCCGGTCTTAAGACCCTTATTCAAGAGGTGACTTCTCTCTACCCAGAGAAAAGGAGCCTCATTAAATCTGAAAACACAGGATCACAGAGAAGAATACAAACAAACAGGACTTGCTAATTTCCCCCTAGTTTATTACCATTAGATCATAATTTTTTATCCAATCATACTTTCCCACAACAATCCATTTCATCAAACCTAGCATTAAAAATACACACATTTATCTGTTTCTTTAGGTCTTTATTTCTTTATGAAGGCTTCCATGTCAAATAAAACTTACATCTAAAAATTTTGTGTGGTTTTCTCTTGTTAATGTCTTTTGTTATAGGGACCTCAACCATGAACATAGGGTGGGTAGAGGAAAGGATATTTCTCTGCTCCTATAACACATTGACTAATACATCTGCAAGGCAGACATGAAAAATATAATTGTGTTTTTGGCCCTGACGTGTGATGGTCTATTATTAGGAGAAAAAGAAGAATGCGTAGGGAGTCCAGCCATCCATGTGTATCCTGTCTTTGGTCAATGACCTTTGCTGAGAAAACCATGATTGAGATATATGCAGAGATAACAAAATAAGACAAATTAACACTTAATCAATATGTAGGTTATTCCCCCAAACCATGATACAGAATTCTGGTGATATAGGGTTTGACCCAGTGGATAGCTCCTTTACTTAAACTCGGCCACCGTGAATGCCTTAGAATGGAAGGAGGATGAGTTGGTTGGGTCCTCTGAGAAGCAGACTCCAAGATTAGATGTGCAAGATGTTTACTGGGAAAAGCCTGTACAGGGGGAAGAAATGGGAAGGAACTAGAGGATATGCAGAGAGTTTCAGGTGTTAGCCCTATGAAGAAGAGAGAAGGAAGGAGGGTCAGATGGGTGGAGTGTCTGACTCAGGCACAGTTTTAAGAATATTTTGAGTAGGTCAATGGGAAATTCTTGAGCCAAAGTTAGTTAGCTGAGGAGTCCCCTGCCAGAGCGATCCCCCATTTTACAGGAACGAGCCTGCCTTGGAACTCCTACCCTGCTCTCTCTGTCTCCCCCTGAGAGCGGCCTGGAGAAGTGTGGGCTCAGTGATGGATTCACAACACAGCCACTGGGGCACTGTAGCAGGAAATCCGAGTGGCACATGCTGATGATCACAACTCCCCCTTTGACCTAAAGACCTGTTTAGTCTGCTCCCTTCTCTAATTGGGGTCAGATATCAATGAGAAAAGCATTGAGAAGGGTGAGAGATAACAAACAGTAGTAAAAAAAAATATTTTCAAATTCATGGAGTGGGAACAACCCAGTACAATATCATCAGGTCTTTTTTGAATGCAGAAAAGACATCCTTTTTGCCAAGTAACCTCCTGTGCAAGTAAGCATAGCCAAAGGGAAGACACATGGGAAGCCAAATGAAAAAGTAACTTGGCTGGGCCAGGAAAATCAAACTCAAAGCATTCCTGTATTCTTCAAATGCTGGGAGAGAGTAAAAAAGAAATGATCGCATCATCTTTCCTGTGGAAGCAGTTCTAAACTTTGCTACACTCAAGCACAGTAGAAGCAAGTTACACCAAAGAGAACACAGACAGGTAAATGTGCTATGACTTCCCCCTTCCTTTAAATAAGTTAACTAATTATTGATCATTTTTTAGACTGATAATTGTATTAGTCATCTACTGCAGCAAAACAAATTGCTCCAAGACTTAGCAGCTTAAATAACAAACATTTATTTTCTCAAAATTTCTCAAGGTCAGGAAACACGGAGGGGTTCACTGGTTCTCACTCAGCATTCTTTAGTAGGTTGCAGCCAAGTTGTTGAGCAGAGCTGGACTTATCAGAAGGGACTGAAGTAGCTGCTTCCAAGCTCTTTCCTCTGGGCTATTGAGTGGAGGCTTCAGTTGACTCCATGTGGGCCCCTCTTCATTCTTCTGTCACAACATAGCATCTGGCTGCTTCCACGGGGAGTAATTCTAGAAAGAAAAAGTGCCCAAGACAGAAGCTGTGGGCTCTTTATAACCTAACAGTAAATGTGACATGCCATTCTTCTGTCATATTTTAATTGATAAAGGCAAATCACTAAGTCCAGCCCACATTCAAGGAGAGGTGAATTAAGGACCGCCTCTTAAGGAAAGGAGTAGCAAAGAATTTGTAGACATATGTATGTACCTAAAACCATAGTGGTTATACATTTGCATGTTACAAATTTCAAAATATATTCACCATCCCGAATATCTTAAAATGAAAAGAGCTCCAGGACTCCCAAGGAAACCCAGTTCTCTTTCTTGGGGTTATCAGTTTCTTATGTGTCCTAGACACCGTCAACAAAATTACAAGCAAATATTGAGAAAGGCTTAACTCGTTGGAAAGCTTTATCACCAGTAACTAGAGCCCCATCAGTGCTCTTAGCTTTGATCAATTCAAAGCAGCTCTCCTTCCTGTGTAGGGTGTGAGGATAGGAATGGGGAATGACCTTCCCATTCCTTCTCTTAGAAACTCTTGCCAACTTGGACCCACTTATAATTGTAGAATGTGCCTTTTAAAACATTGGTTTAACAAAAGCTATTTAATTTAATTGTAGCTGTTTCCCCCCCTTTGGAACATTCTTTGTGGCTTTCTCTCACCATTAGCCACTGCCTTAGGCAGTTACTAGAAAGGACTAAATTGAGTTGCTTTTGTTATTAGCTGTGGTTTGTGAGTCAGCTTACTGCTTCTAAAACAATTATAGAAGGAGGCTATTATTTTAAATAGAAATTTGAGTATATTTAGAAGAAAATGAACCATGTATTTTCTTCTGGCTGCTCCTGCGTTCCAATCTCATTTCCAAAGATGAAAAGACTAAAACGACTGCAAAGAGGGGGGAAGGACGAAAGGGATGGCTGGAAAGTGAGGGCTAAAGTGAGAGATAGGAGACAAAAACTTAAAAAGGAGCATGACAACGCTGAGAGATTGGGAAAATGGCATTGTAAATCTCATAGAACACACAGCTGAATTATTTTATTATCTCGAGATTTCCGAAAATGATAGGATTTGTGGTGACATGCTATGCCAATCCATATTAGCCTAAAGAGATCAATTCTGAATAGCTTCACCCTTTTCAAGATATGTAATATGTTCTGAGACTATTCCTGGGGAAATGATGCAGGATAATAAAATCATTGTTTGTGTATGTGTGTTTGTCCCAAATATGTCACACATGGTTTTGAGTCCTGGTTTTTTTTAAAAAAATGAAATCTAAGCTGAAACTAAAATATAAAGCATGTTTTCTTTGACCCAATTCACATCTAGCTAATAAGAGATTGATTTTTCCCCCCTGTGGTTCTAGTATTTGAACACTGTGGATATGTCTCTTGAGTCACAAGTAGTTCTGAGAGTGTTCATGTAAGTAATGCTTATGGCAAAGCCATATTTTAGTTGTTCTGCTAAAGCTATAGTATTTCAATGTAAGACATCCTGCATCCTTTTTGGAAGTAGGTAGAGTACAATTAAATTGATGAGTAGTTAGTATAGAATTTTATAAATGTTAGCAGACAAGCTAAGAAAATTGTCATCAGTGACATGTTTATGGTAGATTTTCAGTGACTATGGTAGCCTTTCAATTACATTTTTACTCTGGTTCATTTTGGAATAATTTTACAAGTTAAAATGTAACCCTATAAAATTAAGTATAATTAAACAATAGCTACACAGTCAAAATGCAAAGTTAACCAGTTATTCTGAGAATTCCATCAGTGAGAAATGACAATTTATCACTAACATCCATTTTAGATTATTTTTTCTAAAGCACAGCTTTAGTTATAAATACCCCAAGTTCAGAAACTCCCAGTGGCTCACCATTTACTTAGCCTGGGCTTCCCGATGCTCCAGTCTCTGATCTTAACCTATTTCTCCAGCCTCAGTTCTCACAATTCCACCTGCCTACTGCCCCTGACCTCTTACAGTCCAGGTAAAGTGTACCTTTGGGGTTCCCGGGCACTGGTGCCCACAAAGAGCAAAAGTGTTCCACTGGCCTGTTAGATCTCACTGTTCTTTCAGGTTGTCTAACCCAGAATATAGGATTAAAAACAGCCTGTAGATGCTTATTCTTTTGCTTTCTGGTCTTCTCTTATATAGGACATAGGCCTAAACACAGAGGTGAGGACATTGGGGGATGATGTTTGATATTAGAGGGACCTAAGTGTGATCTCTGCAGACCTAAGCATGATAACCATGGTGACAAGATATCGAGTGGTTCCCAGTGCAACTAGAGACCTTTCTTTTGCTAATAGTTGGGTGATAAATGCCAATAGCTACCTAGAGTCCACCTAAAGATGATAAGAGCACCTGATGAAAGCTCTTGGGAACCATTTCCAAATTAGAAATTGAAGGTCAATTTTTCAGGTTCTTTCTTCCTGTATCACATTGAAATTAATTCTTATTATTACAGGAGGCATTTCAGCTAAAAAAAGATACCATAATACATTTAAGATGACTGGTGTAGCCTATATAAACTGTTATTATAACTTATTTCTCAGGGTGGAATCGGAAAATAACATGACCTCTTCCCACATGACTACTCCCGTATTCCATAAATTCTCCTAAGACTCTGCAAGCCGGAAAGGCCTGTGCCCTCATTCCATTAACCCAGTGATTCCAGGAGGCATAAGTAACAAAAGGTGCTCCTGGGTGCACTCGGAGCTTGAAGGCCCTTTTAAGTTGTGCCTAGACTCCTTATCCTCCGGTCGTTGTGCTCTCTGGTGTCGTGATCTTTTACTATTAACAGCAGCCATATTCAGTGCTATATTTATATGTGTAGGAAACTCTTCTTCCCCACAGTGACCATCACACCCCATTGACCTGTGTTCAGACCTGCGAGTGAACACACTTTCATGCCCTGCCTGGCCTTAAAGGCATTTAACTGGAAGGACACCATCCTAGAAATTGGCAGCTTTGTTCAGTGAGTCAAATGAAAATACAGATTTGAACATAATCCTGCTAATGGGAATGTCAGGAAGGTAGATAGTCCAAATAATGATCACTGGAAAATGCCTGTACGAGTATTGTGGTAGAATGAGGATATGAATAGCCAGAGACAGACACACACACACATACACACATCATGTGCTCTGCATTAGTAATTAATGGTAAAGTGGAGGGTGGTAAAAGCAGCAAGAAGAGAAAGCATAGAGGGGTGGATGTTGAACTTTCTAAAACAATATTTCTAATATCTAACAAAAGTTGTTTGTGTCTTTGCAAGAGTGTTTACTGTGCCTTTAGACAAATCTGTCTCTGAAACAGATGCATTCTGGGATGGGGTGAGGGTGGGAATTCCTTCCAGAAACTGAAGAACATAGCGACATCCCACATCCAAGTGGAAAAAGCACAAAACAGAGAGGGCCCTCACAGATGGAACGATGATCTGCAAACTGGACTCATTCAGCATCGCAGCAGTTTACGGTGAGACGTGAGAAAGTAAGCACACACCCCCCCTCCCCAAGCCCCTAAAACTCTCATCAACTCTTGGAAGCACAAAGAACTGCTATGAACTGTGAATGGGGTCTTTATATCTTAAGAGGCAGGAAAACCTCAGCTGGCATGTATGTTAGACACAGGGTCTGCAGTAATGATTCTCAATGGGGGACAGCCCATCAGGGAGAATTTTAAAAATTTGTAGGGGAATATTTATTCACAATGATGAGGCAATGCTGCTGATATTTAGTAGGAGGGAGCCAGGATAATCCTCCGTACAGAATTGTCCCTCAGCTCTTATAACTTTCAGAAGTCTCCCTGGACATTCAAATAGGGTAAGTAAATAGATAAATTAATTAATTAATTAATTCATGTAATTATTTTCTACATTTATATTATATATCATACATATATGAATTTTTAGGTGTATATCTAAGTCCAAAATCTAAACCACTTTTCATATAAACAGAGAATATTTTGGAATCATTTTAAAAACATTACAATTCACAATTGCAAAGATGTGGAAACAACCCAAGTGCCCATCAATACATAAGTGGATTAATCAAATGAGGTATATGGAGTACTACTCAGCCACAAAAAACAATTGTGAACTAACACTTCTTGTGTTATTCTGGATGGAGCTAAAGCCCATTCTTCAAAGTGAAATATCACAAGAATGGAAAAACAAACACCACATGTACTCACTATCAAATTGGTACTAATTGATCAATAGTTATGTGTACATATGAAAGTAACATTCTTCAGGTGTTGGACAGGTGGGAGGAGGAGGAGAGGATGGGTAAATTCACACCTAATGAGTGCGGTGCTTACTGTCTGGAGGATGGGCACGCTTGGAGCTCTGACTCGAGTGGGGTAAAGGCAATATATTAACCTAAATGTTTGCACCCCCATAATATTCTGAAAAAAAAAAAATTCCAGAATGTGACTATTCCATAAATAGAAGGAACACCTGTTTTGTTTTCTTTGGAGCTTTACCAAAAGTTATTCATCATTTCACAAAATCATGTTGCTTGTAAAAGTGCCACTGTGTCATCTGAGTCACTAATACAATAATCTGTATCAATCTGCACAAGGTGATTCTACCTCTAGAATACAAGCATCTGGCTACTTTATCATGTCTTCTAGTGTGTTCCTGGAATGCATTCACATATTGAAATATTGTCACTTCCCTGTTATGTCACCTTCATAATATAGTTAGGAATTTTACTGATTTTTAAAATTATACATGTAAATTATATTCTTTATAAAGGGAGCACGATGAATTATTTCTTATGAAAGGAGATCGGACAGAGGCTGCTATTTACTCATCAAAATACAGTTTCTTCCTTCTCTTCTAGGCACATATCCACTACATCTCCTAACCTCCCTTGCAGCCAGATGTGGCTTTGTGACAAGAGTTCTAGGCAGTGGGATGCAAATGCAAATGATGAGCATTGCTTCCAAACCTGGCCATAAGAACTGTCCTCACGTGCACCCTTCTGGCTGACGGCATTGGAAACGACAACCAGGGTGAGCCAGGAAGGCACGTGTGGAAGATGGCAGAGCTTCCATCAGCCCGTGATTCTGTAAGATCAGAAGAGAAATGTCCCGTGAACCTGTTCACCCACCCGGTATTGTTAATTGAAGAAGTCACATGCTCTTATTGTTTTTGAACCATTCCAGAGATATGGGCCTATTAGTTATAGCAGTCAGCCTGTCTTCATTCAGGAATTGTTGGGTGTGACAGGGTACAGCCTCATTTCTCTAGTTTACATTAATGTGAATCGGACATGCAAAGCATTATACCTGAACGTTTCCTTTGACATGCTCTGTGTTGGGTCTGGCCTCTTTGCCTTTCATTTCTAGCCCTTCTCCCGATCTGCCTCTGTATCTCAGGAAGGCTGTACGCTGTGGGCCGCTGTTCTCGAGTTTCTACAGCAGCTGGGCTCTGACTAGGTTCAGAACTGTGTGTGGGGGTGTCGGTGGGGGGATGGGAGGACATGGTAATTGGAGGGCAGAGTGAATGGGAAGAAGCCAGAGCCTGTCTCCCTCCCACTCTGGCCCCAGCAGCAGCTCTTCCCCTTCCATGGCAAAGTTCCAGCTGGACAGGTGTAGGCCCCTGACCTGACTCTAGGAACACTGCCTCATCTCTTTCTTTTCTCCAGCTTTGGGGATATAGCAGCTTCCTACTGTTGCTACTCTCTGAGTTGGCTCACTGATGTCTCCTCAGGATTTCTTCTCAGCTTCTTACACCACCTACATAACCAATTCCTACATTAAGTTCTGTTTTAAATACAGGTGGTCCCTGGATTACAGACAAGATACATTGCTGAGAACGTCTTTAGGTTGGATTTATATGTAACTTGGATCACCGAAGAAGAAGCGTATACAGTAATAATGATAATAATAGCAATACTACAATGGCTCATATGTGGTAATAATAATACAAGGTAATACTGTAATAATAATAATACCCCTGTACTGTAATAACAAGCTACAGAAACATTTGTACTTTCTTTTGCAAACAAACAACATAAAAACAAACTCACACAAAAATATTAGATAGGAGATAGGAGAAATTTCAAAAAAGAATATTAAAAGTTAACACTCACCTAATGTTGCATCAGTATCTTGCTTATTGGAAGGGATATTTTTGAGTCAAGAGGTAGACTGACGTTAATGGGAAGATGTCTATGGAGATGGTGCTGGAGAATCAGGATTTTGTTCTGTTTTTGGAGGAGGGGTGCTTATCACTGAAGTCGGTTTCTTGAAAAAGGTATCTAGGGCTGTTTGCATAGCCTTTTTCTTTTTTTTCATCATAAAAGGCCTTGTAACAGCTGATGTGCATTAACTGCACAGTAAACCTTTGTAAACTGCTCAATGTTAGGATCTTGCTCCTCAAGCTTAGCAAATCTTGCTTCAGTTTTTTTGGTTTCCATTTCATTTAGTTCTGCTGTAAGTTTTGTTATTTCTTTTCTTCTACTATCTTTGAGTTTGATTTTCTCTTCTTTTTCTAATTCCTTGAGATGTGACATTAAGTTGTTAATTTGTGATAATTCTGTTTTTTCCATGTAGGCTTTTAAGGCTGTGAATTTTTCCCTTCGGATTACTTTCACCGTATCCCGTAGATTTTGAAAGCTTGTGTCTCCTTTGTCATTTAGTTTGAGAAATCTTTTGATTTCTATTTTAATTTCATCATTGACTCAAGGATCATTCAGCAGCAAGTTGTTTAATTTCCATGACTTTGTGTAGCCTTGATTGTTTCTCTTGGAATTGATTTCTAGTTTTATTTCATTTTGGTCTGAGAGGGTACATGGTATGATTTTATTTTTTTTTAATTTTCTGAGACTTTTTCTGTTGCCTGAGATATGACCAATCTTGAAAACTGTCCCATGTACTCATGAGAAGAATGTATATTCAGTAGTTTTTCAGTAGAATGTTCTGTAAATGTCTGTTAGGTCCATTTGTTCTATAGGCCAGTTTAAATTCAGTGTTTCTTTGTTGATTTTCTGCTTTGACAATCTGTCCAGTTCCGTCAGTGGGGTAGTGAAGTCCCTGGCAATTGTGATGCTATTGTTTATCTCTGTGCTGAGTTCTAGTAGAATTTGCTCTATGAATCTTGGAGCTCCTGTGTTAGGTGGATATATATTTAGGATTATTATGTCTTCTTATTGAGTTGCTCCCTTTACCATTATAAAATGACCATCGTTGTCTTTTTTTATTGTTGTTGATTTAAAGTCTATTTTATCTGATATGAGAATGGCTACACCTGCTTGCTTTTGGTTTCCATTTACGTTGAATATTTTTTTCATCCCCTTATGTTAAGTTTGTGTAAGTCCTTGTGAGTTAGATGCATTTCTTGGAGACAACATATACCTGAGGTATATTTTTTTCATCCATTTAGCTAGTCTATTTCTTTTAAGTGAAGCATTTAGACTGTTTACATTAAGTATTAGTATTGATATGTGGGATACTGTTCTGTTCATCATGTTTGATGATACTTTGTTATTGCTGTTTTTTTCCTCTTGTGCTATTATTTTATTAGAACTGTGTGCTTTAAATTTTGGGTGTTTCTACACTGGTGGGTATCTATTGTGCTATTCCGCGTATAACGCAGTTTTGAGTATTTCCTGTAGTGTAGGCCTAGTACTTACAAATTCCCTTCGTGTTTATTTGTCTGGAAAGTATTTCTCCATCAATTATTAAATTTAGCTTTGTAGGATACAAAATTCTTGGCTTGCATTTTTTCTGTTCAAAAAGACTAAAAATGGGGCCTCGATCCCTTCTGGCTTTTAAGGTCTCTGCTGAGAAGTCTGCTGTTCACCTGTTGAGTTTCCCTTTGTAGATTAGTTGTTGATTTCATCTTACAGCTTATAGAATTTTCTCATTCATTTTGACTTTGGCCAGGTTTATGACTGTGTATCTTGGGGATGTTCTGTTTGCTATGAATCTTCATGTGTTCAATGACCATCTTGAATCTGGATATCTGAATCTCTGGTGATACCAGGGAAGCTTTCCTCAATGATTCCCTCAAATAGGTTTTCCATGCATTTTTCTTTTTCTTCTTTTCCGTCAGGTTTGCCTGTAATTCTTATATTGGCCCACTTTGCATAGTCCCATATTTCTCTGAGTGATTTTTCATTCTTCTTTATTCTTTTTTCTACATCTTTGACTGTGAGCCCTAGAACATATTTAAAAGTTTTACTGCCTTTCTGTAAGACTGATACTATCTCTAACTGTATTTTATATGACAATAAAGGAGGAGGGTTGAAGCAAGAATGATGTCTTGGTTTGTAGATAGATAATTGAATAGATGGTCATGGAAACCAACTGAGATAGAGAATATTTAGAGAAAAAGCTAATGAGTCAGTTTTGGACATGATAGGTTTAAAGTGTTTTTGGGATACTCGTAAGAGTTGTTCAGTAAGTCACTGGATATATAGGGCTGCAGCTAAGAAGAAAGATCTATCCTGGAGATTGGACTGGAAGTTGGCTTTCAATCTGTTTCTCTATAATGCTTTAGGAATAATATTTTTCTAAAACACAAATTTAAATAATGACTAAAATTTGTCAATGACTACCCATAGTTTTCAGGATAAAATCATACTACCAGTGCAAAACTTCCTACCTTGCTGGGATTTGTTATTGTAATGTCTCTGCTAACGTTCAGCTTTCAATAATGACAAATTGTCAACTATCTACCCAGAAGATAACAATTAGAAACTCTAGACAAAGTATTTTATTATAAAACAACTATTTGAAGGCACTGGAAATGTACAAAATAGAGTATGTAATGTATGATTCAAAATATGTAAAACTCTTAAACATGCAAGCTAATCTATAGTGCCAGAAAGAAGACCCATAGTTGCCTGAGGAGGGCAGGTAGGTAAGGTTAGGAGGTAAGGATTAATCACAAAGTGGCACACAGAAATGTTGGGTGTGATGGTTAGTTTCAATATCTTGATTATGGTGATAATTTCGTGGATGTATGCATATGTCAAAACTTGTCACATGGTACACTTTAAGTATATGCTATTTAAGATATGTCAATAATACTTCAATGAAACTATTTACAAAAAATAGTTATTGCCCTCATATACCCCAAAATTTTGCAAATCAATAAAAAAACTCAATACAAAATAGATAAAAAGCTTTCACCAGATCTATTGTTACAGGTTACCACAAACAGTGGCTTAAAACAATGCAAATTTATTATCTTACAGTCGTAAAGATCAGAATGCCAAAATCAAAAAAGTCATTTCATAAAAAAGACACTTGCCCTTGTGTGTTTATCACAGTACTATTCACAATTGCAAAGATATGGAAACAACCTAAGTGCTCATCAACTGTTAAGTGGATAAAGAAAATTCGGTATATGTGTGTGTGTGTGCATATATATAACACCATAGAATACTACTCAGCCATGAAAAAGAAAGGAAATAATGTCTTTTTGCAGCAACCTGGTTGGAACTGGAGGCTATTATCCTGAGTGAAGTAACCCAGGAACAAATAAACAAACAAACAAATATCAGATGTTCTCACTTATAAGTGGGAGCTAAGCAATGTGTAGGTATGGTCATACAGAGTGATTTAATGGACATTAGAGATGCAGAAGTGTGAGGGTGGGAAAGGAGCATGGGATAAAAAATTACCTATTGGGTACAATATACACTAGTCAGGTGACAAGTACACTAAAAGCCTAGACTTCTCCACCATGCAATTCATCCATGTACAAAAACCCATTTGTACCCTGTAAATATATTAAAATAAAATGTCAAAAAAATAAAATAAAAGCATATTCACAGTTTTAAAATGTCCAAAATCAGCCTCACTGAGCTACAGAGTGCTGGCAAGGCTGATTTCTTCTGGGGGCTCTGAGAGGAGAATTCATTCCCTTACCTCTTCGAGCCTCTAGTTACCCCTGTCTTTCTTGGCTTGTACCTCCCTCCTCCATTCCTCCAATCTCATCTTCCATCATCACATCACCTTCTCCTTCTTGTCCCTCATTGTGATCACATCAGCTATAATCTAATTAGTTATAATTAGCTATAGCTAATTAGATTATATTAGTCCCAACCAGATAATCTAGAATAATTTCCTCATCTCAAAATTTTTAATTTTTTCACATCTACAGAGTTCCTTCTACTATAAGTAACATTTGCAAATTCTGGGGATTAGGACATAGGCATATTTGTGAGGACATTATTCAGTCTACCATACAAGGGAAGGAGAAAAATACTAGCCAATAATGAATATGAAAACTTTCCTTCTTCACCAGTACTCAAATAAATATACAGTGAAATCAGATAATATTTGTCCTTTATCAAATTGATAAAGTTTTAAAAATTATAAAACCTGATGCTGGCAATATTATAGGGAAACAAATAATCCTATACACAAGATTAGAATGAAAGACATCTAAAACAAGTAATCTTCAATATTAGTGGTTACCTCTTGCCAGTGAGATTATGGATTATCTTAATTTTCTTCTTTAGTATTGAAATATTTTCAGCATTTACTGTGTAAAAAATTGCAAGGGAGATAAAGGATTTTTAACAAATGCCATCCCTTTCAACTCATAAACCAGTTGTATTCATCAGGGCTCTTCAGAGAAATAGAACCAATAGGAGATGATATGTATAGATAGATAGATGATTAGATATAGACATAGACATAGATATAGATATAGATATAGATATAGATATAGGTATAGATACAGATATAGAATAAGGAGTCCATAATGAGAATCGGCTCATGTGATTTTGGAGGCAGGGAAACCCCACAGTATACAACATGCTGTTTGCAAGCTGGAGAACCAAGGAAGCTGGTGGTTGGTGTATTTAAGTCTGAGTCCAAAGCCTGAGAATCAGTGGAGCTGATGGTATAATAACCAGTGTGAGGCTGAAGACTGAGAAGCTGGGAGGCTGTTGGTATAAGTACTAGAGTTTGAAGGCCCCAGAACCCAGAGTTTTGATGTCTGAGGACAGAAGATGATGAAAAGTCCCAGCTTCAAATGAAATAGATTTTGCCCTTCCTGTGACTTTTTGTTCTATCTCTTCCTTAACAGATTGGAGGATACATGCCCACATTGGTGAGGCCAGATCTTCCTTACTCAGTTCACTGATTCAAATTCCATTCTCTTTTGGGAACAGCCTCACAGACAGCCAGAAATAATGTGCTACCAGTTATCTGGGTATCCCTTTATCTAGTCAATGTTGTCATTGTTGTGGATGGCACATATTTTATGAGAGTTCAAATGATATAACTGTGCATGTGGATAAGATTATGGCTCTTCAGAAACATAAATATTATCTAGTGAATGTTCAGATAAAGTATTTTGTATAACATTATAAATGTATTTTCTATTATTTTCAATTGTTTATAAATTCTTCCAGTAGTTTTCAAGTATGGAGGAAGAAAATATCTATGATTTCAATATTTTTAAAATAAAAATCTGACTTGTTAAAAAGTACAAATGAAATCAGACCATATAGGAGAAGTTATAAAAAGGAGTTGTAATTTAAAAAATGAGCCACATGTTTTACGAAGCAGAGTGAGTAGAATCATTAAATGCCTCCTTTGAACACAAGCCAGATTTATTTGACTATGAAAAATGTTCATAGATCTCCCAGAGTCATAAGGTCTTTGGATGCTGGATAATCTTGCCAAGACCTCTACATTGGCTTGCCAAGATTTTAGCTTATGTTGAAAGTTTTTCACTACAACAAACTTTTTAAAAGTTCACTCATTTTGTTTGTCTTCCTTTCAATTCATACATGATGAAGGCTACTTATGGGATAATTCTCTAAGTAACCCTTTGAAGCATTAGATTTTCAAATTATTTGAAAGAATAATAAAGGAGATACTCGTTTGTCTATTCAATACCTCTATGATAAAGACTACACTTATACCTGAAAAATAGCCATTGTCAGAACAGTGTCAAGCATAACATCCTTGAAACTTTGATTATTAGATAGTAGCTTCTATTTTCTGAAGTTTATTGTGATGAGAGGAAAGTTTCAGTGGTGGTAAATCTTGGAGGGTGCAGCCATAACTTTTCTTTGTGTGAATAGTGTTGTCATGTCTATAATGACATTTATTGCATTTGACTTGAGGACATTCAGAAGCTGTTTTCCTAGTCAATCACAAATTCATCATTGTCATTGCTGGTCATCTGGGCATGTGTATCTCCTATAATTGTTCCCATTTTATAGCATTGCATAGGCCATATCCAAGGACTCAGTCTTATGTGATAGAATTGTTTTCTTCCACAACTCCCAAATCACGTACAAGTTAACTATTGTCTGTTTCTTGACTTGCAAAAATGCTGACGGTTTTATCCCTGGCTGTTTCAGCCAATCTGATCTCATTCTTCTTAGCCTCCCAAACCTTACTCAGTCTAAAAATTGAACTCCAAGAGTAAAATATGCAGTGGGTATGGCTTACAGTGTGGCTTATTAGGCTGGTTGGAAATAATTTCAACTCAGATTGAAAGCAGTGAACATTTCAAGGATAATTCATACTAAGAAATTCATAGACTAAAATCTCGAAGGCTAGTTTTGCTCTATAATCATGATTTGATGTGGTTTTTCATCATTGGTTAGAGCAGTCGTTGATAACGCTCACTGTGGGTCCCCAATGTCTGTAGGTAGGAGCCATATGCTAGGTATAATCTAGCTTAACAGCGGCGACATTAAGTACTGGCCCTCTCCACTCATTCTTCCAAATATGTCTATGGGGATTTAGATCTCAGGACCCATAGATTGGAAACTGCATTGCCTAAAGAGACGGTGTATAGGAATATGAAAGTCTAGATGATTTTGCCTTCTAGATCTTTCCATGGAGGGGGGAATTCGGTAGGCGTTTTCAGAGTGAATTTATGCCATGAGTTTTCTTCCTGGAGCTAGCAATTTGCTCCTTTCCCATCTGCTATACTCTCAGCATAATGGCCTGGTTTTCTTCCCTTCAGTCCTAAGCATGGCATTATGACCATCATTTCTTTTCATTAAAATAAATAAATAATAAAACTTTTCAGCAGGTGACTATGCCAGGTAAACAACAAACTGTGAAGTTGAAATATCCTGAAAGGATGTAATTTAATAAACATGTAATAAAGTCTGATAAATACGTGATCTTAAACTTGTTAGTTATTACACCAAAGCCATCTAAGATTTGTATAAATTACATGAGTTACTGTAACTCCTACAACATAAATTTTTTTTTTTTTTCAGTTTTCTAGGAGGAAAAGAAAATACTGGAAGAATGTTTTGCTTTACTGAAGGCTGTATGGAGTCCTTTGAATTCTCGGACATCCTGTTGCAGGGACAGATAGACACTGTTAGGGCTTACAGTAGTGTGTGTGGCATTTTGTGAATGACTGAGCTTCAAATACACGACTGGCTGGGTTTAAGGTAAAATTGGATCCTTTACCTATGCTTTGAAAGTTCCCTTGGCCACATGGCACGACAAAGAGAAGCTCCAAGGGATCAGCTAAGCCTTTGGTGACAAGGTGGACGGGAAAGAAGAACCCAAACTCTCTGAAGCAATGGAGGAGGTTGATCAACAGTAACTCTCCTTCCCCCATCTCCTTCAGACACATAGCCAGCCATTTGGGCTACGTATCCTAAAATAGTCCAGAGCCTATGTTAGTCCAGGATGGTCAGGACCACCCAGTTATCTTCAGGGTTCTACTCTTTCCTCTCTCCTAAGATGGATCTGAGATGAAGCCCCTAAACGTGTCTTTATTTCTATGTATTCTAGCTAATCTTAGCAGTTGACCACACTAGCAGTAACTGCTACAGTTTGAGAAGAAAGTTCTTGCATCCCCCAGTTTATCCCCCTAAAGTGAAATTACAACATTTCGAGATTTATTTGAAAGAGCAAGCAGGAATTACTTCAGTGAATTTATTGAATCACATTTGCTTTCTTTATTATTCATAGGAAAAAAGAAATGAAGAGAACTTTTGCCATCTATAAAAAAAGATTACATATACCTACCAGGCATGATGGAAGAGAGGATCACATAAGATTGTGCATGGGAAATGCCAGCCCCTGCTGGTATATGTAGACACTCAAAAGATGATAGCTGTTATTGTAACTCTTACTTGTTAATAAAGGGGAGCTAGAATGAGGATGTGTAGCTGAATATTCCTTAAGGTTATTATTTAATGTTCTGATTTTTTTTTTAAAGTTTTAAATTCATAGTGCTGGTGTGACTTAAAATTATGAATGGGTTTTTATTGATAGCCAGCTTCTTTCTGGGTGACCTGTTTGGGCTGAAATAAAGAGAGATCATTTGACAAAGATGTGGATGGGAGTCTAGGGTTGAGAAATTAGGCAAATCTCTATAGACAAAGCAGGCAAAGGAAAATCCAAGTTCATTCATGAACAGGGGAAAGATTGGACAGTGTTTGATGATCAGGCAGTTAGTCAACTCAGAAGATTTAAACCATCCTCGAACCCATGTTGAGCTCAGAGGCAAGCAAGACCCAGAGTACAGGGGACCAGGGATTTTGAAGCTTTGGCAAAACCAAAGGGAAATGTGGGAGAAATCTCTGATTTTAAGGCAGAGGTTGTTTGTCTTTTGCCAGATTTTATCATTTCTTCTGGGTACCTGTTACTATGGGTTAGACGTGGGGTTTGAAGAGATAGGGGGGGCAATAGGCCACTCTGATTTTTGACAAAGCAGAAATAAAGGGAGTAAAATTGTAAGTAGGCTCTTGTATTGATACAGATGTGTTAGCATTCACCACTTCTCAAATATATCATATCCTTTGGGAAACTGAACTGTATTTCTTAGCCTTCTCACGTACCACTTAATAATTCAAGAAATAGTTACTTGAGGTACTGGTAGGACTGAACCCATCCTGTGTCATGTTAGCTTTAATGCAACAGTTTTTATTATAACAGGAACTAAACAACATAAAAACCTTTTTTAGCATCTTTAATTTTCCTTGTGAATCATTTTTGATAGTAGAACAAAATCAGGTCACCTGGAGGAAATGATTTAATTCTAAAAAAAGAGCCACTTAACAGGCATATATTATCACCATGCAATGGAAATTAATAAAGTGTTTGTGTTTACAGCATCTCTCTCAGTACATGCAAATGGAAGTGGGGTTCATTTGTATTTTCACTGCCTTAGGAATTTCATCCACATCTGAAAAGTATAATCAATAGAAACGTCTATATATTTATATGTGTGTGTGTGTCTCCCTTTTGCGCTATGTGTATATATGTGTATATATAT
>NW_012148363.1:1228041-1234150 GCF_000956105.1 Propithecus coquereli | reverse complement strand
TTGAGTATCAGCGAGGGCATATTAACATAATTATCAAATTTGGCTTGCTTGTGGCCTGGATCTCTATGACTATAGAGCATCAACCCTTCTGTTAGATTCACACCAGTTATTTCTGAGAGTACCCAGGGATATGTCACATGAATAGCCTGATCTTTTTTTCTTTCATTTTGGCGTCTTCAGTGAAGCCTACAGACTGGAAATCATTTGGGAAACATGTCCACGCTGCCCTGCAGTCCCTGGTCTTCCTCAGCTTGCTGTTCTCCTGGGAGGGCTCTTTGCGGATTCTCCACACAATGTTAGTGAATTCCAGGTAGAAATGGAGAAAATCCCATTCCCCATTCCTGACTTCACTTGTCACTAGGGCTCTGAAACTGCTTTGCATATGTCCTAAATCTCACAATATTCTTTATTCAAATGGCCCTTTTACCGTCTATTTGCAGTTATCTCTTTTCTGTCTCTACAGGGGCTTAGCGATAGTCCCACAGACTGGTTGAGGACCATCTCCCCCAATAGAAGTGTCTCCACTTTTTCATATCTCCTTATGAGGAGGTATCAGGTACCAGGTATCAGGTACTAAGGGCTTCTTTTTTATTAGCCCTTATCTATTATAAGTCAAGCAATCTTGGTTTAGGCTCAGCTTAGCTTCCCCACTGCATTTACACATTGTGCTTGTGAATTCATATTAAATTAGCTTTCAGTTATTGTGAATCTGATGCAGAGTCCCACAGAGGGCATTCACTGGACAAGGCATCAGGTGGACATAGGCTCTCACTTCAGCTACATAGAAAACCATTTTGCCTCTCTGGGCTTCAGTTTTCTTAAATATAAAATAAAAGATTTGGACCCAATGTACAGTTTTTAAACCGTTTAGTGATCATAGATCATTTTCAGAATCTAATGGTGGTATGGAATTTCATTCTGGGAAAACCAAATAAACATGTTCAGGATTGAATAGTGTTCCGCCAAATATTCATATGTTGAAGCCCTATGTGACTGTATTTAGAGATAGGATTTTTAAAGGGATAATTAAGGTAGAATGAGGTACCAAGGGTGGGACCATAATACAGTAGGGCTGATGTCCTTAGAAGAAGAAGAAGGGGCACCAGGGATGTGCACACATACACACAAAAAGCCATTTAGGACATAGTGAGAAGGTGGCTGTCTGCAGGCCAGGAGAAGAGCCTCAGAAAACACCTACAGGCACCTTGATCTTGGACTTGTAGCCTCCAGAACTGTGAGCGATTCTATTGTTTAAGTTTTCAAGTATGTAGTACTTTGTTATGGTAGCTCTTGCTGACTAATACAAAACATATAGACACAAATATTTGCATGCAGTTTTTGGTTGCTCATAAACTTTATGAGATCCATTTTCAGGTCAAAACCTTCAAGATTACTTGTCTTCTAAAGCAAGAATCTCCTTTTTTTCCTTAAAAATTACTGATTATCTGAATAGTAGCTAAAAATATTTAGCTTCCTTTTTCATATATGTTCCTTGGAAATCTAGTGAGTGAATTAAGATCATAACAAATGTGTATTTGAGTAAGAAAGCCCAACAGAAAATGGATGATCAAAAGTTGAATACACAAGAAACATACAAAATAATGTATAGAAATTATACGTGCTTTGAGACATTTAAGCTAGTTTTTGCCTCTCTCTCTCTCTGTATATATATGTGTATATATATATAAAACACATAGAGACCTTATAGAAAAGGTCTTTCTCAGAATAGATTAGATATTTTCTTCCTCTCTATGTTATTTAAGTTTGAAATCGTGTATGTCAGGAAAAGATGTTACAATAATTACATTTTATGTTTTGGAGGAATTATAAGTCCTAGAGGATTTCACACACAGAAAAATAATGTAATTAGTAAATGAAGTGGTTCAGGGTATGCGTGAAGGACACTACAACCAACCAGCACATATTCATGCTAGCGAAGTGTCAACTTACCATGATAACAAATAATAATACCCGTGCAAGGTCTGTTGGAGTCCTGAACAACCATCACGAAGAAAGAATTCCTCAGTATAGTATACTTTAAGAGACATTGTGATTTAAGAGTAATGATAGCCATATGACCCTCTCATGTGCCTCACTGAGCTGACCTTATGTGTCACTCAGCAGTATGATGCGACTTGATTGGGGGATTTCCAATCCTGGCCCAGGGATTTCCAGGAGACAAGACCACCTCAGCACAGATGCAACTTTCATAAACCTTTAAATAAAGCTCACCCAAGAGTAGTTTCAACTCCTTTTATGAAAGAAATGCCTGGTAAGTGACCCAGATTGAATACAGGTATAAGAAAGGGGGAAGGACCCTCCAACCTCTGAGAATGGTCTCTAGAGGGATGACCAGTCAGCTGGTCATCTGACCCCTGACTATACCTGGCACATGCCATTGGCCTGCTCCTGCTACCCCTCTTGTAAGGACACTGCCTGAATACGCTATGTGAGTATCAGACAGTGTATAAGACTCATCTTTGGCATGAATCAGACCAAAGGGGAGAAGTCAACCCTGGGGTAGCTGGTTAACTAGGACAACCCAAAACCCCTGAATCTGACACTCAGCCTTCAAGATTGGTTAGAGAGGTGCTTTAAGGGGCATTTTTTGGTTTTATTTCCATTTGTCTATCGCAACATAATACCCTGAAATAAAAATAAATAAATAAATAAATTTGAACAAACTGTTTGGAATAATAAAATATAAAAAATAAATAGTCTTGGTTCATTAAAAAAAACAAAAAACAAAAAAACAATCCCTACTTCCTCTACCTACTTCCCTACCTACTTCCTTGGTAATCCATCTGGTCCCAGAGAAGGTGTCTATTCCTGCTCCACGTGGAACATGTGACCTATGCTAAGCCATAAAGAATATTCTGGAAGAAGTGATTGATTCAACGGTGGACATGGGACTTCAGGCATACCAACGTGAGAGAATCTCAGCACTTTTTTGGGGAGCGCTAAAACCAAGTCTTGCCCCATTGAATATGAATAAAGAAGCAGGCAGCCTCATGAAATGAAGAGAAGCAGACTTAGAATGAAGCCAACACAATACACACAGTGGGGAGATGAAAAGAAACATAGATCTTGAAAACTGTTTTAGATCAATCCACTCTTGAAGCCAGCATAATTTCCAGACTTTCAAAAACATGAGGAAAAAAAAAACAACTCTACATTGTTCACGTCAATTTGAGTCAGAATTCCCGTTATTAGCATAACGTTCTAATAAATGGATATTCTTACATAATCCTACATTTATGTATTTATATAAAGGCTTTCTTTTTTCCTCCCAAGGCTTGATTCTGTAAGAAATCAAATGCCCATTTCATAGTTTAGTATCTGTTTATAATATTCTCCTATCCTCAGTTAAATTTAGATATTATTTGTTCAATATAATTCCTACTCATTCAACAATTATCTATTATAGTGTCAATGATGTACAAGGCCTGATTGATCCTAAACAACATGGAGAAATTAGTTACACTATGATGTGGTACCTGCCTTCCAAGAGCACCTGCCCTAGGATGAGAAGTCAAGGAAAAAACTTATGCAGATAGTTCTTGGTTTCTTTTATTTCTTTTTCTTAAGCACTTTTTTTTTTCTACTAGAATCTGTACTGAAATGTGGATTATCACAGAGTCTCTTCTGATAGGAAGTATTATAATTAAGAAAGGGTCTAGTATATTGCCTAAGAATGCATATGAGGCCTGCGTTTGGGTCTGGGCTCTGTTGCTTACTTGCTAAGCTTCAGTTTCCTTGTCTGTAAAATGGTACATACCTTGCAGAACTGTTTTGATTAAAAAATGAGAAAATCATGGCACAAAATAAGCACTGAACAAGAGTAGCCACCATAAGCTTGGAAAACCTTCACTTTATAGGAAACAATTGGAGGCCCCTGGTAACAGTCAATGTCAAGCCTGGGTCTTAGAACAGTGCTTTCTTTATCCCTGTCATCTGCTACATACTTTTTCATCTTCTGCCATGTATTTTCTCACACACTACAGTTGCGAGCAGCAATATTTCTATATCTCATAAAAGCATAGATATAGCAACTATAACCCTATAATCCTATTGTCCTGAAAAGAATAAAATAATTCTTCAAGTCTGTCCATACCAGGTTGTGAGTCCCACAGACTAGACTGGGTCTATGGCAGGATGTGGATATACCACTTGATTTCAAGTGCAAAAGTTATGTGATTTGTGTAAGATACAGTGGGGGAGTCAAAGTAAGAACTGAAGGCTGGAGCCAAGCAGATCAACATGAGAAATATTTGAGCACAAGGATGAGGTTGGGAGTAGGACCTGGAGATCCCTGTGGTGGGGGAGGCTTGGTGTAGTAAGGAGTCCAAGTGTCTGGGCAATGGTAAAAGTTTGTGCTTCTGTCCAGCAATGTGGAAATAATTAAGAGATATAGATCGTATCAAAAGAGTAAAGATTTGGTTTGCTAGCATATACTAATGATCACAAATAAAACACCTCATGGTCATATACTTTGATTACAAATCATTGACCATTAATTAGAACAAATTTGTATTTGAAGTCAATCTATATAATGTTCACTTTTGGGGAAGCAATGATAAGGAAATACAAAACCCATTAGATTGAAACTGGCATTCTAAACCTATGTAAAAAAAAAATGCTCAAAATGGCTAATTTTTCTTTCATTCCAAGGTTTCCTTCTTGCTCCAAATCTTAAAAAAAAAAAAAAAATCAGCAATTCATAGCAAAGTAAATAACTTTCTAAATCAAAATTCTTCTTACATACTTTATATCGCAAAGCCAGTGGCATTCCCCCAACCCTCATTAATTTTGGGTTCTAAGAAAAATGAGAGTGTGCTCATCAAAAATTAAAAGCACATTTGTTTCTGCTGAATCTCTTTTAAGATGTCTCCAATTATGGCTTGCTTACATGCACCACAAGAGAATGTGTGGCCAAAAGCCCCATATATAGCACCATCCAAAATCAAGAACATTTCTCAAAGGGAGACACACTTTAGACTTTGGGAATGTTTTTAATTACCATGTGCCTCATCTCAGCCTTCACACTTATATTCTGGATAAGCTGCCAATTTATAACCGTGGTTTGGCCACTGTTGCCTGTCCCTGATGCTGGTAGACTTTTAATGGTCTTCGAGGTAAAGATAATTGGCTATTTGCATGCTTCTAAATGTATCAGTTAAAAAAGCACTTCAAGAAATAAATCCAGTGTATCTTAGAGTGAATATATTACGGATGCAGATTAACAGTCGTGTAGACCTGCACATTAATGAAACCTGGAATGTCTTGACCTGTGAATATGCTGCGTGAATATACTATTACCACAAGGCCTCTGATTAATTTAAAAAAAAAAAAAAAAAAACAGGTACACCTATTTCAGCTTACTAGCATTCCGAAAAGTTGGAAAAGTGGTAAACGTGAGCCTGACACCTATGTTTCCTTCCATTAAAGAACAAGAACTTCCAACAAGCTTTGGACGATGATTTAGAAGGGAGAAAATGCAAGAGAATGGAATTAGCTATCCCGGCATATTGATTAACAGCTTTTAAGCCCATCAGTCATACTTTAATTTCCACGTATGGTGTGTTTAACATGAGCTCCCAATCCACCTGATTGGATTACCTCACCACCCATAAAAGAATCAGCAGCTAGTGGTTAAAACTGTAATTAGAATCAGGCAGTAATTTGCGCTGGGAGGGTTTGGGGTGGTAAGGGGGGCAAACTCTCTTGCCCCTTCTGCTTAAATTTTTCAGCATAGATGATGAATAATAATTATATTACAGCCAATTACCTCTGAGATGATAGAATGTGTATATGTGAAGGGATAATCGAAGATTTTAGATATTTGAACTCTATTTCTTCCTTTTCCATAAAGTGGTCAGTAAAATACAGAAGGTACGTTCGTTATTCACACGGTCTGTCTAATTTCAGTGGAATTGAAGAGTGGTCAGAGGTGACTCCAACATAAATACTCAGTATATTTCCCATCATATTTCCCATCATATTTCTCTTCTGTGCACTAATAGTTGCAGAGAAAGAAAAAAGTAGTGTCTATACTAAAATATAAGCATAACACAAAATGTCCATTTTAAAAAAGCTTTTAAAATTTATT
>NW_012148363.1:1224310-1226833 GCF_000956105.1 Propithecus coquereli | reverse complement strand
CAGGAAATTAATAGATAAAAAGAAAATAGAAACAAAACCACAGCAAAAATGACTTCATAATTTCTGTGTGTTACCTGATAATTATCTATATTGGTATTTTTTTGCTTTGTGATGCTTAATAATTGAGACCAATAATTTAAAGTGCAATTGAGGGGAAAGAAACTGTGGAGGTAAACCTAAAGATTGCTTTAAAGAAATGATTCTTAATTTGGGAGGGTAGAAATGAGGCAGTTTGAGAATCTGATGAGTGCGACGAGCTTTCTCCAAGAAGGTTCACAGATTCCTTACAACTTGTTTAATATAAACATTGTGTTTTCCTAAATCCCATACGTGGGTTTCTATTTTTAAATGGGTTTATTTAAAGGAGATGGGTTGGAGAGTGCAATCATTGCCACTCCAATCAGAGGCCTTAGAAATGAGAGCCCTCCTTTAGCATGTTCAACTGGACCAGAGGTAGTCATGTCTTAGTAATCTATGTCAGACTCAGTTTACATACTTGAATTTCCCCACTTGAATTCCTCCCTTGGGATTTTGAAATCATGACAAGATTTTAATTCATGTCAGTTAGTGGTGTATTCGAGAGTTAGAAGGCCAGTTGGTCTTGGGAGACAGAGCTCACCATTTTGGAGCACATTTAAACTAAAGAGGAACAAAGGAAGATGTTTGATGGAGGGAAGCATCACCCTGTCACCTTTTTTCTCCCACACTGAGTGTCCTGCATTGCTTCTCTGTGATTTCACAATGTTGTTTCAGAGAAGAGTGATCGGTATGTAGGCAGCTGCCTGCACTTTTCACTTCTTTCTTTGGGAGTGGTGTGCTGGCCAGCTCCTTCTAGTCTGCCATTTTTTGTCTCCCCAGTATGAAACTCTTATTTGACATTCCTTGGAGAAAATTTTCCTAATCCCCAGATCTCTGCTATACCTTTTCACCACATTCTATACTTTCCCTGGTAGCACTTATCACAATTGTAGTTATACACACACACACACACACACACACACACACACACACACACACACATATGTGTATGTATCTGTGTGTATAATTTCTGTACATACATTTGTATAGTTTCATTCTATATATTTGTATAATGATTTGTTTAATGCTTTTTTCCCCTAGTTGACTTATGTTGCAGTTTCCTCATCTGTTAAATGTGGATAATAATAGTATCTAATAGAATTATTGTGGAGAATATTTGATTTATTAACAGTGAATGAAACATATAAGGGGAATTCAATGAATGTATTGTTATTATTATTTAATTTTCATGCAATGTGCTTGCCACTGGTGATGATAATAAAGATTAAAACATCTCTGTATAGTAGATTGGGCAAAAAGTAACTTTAAATTCAGCAGGTTGTAAAGTTATCTCTGTGCTACACTGTAAGTGGGTTATCCACCAGATATCTCTTCATCTCTTTATTCTAGAGGCAAATATACTACTCAGGTTTTAGTAACCCTTGAGGTAGACCAAAGAAAAAATACAGAGAGGACCAGAGCTATTTAGTGAGAAGGTAAATCATGTGTTTTTCCAAAGCTTTAAAAGAACACTATTACAGTCTGGCAGCATCCTGCTGAACACATGCCTTCTGGAAGGCATTCTGTCATTCCTCTCTCAAGTATACTTACATTTCTGCCAGGCCCAGGAAACACATCAAGAATAAGACAAAAGAAGAAACTTGCCTTTGAGGGGAAGGAAAGACTTCATTGTAGCATTGATTTAAGTTTAGCCAGAAAGCTGAACAGGACACACGCTGCTGAAGGACATCTAAAGATATCTTAGAAACCACCCTATCATGTCTGCTAATAAAAGCAATGTACCAAAGAACTTAAAAGCTTTGATAATCTCAAGAAAGCATGAAGTTCTGAGTATAACTTGCAAAAGGTAAGCATCTTAGATATAAAAAGATCAGTATTAGTTTGGTTTATTAGTAACACTTATGAAAATTGAGTAGCCTGATTCAAAATAAGCACTCAATAGATTGGTAACATCATCAGAGCTCATAAAGGATGGCAGGTTAAATACCTTGCAAATTCCAAAGCCAATTAAAATTATTGAATATTTTGTTTTATGAATATGCCTAAATTTGAGAATTGAAACTATATTCTGTACCCTTCTTTTTTAAATGAAAAGATAAAAGTATTTCTTTTTCAGTGTTCATTACAAAGTTAAGCAGTGTTTATAAGTAAATACTGTTGACAGATATGAGTGAATTTATGGAAGGTCGCTTTGAACTATTAAGGTGAGATTTAACATTATACAGCTAAGTATAGGAAGGAAAAAGAGATGTTGTCATGATGCAGAAAATTTTGTGACTTTTTCTGGAAAGGAATTTCTGAGTACAATTTACTCCCTGAATCATTTTACAATGGCTATAATCCTGCTGTATAAAGGTGATGCTTGACAACCACGATCACTCCAGTAAGTATTGGTGACTCAAATATATCCGGCTTTAAGAGATGCCATCTGCTAAAGCTAAAAGCACCCATTGAATAAAATCTTTTAACAGAAGACTCCATTTA
>NW_012148363.1:1166762-1223565 GCF_000956105.1 Propithecus coquereli | reverse complement strand
AGAAATAGTTACCAACACAAGCATTCTAATGAGATAGTCAAACTTCTGTAAATACAGGGAAATCAACCATTCCAGCTTCCGGCCTTTACGGAAGGTTCTGAAGGTTTGCTCTGCTTAAATGACATCTGGAGGAAGAACTTTCTGCAATTTTCTTGTGGAGAAAAAAATTCACATAGTTTGCTGGAAAGTAAGTGGTGGGAAGCCTTCACATATCTGCCATCCAAATATCCTTGGAATTCATCATGGAATGATTAAAGACACAATCTATATAGACTTGGTTTTATCATAAATTTTAATCTTTGACTGGCATTCATATGTTGAGAAAACCATAAAGTAGTACACTCTTTTATGAGACATCTAAATGCCAATAAAAAAATACTTTGATCTAATAAGAATTTTTAAATCTAAAGAAACAGATTCTGTGAGTCTTGCAATTCATTTCTTAAAATGTTAGCTCAGTATTACTGAAACCGGGATAATTCCTATAGTGTAAAGTCATGGACATTGAAATTACAGGCCCGTGGGTTGGGGATCTGAGTTCTAAACTTTGTTTGCCACCCTCTGGCTGTGTACTTTTGGACAAAGGCCCTAAAAACTCTGTACCTCAGTTACTACACAATGGCAGTCCAAGAGGTCCTTTCCAACTCTTTTGAAATTATATGTTTTTAAAACAACAAAATGAGCATTAAATTTCTTTTCAGTTTAAAACTCCTCCAGGTTGTCAAGATTCAAAGGAGCAGAGCTATAAATCTGAATACTTGAAAGTGAAAGGAATGTGTCAAAACAATATTGTTCTCCTAAATCCTTTTCTAAAGGTGTACATTGCAATCTGACACAACTGCCATTCTGAGGTGCCACCCTGAGTTGTTGTGTTTAACAATGGGTTTAAGCAGACAAATAGCTCCAGAGGACAGGAAAACAGATGGGTCATCAACTTTCAAATGTGGAAGCCCAGTAAAATAATCTGTTAGCCTAAGGCCAGGCAATGGTGACCCAATGGCAACAGAAAATATGGGGGAGAAATGATTAGGAACCTGTTTATTAGTATGACATCATGAAGCTTTTCCATAAACTGAAGTAGATGTCCAGGAGAAAAACTTTTCTTCTATCCTCTTAGGTTCAGTGCTTGGAGGCCTCTGAATTAAACTGACAAAAGACAGATTAGCGAGAGAAGAGACAGATTTTTGTTCACATAGGTACATACAGGAGTTCACAAAAAAATGTGGCAAGAAGAGGCAATTAGAATTGGGGGATTATATATCATTTTAATAGGGGGAGGGTAGGGAAAGAAAGGCACTTATGCAAAAACAAATGACTTTTAGGAAATATATAATAAATGGGCTCTTAGGAGACTAGATGGGAGATATGGTAGCTTTGTGACAATGTCTGCGTAGGTGTGGGCTGGAGATGCCTATTCTCCAGTGATAAGAGTCAATCTTCAGCGCTTGCTGTCAGGGAGAGGATTTATGACAATTAAGTTATTTTAGGAGGTTCTGTTTATAGGCAGGTAAGAAATTTCAGGAACTCAAATACCTTCTGCTTAAGATATTTTTTATGCCACAATGGCATATTCTGGACCCCTTCACTATCCTCAAATGTTTAGTATCATCCAATCTATAGCAAAAATCAACCCTTTGGACATTGTATATAAATGTTTAGTGGAATTCACTCAAATTAAAATACTCATTTACTAAACTTAACATGAACTTTTTCTAAAGCCATGGATGTGAGGGCCATATTGGGACTCACCAATTTTTCCTGATTGTTTCATTCCTGGAGCCCAGTAGTTGTCACTCATCAGTTTTTCTGTTTGAGTCACTTGATGGCATGGAATACAGTAGTGTAGCAGATGAAAAATTGAGATTTAAAATGTTTTCCCAGCACAGAACTTGACTTCCTTTGAAATATGTGATTTCTAATTTAAAAAGTAATCTTTAGTTCTTATTTTATGCTCATTTTTGTACCTAAAATTAATGCTTTATTCTATTCTGGTCTCCAATTATTTGTATTGAAAAAAATTTACAATTATTATATATGTGAACATATTAATTTGAACCATATGAAATTGCCATTTGTCAGATAAAAAGCAGAGAAATATTGCCAATTACACATGTAATTTTTTGTAATTGGAACATACAAGCACACAAATTACTGACAATAACTTGGACAGAAGCTTTGTATTTTACTTTTATTTTGCATCTATTTATTTTCCCACAGCTGAGCCTAATGCTATTGACAGTTTAGTATGTGTTTGATGAATACTTGGTGACAAATTGTTGTCAGATTGATTAAATAGACTGTGGGACTGACTTCTAAGTGGCTCAGCCACATGTGCGGATATAGGAGTGCTTAGCCATCATGTTCAAAGAATAAATAGACAAAGAGCTTGGGTGGATGTACGTTTGGTGGACATGCGAATGGAGAAGTAGGATTAGGATTCTCGGCCGTCTAAAATCAAGAATGAAAACCAAATGCAGTCTTTCTATCCAAAGACACCATGGAAGAAACATGGTGAAATATTTGTTGTCTTCAAGACTATCGTTGTTCTAGTGTACACCACTAATTAGTTCTTTCTGAGCTGAAGAAAGCTAATTAAAAAATACCTACACACTGTGTGGAACTGATACTGATGGTTGTTCTGTGATGAATGGGCTCTGCACTCGGGATTGTCACCACATCCAAACCCCCAAGGAGGAAAGATGCAAGACACCGTGTGCTAGATGCAAGCCCAAAGTGGTAGAAATGGGTTAATTAATATACACACGCATGTGTGAATTGAGATGAAGATGTCAATTTCAGGTAGCAAGAAGAATTTACCATCAGTGACTTGTGTGAGGCAGAAGCAATCAGGGATGAGCTAGTTGATTTTTAAATTTAGACATTCGTTTAGGGTTTTTTATTTTTTTTCAAGTAGGGCTGCCAGGCTAAGTCTAATATAAAATCAAGCCTTTTCAAGTGAATGAAGTGTGGAAAGAGCGTTCCAGATTCTCTCATCTTGGCCAGGGAATATGGAGTTTCTGATAGCCTAGGAAAGAAAAATTTCTTTTTCCTATTCCGGCTCTTTTCACAAGCTAAAATCTGAATTTTTCTTTTTAGGGAATAAATTGTTTGGCCAGTATTTTACTTTTGTTCCTTGCTGAACATTGATCCCTTCATAGCTTTAGGGAAAATAATTTAGAGTAAAATCAGTGATTATTAGTATGCCCTGCTGAAAGAACTGGAAGGCGAGACTGAGTTTACCATAGAAGATAGGAGAGTACACATGTAGACAAAGAGCACAGACTATGAAATCAGGTGGCCCTAGGTTTGAATCTTGACTTCTCTATTTTCTAGCTGTGTGACTTTGAGCAACTTACCTAACTTCTCTGAGACTTACTTTTCTCATTTGTAAAATGGGAATAATAATCTCTACCTGTCGTGATGAATAAGCAAAGCGTGTAAAACACTCAACATAGTGCCTGACATATACTAAATGCCCAATAAATGGTAACTTTATAAATAGTCTTTTGGTTGGTGGCTCAGAGAAATCAATGGCCCACAATGATCAGGGACCAGGGTAGAAATACTCCATGCAAAGAAGATCTCAGCAAAGGTTCAGTGAAAGAAGTGCTCTTGGGTGGGAGGAGTATGATGAGGAAGCTAAACCCCAAATGGATGCTCAATATTTACTCTTAACTTCTATTTGGCCCACTGCAGAGCCCATCCACTAGATCTGGAACCAATTTGCGCATGTAAGTTCACAAGCAGTGTGGCCCATCTTTTCAACTCAGCTTTTCTCACCTAAATGTACTCCTTCTAGGATCTCTCTAGTCTTACGCTGGTCACCAAAATTGAACTGTTGCTACTCCAAGATGGACGTGCGTGTCTCACCTCTACAAAGTTTGGGAACGTGCCTCATATTTGCCCACATGTATGGCCTTTTCTCCTTTCAATATTAGTCTTGGGTCTTCACTGGATTGACCAAATACAACTCTATGATTGGTAGTTCCAAGACATTATTGTCATAAACACTATCCAATCAGCTGAACTCTCTTGTACTTATAATTTGATTGAAGGTGGTTTTCAGGTAATGTGGGTTCAGCACTTTTAACATGAAAAGGAATCTGAGCATGCCCTGAGGGGACAAGACCAAGATACTTCAAACCACTGCCTTCGTATTTACCACCTGTTTGACACTCTGGCAGAGAACATTTATCCCTGGGGAGAGATTTCATGTCTTGGGGTCATCACCTGAGAAAATGTTGGAGTTTGGGAATATAGCATTGTTGGTTGATGGCTTCACCTCTCCTTTTCTCCTGTTCTTGTTATTTCTGAGCTGCTGAAGTCAACCCATCAAGGGACAAATGACAGCAGTGGCTGTTGCTTCAGGTGTCAGGCAACCCATGGACACTCTTTTCTAGAAGTTGGGTGTCACTGGGATGTTGTCGCTAGAGTGTCCTGAAAGTGAAAGGATCAAAGACAGAACTGTCTCCCCTGTCTATTTTTCTTTTAATTTCAATGGTGATAGTCGAGTTTTAAAATCAACAAATGTGACAACCTGACTCCTTACATTCAGAGCTGAATCCAGGTATTTGGAGAGGGTTATGGAGGTGCATACAAGAATATAGAATCTATCTGTGAAAACTGCATGAAGATATTCTGAGTACTTTCCACTTTCTTCCCATGAAACTTGATCAAAAACACAGAGAAAATAAAACTTTCATGATTCAATTCCAAGTATTTCTTTAAAGGAGCCTCTGAAGATGGTCTGCAAGCCAGATCTATTAACTCACTTTCAAGCTAATGCTCCCAAAGTGTAATGTGATCTCACTGTGGTTTAAAAAAAATGTTTAAAGGTATAGAAAAGAAGAATAACTATTGAATAGGATATTTAGAATGAAAAACTGGACACAAACTGTGCTGTCCACTTTGAAATCGTATAAAAAGCAGTAATGTGGATAGCACTATATAGCAAAAAACTGACTGATATGTCTTCTCATTGAAGATAATGAAAATCCAACTGTGAGTGCTTGTCAAGACCTCTTTGAAAATTCTGCACTGCCCCTGCACACCCTCAAGCACACTCGTGTCTCGTGGCCCTATCTGACACTGTCTTAGTCTTATAGGAAATGCTGGAGACTCACTATTTATATGGCATGGCCACCTATCCCTAGTACCAGTGTATAGCTCAGCAAGGCGTAACTGTGACTTTTTCTTATTGTTGCCATTCAAACTATAGAGGATTAAAGATTTCCCAAAGTTCAATCTAGGTAATCCCTTCTATAGGATTAACTCACTGTATGGCTTTCTGGTTATATTTGTTTCAGGAAAGATATAACAGATTTTAAATCCCTAAATCTGGAGGTAACATTTGTTTATTGTGTAGATAACATCAGTGAGAACTTGTGTGTATGTGTGAGTGTGTTTGTGCGT
This sequence comes from Propithecus coquereli, assembly GCF_000956105.1. NCBI lineage: Eukaryota > Metazoa > Chordata > Mammalia > Primates > Indriidae > Propithecus > Propithecus coquereli. The sequence continues at coordinate 1,218,153 of NW_012148363.1, read as the reverse complement.
GCTTTTTACGTGTTCTCAGCTTATCTCACGAGAAATCTCTAAATGAAAAATTTTTTTTAAAAAACTATATATTTTTCACAATCTATAATTACTTTAATTACAGGATAATTATATAAATAATGCATTTGAATGTAGGTTTCAGTTTTCTTTGTTTTCTAAATATTATCATCTTTCAGTGTTTTCAGACGTGTAAACAGGAAACATTTAAGTTTAGATGAAGAGCAGGTGAACTGCCTATAATACAAGCAGAGACAATCAAAAGATGATTAGGCTATTGAAAACTGCCTAACTAGGTGATAATTTTTAAGTGAGCAGGTGTACTTAGTCATTATAACTTTAAAATGAAAATATATTTGAATTAAATGAACACCCCCCTCAACATTAAAATAACATTAGAGGTCTGACTGGTGCTGACTAAATCCAACAAAGGCAAAAGAGTTGGAAATCCAAAGATGAGGTAACCAGCCCCTCCAGGATGAGGAGGCATTAAAGAGGAAACTGCAGGCTTCTAAAGAAATGATGAACCTGTTTCATAACACTTTATTGACTTTCTTAATATATGGTGCAAACATCATTAACATGCTAAGGAGACAAATATTTTAGCTGTTGTTAAAGGATGATTAACTTTGCACAGGAATTGTACAAAGTAAAAAAGATCTTATAACTACCATGGATGGAAATCAATTGGTGGGTTTTTTTTTCTTTCTTTCTTGATTCCGTTGTTTTTCTTGTTGCTCATGAAATGCATCGATGCACTCTTAGCTGCTCACGTGGAACACACAAAGGCCTGATTCTGAGTCAAAGAGAGATGGTAAACTTGTGACTAAAGCGTGAACATTAAATTTCAGGGTGGTGCAACATACATAATACTCATTTAATTCACATATGGCTGCACCTGAAATTGAAAGCCTAGTTTTCATCAAAAATTAATGCAACCAAATAAAATAAACTTATATAGCAATTGGCGAGGAGCTATTTTAGATCCATTAAACACTATGAAAGAATGTAAACTGTTTCTAAGCTTCCACGTGACGTTCAGAACATTTAGCAGTTTAATAAATTTGTCTTCTGTGCACAAAATTATACTTCAGTGATCTGAAAGAGTTTAAGAACTTATACAAAGAGAAAAGACATTGTCACAAATTCAAATATGTACTAAAAGAATTTGGGTGAACTTGTGTAAACTCCCTGTATTTGAGTGGGTATATGGTGTGATGACATCAACTTCCAACTATGTCTAGCGAGCCTTCAAATGTTGCTAATGGTCTTGTCCTGTGACTTCTCCACCCGCTCTGTTATCCATAATCCATTATGGATTTTCCATTCATTTATGTTCTTCAAGCCTCAAACTATTGGTAGGCTCTTTTCTGGCATGCACTAAAATGGGCTTGCTCTGCTGAGTGTTTCATTAATTGTGTCAGATTTTTGTTCTATAATGATATAGACAGTTTTGTGGAACTTCTTGGTGCCCTATCCTACTTTTTGGTTTTGTCACAAGAGGAGTAAAATAGAATTGCATTTGATTCCATCTGTTTTGTGTAGGCGCAGTGCATATGCACAAAGATGTTATTGGCAAATATTTCAAAGGCCCAGGGAATTGTGTCCATCAGAAGTCATAGATAGCTTTCCTATAGCTAGAGAAGAAGGTTTGCTGAAGAACTAATCCTGGCACTATAAACTATCATTTTGGATAAACTCAGAATGCTAAGAGTGGACTCAGGTGGAAAAAGATTAAGGTATTACACCAGTTATGCTAGGCTAAAAATCCTTGTCATGGTTCAATTTTGGTCTCATGAACACAGCAAAGAAAACATCACAGAAGAGTTTCAGGGTGGGAGGTGTCAATGATTCTCCAAGTGGCATGAATTGACCACACCATGCTTATATGCTGTATGTGCCTGTAGAAAAATCTAAGTGGTTAACTGCCGTAACAACAGTTCCTGAATTCAATCAGTGCTTGTATGTTTCTGACACATTCGGGACTGACCTGTAACATAGAAGCCCAATGAATATGCATTGTTTGAAAGAATGCACCAATGCGCTTCCAACTCAGATGATCTTCTATGTACAGAATTCTTATTTTCCCCCACTACTGTTTGACTTCTCATTATCTCCCTCACTTTTTTCCTCCTGTAGTCCTAATGTTGTCTGGTTTAGTCGATCTCTCTCCTTCTTCTCCTCTCTGCTTCTCTGGTTTAGTGCAGGTTCTGCGGGACTCTTACTTCCACAATGGAATTTCCCAGATATTCATCACATTAGGGTTTTCTTTAAGATAGTCACAAATCTTACTTTAGTCCATTATATACTCACACACATCTCTGGCATTGTCCTTGATCATAGAAAGGGAAGTGGATATAAAAGAAAACTTTATAACTCTTGATTATTTTTTAACACTTGCATATTGGACATTTATGGAATGTTTAATAAAGAAGTAAAACAGGCGTTCATATTGCTCCTAACTGAAAAGTGATATAACTTAAGTTCGGAGGGGTTAAATGACCTGGCAAGATCATGCATTCAGTAAGTACTACATTTGGGCCTAAAATGAAAACTAGAGCCAGGCTCTTTCTACTATACCGAGCAATTTTCCCGCTGTGTTTTCTTTTAAATAGAAAGCTCCAGCACAATTACTGAGTATATTAGAGACAATAAAATAAAAGGGGGAAAAACATTGAGAAGACCTGGAAATAGGTGAGAAATAAGGTTATGCATCCTCTATTACCGATTCTTGAAGTTCCATCAATAGATCTGATCAGATGATAAGAAATCTATGAACTTAGACCAAATTCATTTTCTCTCTGTGGACTTGCCTTTATTGAGCTACACTTCCTTCTTACTTGCAACTTTCATTCAGATGAGCTAATAGGAATATTCGTATTAAAATCATGTTTTATTGGGTTATGTCTTCATGAAGATGTCCTTTGGAACCAGGAACACATTTATCTTTCTTGAAGCACTAATGAGAACTTTTTAAAATTTCTAATTGTGAGCATAATAAAATCATTGAATTTTCTCCTTTTATAGATTACCTTCCTTGTTTACTATATATTTTATTTGTACCCTTATTATAAGGTATCCCAAATTTTTAGTAAAAATAACTGTGAAGTATAAGTGGATGGATTCATCTGTGTGATTCTGATGTTGGCTATTATCCTGCCTAGTGTGGGGTGACCCCACTTGGGCCTTCAGTGACCCAGTGTTCAAAACGGGGTCTTTGTCGAGTTCATATGGATATTTACTAAACATTAACAGGTTCAAATCTTTTTATTGGTGATTTGGAGTCTCTCCAGGAGGGTGTTATGTTGTACCCAGAAAAAACCATTTTCTCTCCCCTTTTTCTTTTCCTCACAGGTTCAAAATCATTTCCATCCTGTCAGGAGACATAGACACTCATCCACACAGGCCCAGAAGCCTGTGCTCCACAGTAGATTTCTCAAAGCTTCTCCCAAACTAAAATCGGGGACAGGCGTGGGGTCTCTGACAGAAGGGATTCTCCTACCCACCATAAGAGAATAGCATTGTTATTATTAAACAAATAATCAAATTAACATATATATTTTAGGAGAGCTCTTTGGGGGCTATTACCCAGTAAGGAAATTATACTATTTCTCATTTCTCATGAAGAAAGTAGGTGTTCAAGTTGATTGTATGGTAACTGCTACTATTTGGTTTCCCATTTGAAACATGTTGGGGAAAGAACTTTAAAAAGTAGTTTATAAGATAGAGAAATAGTGCTCCTGGGTCCTCTATGGCTTCAGGGCCCCTCCAGCAACCAATAGCTTTGGCATGCCTCAGACTACCAAAATTAAGCGTCAGTCACCAAGAGACACCAAGATTGGCCAGCACAGGATTTATAAGATGTTTCATGTGCATTTGTGTTTTTTCTTGTGTTGATCAATGGTGCCACATATGAGCACCAACACAAAACATGACATAAACTGAAAAATCAGTAACACCAAAACACAATTTTTTTTTCAAATTGCTCACTCCTAATTACTCTGATGAGAATTCTCATGGTTGGCAAGTAGAGAATCAGTCCAATTCTATTACCTTGGAGGAGTTACTTTATAATCATAGATAGGAAAAAAGAGAGTTCTTTTCTTTACCAATGAATCTTGCCACAGAGCAGCTCACTTTATTTGAATTTCATTTTCCATGTTGTAAGTTGCACAACTATCAAGTTTGTGTTGCTTTGTGTTAGACTGCGTTCAGCCCCAAGGAGGAAAAAATGGGCATTTGGTACTTTTTGTGTTGTAGGAAAAACCAAAAAGAAGCTCTAGTAGTTCTTGGTTGGTTTCCCAAATACATCAACAATTCCTTATACTTTCAGGTGTTTATGTGTATACTTTGTTCTCACTATCTTTTCAAGTATACAACCTGCATCTAAACTCTTCGCTGAAGCCAAACTTCTCAACAGTGTTTTCTACTCGCTCTCTCACCTTCTTCACCCCTTGTCATGATTCCACATAGTCCCAGGCACAATTCTGTACAACATCTCACTTGCTAAGGTAAACAACAAAGTCTACGTGGCCAGAAATAAAGCACACACGGAACTTGATGTCTCAGTATTTTTCCACATGAATGAATTTTCTCTTTGTGCACCTTCATATTTCATGCCTTTTTCCATAGCATCAGATTTTTCTAGTTTTCTTTCTCTTATTCTCTGGCCATTCCTTTTTAATCATCTTTGCCATTTTTTCTCTTCTGCCTGAGTTCTTAAATCTATGGTTCTAGATCTCACTAGTCTCGTGTGACTACTGAGCACTTGAAAGACGGTTAGTTCAAATTGAGATGTGTTGTGAGTATAAACCAGATTTTGAACACTTGGTACGAAAAAGGAATGTAAATAATCTCATTAATAGAAAGTTGATTCTTATTATTCACATAATGATCTATAAAGTACCCAGGAACATTGAATTAACAAATACTGAACTATCGCTCCCAGGGGAAATACAGGGTTAGGTTCCTGTGAGCCTCTGGTCGCAACATTTCATCAACAAATAGATACATAAATTTGTGTCACGGGTGTTTCTGTGTAAAGGCACCATATTTAATACATACCATTGACTCAATAATATTGAACTCACAGCCCACACCACTGTAACTCAGGCCTGAATGAAGCTTATATAGCATACATATTTTCTCTGTAATACACAGCACAGCCTCTTACTCTTAGGAACACTAGACAGCACCTCAGCACTATGCATAGGGGCCACTTTAAATAGTGGAATCATCAATAAAAAGTACAAAAATGCCAAAAATATGGCACTAAACAGACTATAAAAGGACACTTGTTTACCATATGAGAACTGAAACAGGAAGGCAGAGGACTGCCTTGTTTGACTTCAGCTAGAAACATGGCCAGCAGGCGACTCAATTTTTTGCTGTTCTGTGTATGTCTGTGAATGATCACGTAACAAAGTATTGATGTTGGGGTTACAAATAAATGTTAGCTAGTAGGCGAATTCACAAATATGGAACCCATAAATAATGAAGATTGACTATATTTTACATCGATTACATGTTGAAATGAAAAGATTCTGGAGATACTGAGTTAAATATCTCATTAAAAATCTATATTCTGATTGCATGTGGAAATGATAGTATTTTGCGTGTACTGGGATAAGCAAAACACACACTAAAATGAATTTCTTCTGTTTCTTTTAACTAATGTAGCCGCTCATATTGGCTCATATTGTACTTCTGTTGGATAGTGCTGTTATAAATGCAGGAGGTGCACAGGACTGGGTGTTGACCACAGGTTGCCTCTCTCATTCTCATGACTTTAGATAACATGTATGGGCAAAAGACTCCCCAGACATTAGAATCACTCTTCAATATCCCCAATCCACAAGATACTCTCTTGGTTCTAGCTTTGGTGCATATCCAGAATCCCATTAACTGCTCCCACCTCTTCTGCCTCCCACTGCATCACTATTGGCCCCATCTAGCTGAATGTCTCCTGCATTTTCTCACACGCCCGTACACAGCAGTGTAAATGATCTTTTAAAACCCAAATCAGATCATAATCACACCTCCGATCAAAAACCTCTGACGGCTTTCCATCTCACTCAGAATGAAAACCACCATCTCTACCATAGCTGACAAGTCCCATAAGATCTGGCCCAATCACTACCATTGGGATGGATCTCATACACTCTTCCCATTGACTATTCCACTCCATTCACACTGGCCTCCTTGCTTTCCTTGAATTCACCCAGAACCTCCCTAACGCAGGACCTTTGCACATGCTATTCCTGGCCCAGAATGGTCTTCCCTCAGTTTGCCTCATGGCTGGTCATTTCCACAGCTTCATTCAGATTTTGGCTTGAATGGCAACTGATTAGAGAGGTCTTTGCTGATGATCTCTGAAAGAGGACCACTGCATTACTCTATGTCCCATTAATTCAGTTCATTTTGTTCTCTTTAGTATTTATCATTGGCTGAGGTTCCCCTCTCCACCAACTAAAGTGTAAACTCTGTAAGAGCAGCGACTCAGACTTATTTATTCACAGCTATGTTCCTGGCACTAGACTAATACCTGGCACATAGTTGACAATCCATAGATAATTTTTGAATAAATAAATTTTCTATCTACAATTCATATTTTTATAGTATCAAAAGCCTATTTGACCAATTTCAATACCTCACACACATTTCTAACAATAATGTTTAGGTCATCAATATCTTTAACTGAAAACAGCATCAGCTTAAGTTGGACAGACCTTAAGTGAAATACTAACCTTGGCAATTATTATTTTCTCTGTGGCCTTGGAAAAAGCATTTACTTCTCTAAGTCTTACTTTTTCCTTTTTAAAGTGGGGCTAGGAATATTTGCCTTACAGTCTTATTTTTAGGATTACAACAAATATTATCTCATATATAAACCCTGCACGGCGACTAGCACATACTAGGTACTCGGTTGCCAATGTTATTCATCAATCTTTTATTAAATGCCAAGTGCAATACCAGACTCTGGAAATGTAAACTCCATGAGATGTAAATTTAAAAAACAAAACAAACAAAAGGCTAGTGCGGGAAGGGGAGGGGATAGAAAGTGAGAGGGGACAGACATAATTACATACAAGCTTCATAATGTTAATATGCTAAGGAGGACATGCGATTACCACGAGGTCACAATGCAGGGAGAGCTCAGTGATGATGGGGGAGGAGGTGGGCCCAGCACACATTTTAAAAAGGAAGTAACGCTTGAATGAGCCTTAAAAGATGCATTGCCTTTGGCGGGCAGGGAAATATTGAAGTGAGTGCTCAGCAGAAAAAGCAGTGAGCAAACACCGGGAGGGGGACATAGAAAGCGGCATTCAGGAAATGAGAAGCAGATCGGCATGGCTGAGCATAACATCCAAGGGGTTCTGTGGTACAGGAGAGTCCAGATTTAGGTGAAGGGCTTTAGACACTACACCAAGGAGTTTGAATTTTTTTCTTATAAGCAGGTACAGTGGGTTGAATGGTGGCCCTCAAAAAGTATGTCCATGTCCTAATTTTCAGAACATATGATTATTTGGAAAAAGTATCTTTGCAAGTGTAATTAAATTAAGGCCTCTGATATGAAGAGGTCATCCTGAATCATGCAGGTGGGCCCTAAATCCAATGATAAGCACCCTTACAAATGACAGACATAGGAGAGCTGACACACGGGAGAGGAGGCGGCCATGAGATGGAGGCAGAGACTAGGGTGATGCAGCCACGAGACAGGAGCACCTGGAGCCACCAACAGCCAGCAAAAAAGGATCCTCCCCTGGGGACTCTGGAGGGAGATGACCCTGATGACACCTTGATTTCAACCTTCTAGCTTCCAGAATGCTGAGAGAATGAAGTTCTATTGTTTTAAGTCACCAAGGTTGTATTAATTTGTCACACAGCCTCAGGAAACTAATACAGCTGCAATTTTAGACTCTTTTCTATAAGCAGGATCTTTAAGCAGGGCAATTCTAAGGAGATCCCTGAAGATATGTGGGAAATGGATCCAAGAGTGACAGGGCTGGCAGAGCGTTTATTTCAGGAATCCAGATGGTAAATTAAGGGATTTTAAACTAAGAGAGTAACCTTTGCCATGAGTCAGGGGTTGGGCGGGGGGTGTCAGGTTGGCAGATACTTGAGGCTCTGCAGGCACAGAAGCTGCTAGGAAGGTTAAATTTCTTGTGAGGATGAAGGGAAAAATGTTGAAAATGATTACCTAGATTGCACTGAGCTGCCTCAGTGGAAGTTAATGCCATTCACTGGGAGAGGATTCAGGAGGAATCCGCCTTCTGCATCTGAACTGCTCCTGGACATCTGGCGGAGAGAGCCAGGAGACGGCTGCAGGTAAAGGTCCTGCACTCAGGAGAGATCTAAGCTGTAGATGCTTGTCTGGGACCCCGTGGAATGTAGATGGTAGCTGAAGCTTAGGTAGGAAATAAAACTGTTCTGAGAAAGTGTATCGCGTGATACCCTGGAGAGCATTTAGATTTCAGCAGACAGAAGAATGTCGGATTGAGAGTCATGGGGAAATAATTGAGATGGATATCAAGAGAGGATAGGTATGGTCAGTGGTGTTTCGTGCTGCACAGAAATAGAGAAAAGATGAAGAGTGGCTTGGATTTAGCTATTAGGTGGACATGAGAGAGACGTTAGAGATATTTTCCCAGAGCAGTTTCTAAGGTGTGGTGGACAATGGGCTGCATGGAGGTAAAGCATGGGGGAAGTACGGGAGTCTACAGGGGAATATTCTTTAAGGAGCTTTGAAAGACACTAATTAGAGGAAACACAGGGGCAGCGGAGGGATTCTTTTTAGAGATATGTAAGAAGGGAGATACTTGGGCATGTTTGCAGACACCAGGGAGAGACCCAGGAGGATCCCTTAAGGAGGGAGAAACTAAATAGAGAGGGGAGGGGGAAACAAATGACATGACAAATCTGGAAAGATGAGAAAGAGAAGGATTTAAAAGCCCAGGGAAGAGTCATGAACTAAAGAGACACACTTTTCTGCGGGACTGAAGAGGAGATGAGACTGGCTACAGGTTATATTTCCGTGGTTAAGGAGAGGAAAACACAGTTGTTTCACTTCTTGCAGCCTGCTTTTTTTCTTTCTAAAACAAGAACTAATGCTTTATGTTGGGATGGGGGCAGTTGAGAAAATCAATAAAGATTTAGAACCGTCACAAAGGAAGCTAAGCAGGTTCTTTGACACCTAAGAGACTGACACAATTTCTTTTCACCTTTGTTAAAGTTCCCTCATCTAAAAGCCATCTGTTAACTCATGGCTACGTCAAGATCTGACTCAAGAGCTCCTTTCCCTTCCTACCTTCTTTGACAGAGCTAACGTCGAGTCTTTGCTTCCAAATGATGCATGTCTACAGATTGGACTGTACATCACACTTCTGTTTAAAATTTTTACTTCTTTCATATTTGTTAAACTGTCCAAGGATTAGAAACTTATCCTATATCCTTTTGTATTCGTCCACTGGATGACAAATAGTACTGAAATGATGATATAGTTATTATATCGGGACCACGGCCTCTATGCAGAGTGTCCACATATCTAAGTTTGCTGGGGATAGTTCTGGTTTGTGTGTCTAGTATTAGCCTAACTACTAATAGCACTTCTTTTCACTTTTGGAAGTGTCCTGGCTTGGATGATAATTTATATGAGGTACCTAAGAAAATTTACCCCCAAGAGGGGAGGTATAAGCTAGGACCGTGGAGGCTGAGAAAGAGCAGTGTTACCAAGCCAAAGGTTTGATGGTCAAAGGGGACAAGGTCAAGGTGGCATTGAGCTGCTTCTGATGCCTACAGGATGGTAGGATCCAAGTTCTGCTCATGCCTGTCAATTCCAGAGTTGTTAGAGACTCTATGGATACCTTCACAGTAGCATCCAGGGCTACAGGTTCTTTCACACAAGGGCACCTGACATTGTCTCAACCAGTGGAAGAACTATCTAAGCAGAAAGATAAACCAACCACAAGAACACGTGCTCTTCTACCCTCTCTTCTCCCCACCCCTTGCATTCCTTTTCCAGCTAGTCAAGTCCATTTCCTCAAGCTCTCTTAATAGAATTTTATTTCTTTTCTTGTGAGAAGAGAAGAAAATATATGATTCTGCCACTAAGGTCAATAAAGTCAACAAAAAACATTATTTCTTAGGAAAACATGGCTGAAGAGATGAACTACCATCTATTAGGCCAAATACTTTATGCATGTGTATTCTACTGAACCTAATAAACACCTGCGAATTAGGTAGCATAATCTGCATTATTATATGAAAGGGGAAACCGAGATTTAGAGACATCGAATCAACATACAAAGCCTTCCAACTTGTTAGCAGTGGGATGAGATTCGAGCCAAGAGTTATAGGATCTCAAGCTTACCTCTTTCAAATACCAAGGCCTTACTTAGGAAGCTCAGCTGTGGTCAACTAAGAATCTTTAAACCTGAAATGAGTTGTCACCATACTTTCTTTGAACGTACCCATATTGATGAATTTTGCCACTGCCATTCGCGTGCGCTCTAACAGAGTATAATGAGGAAGTAATTTCAAGACTGTTGGGGTGACTGGAGTATGAACGGAGACTGTGCTCCGATCCCTGTAGAGCGGTGGTTTCTGTTTGTTTGTTTTGTTTTGTTTGATTACAGACACTATGAATTATGGACACTATGAGGAACGTGACGTGTTTCTGGCAAAGCCTCTCTCTCCCTTTTCACACACAGCTCTTCTTAGACTCCAAGGCGCGCTGTAATTAACAACACGAAGTAGCTCGCTATAATCCTAAAACAACTCATTTGTAATAAATGAAGTTGCTCGAAATCTTCTAAATATAAAAGTAAAAGGGATAAATCTTGGACATGTCTACATTAGGCATGTTTATGCATTATTGACAGATAAAATTCATTTGGGAGTGACACGAATTCACTGATGAATGTATGTTTTTCACGAAGCATGTTTTTAGTTTAAGGTACTCAGAAAGAGTCTATTTTTTCCCCCTCTGTTAATATTGAAAGCCGTGGCAATGACACCACAATAATGCCCATCACTGTGATGTATAATATAGATGTTATTGCACATAATAGAAAGCATTCTTTGAGTGTGATGCATTTTTGTTGCCTACATGCTGACACCAAGCAGATATAAATGCGCTTTAATGTGTTTCCTTTGAAAGGGCCAGTGTAGACGCACCCTCCAGTGTAGGTTTTGTATAAGATTTGGTGAGAAGCTCCCTTTTAGTAGCTGCTTTCTATATTCACTTTAGTATTCCTAATAGCTCTAATTATAAACTGCACAGTTTTCTATTCCTTCCTTGCTGTTCTTTGTCATTGCACTGCTCATAGACATTTAAATAGTAGAAGCTGTTTATAGTACATTAAACATTTTAAGCTGTTGTTCTAAAGTTTTATACTTTTTTGTGTGTGTTTTGCAAGTCATTTTCCTCTCTGTCGTGTGAAACCATGCAACACAGTTCAATAGAAAACATCAGATATGTACATTTTTGTGAATAATCAGCGGGGCTAACAGCCATATATGAATTGGAGAATTTGGCTATGGTATTTGGCACAGAATGTTTAGACCATTTTTTTAAAAATGATCCTCTATAATTCTTTGTAAAGTAGTAATTTTGCTTCTTAAATAAAAACACTAGCCAAAAGGCATATTAACTCATATTATGATATGCTGTAGCATAGAAAATGTGACTATTGGAAAGCTAGGCATTTTCCCATAATATCACAGTAGGAGGAGATGGGGTAATTACTCCAATAAATGACCCACTAGGACGGTATCACAATTTGAAGAAAAAGAGATTACCAGCATTAAGACGGCTATGGAAAGTTCAGGAGACTGTAGTAGTATCAGGAGAAGGCTCTGTCTTTGTTTTCTCTTGGAATGGCCACATCATGACTGCCCTTTTTCGATGCTCTCCTAGAACAGGTCCTATGTCACCCACTGTGTTGGAAGACCAGGATAATTTAGGATTCCTTCCCCAAAACATTATACAATCTGTGAAAACTGGAAGTGAGAGGTTAGGGATTTGTTCTTTGCCGTTAAAACCAGTGAAAAATCATCCCCAATCATATTAATTTTTAAGTAAAGACCCCCTTACATCTTCACATTGAGCATGCTTAGGACACATGGTTCTGTATTAGAAGCAAAAATAGCTTTCCAAGAGCCAGATTTACAATAGGGGGGATGTTGCAGAGAAAAAAGAAGCTTTAGATTAACATTGAACTTCCTAACAGCAATTGATTCAAGAGCCTTGAGTGGTGCCTTCCCTGGGAGGAAACCATTTGACTAGACCTTCTTGGGGCGGGAGGGGCAGGGGCCATCTAAGTTGCTACTGTGCAGGTGACCTGCAGCAAGCAGGCCCCTCTCAAATTCTGCTTTTGTAATTGTATGAAAATTACGAAAAATGAGTCTTTTTTCCCATTCCCCATCCATGAAATATTCTTTTCTCCTTCCCTTTTTCTCCACGTCTCCCTCATTATTATGACATCAAAATGATCTCATAATGAGATCAAAATGTTCACAGCCAGGCACAACGACTCACACCTACAGTCCCAGCTACTTGGGAGGCTGAGCCCAGAGGATCCCTTGAGCCCAGGAGTTCAAGGCCAGCCTCGGCAACACAGTGAGATCCTATCTCTAAAAAAAAAAAAAAAAAATTGCAGAATCAATCAATAAATATTTTTATCCACAAACAAAACAAAATAGCAAAGCTCATTTCACAAATTAGACCCTGTGAACCCTGAGATTTCTGATCCTATATTTACAGCTGGTAACAAATCATACGCTCCTTGCAAGCATTTCTTCCCTTGATTTGAATTCATGTTAATATGTACTTAACTACACAATTTGCTGATGCAATGTGTATGCTGATTGCATTCATGGAATGATGACCCAAAGCTAAGAAAGAGTTTATATTAAAACTCACCATACGATATAATTTTCAAGAATATTTTTTCCCTCAGGAAGCTAGACTATATTTCTGCCTCTGTCACTTACAATTCTGTATAAGATCTTATGAATTTGTCTCAGTATCTCTATTTATATAACAGGAAAATTTTATCTAACCCACAGCAATGATATGAGGCCTATGAGTGTCTTTTTTTAAGTATGAATGCACTTTTTAAACTGTAAAAATGCTACATAAATAGTTGTAGTTATGATTCCTAAAACTAGTAAACCTTTTCCCGTTGTGCTAGAAAATCATCATCAGACATACTTTTAATAAAATGAGTTAAAAAGAAACAATGGGAACAAACAGAAGATCTGTTTTGAGGATTAAATGAGAATTGCCGGCAAAAATACACTTCTCAACTTCTAGCACACTGTACCATTTACTTATTTTTTATGTTTATTGTTTACTTTCTCTCCTCGCCTGCTAGAACGTAATCTCCGTGAGGAGAGGCATTTTTTCTATCACTTACTGATGTATTACCAGAGCCTGAAAGAGTGTCCGATACCTATGGTGCTCAGTAGATACCTGCTGAAGAAAGAAACGGATGGTACCATATTTACCAGGTTTTAAGAGGGTAGAAAGTTGTTTATAGAAAAAGCATACCAGAAGAAAAGTTTAAGAAAAGCTCTGCAGAGCAGAAAATAAGATGTCTCTGTGGGAAATTTTCTCTGAGGGGAAGAGTCCAAATTTAGAGATGCTAGCAGAGAGCTGAGACCCCTGGCCCGGAAATCCAGCAGGCTGTGACCTTGGCCGCATAGTTCTCCGATGCCTAACGAAGGAGTTCATCCAGCGAGCATTTACTGGACACGGTGCCACGCCCATGCTAGATGGTACCAGGAATATAAAGATCAATAAACTGGGACCCTAGTGCTCCAGAGGCTCACAGCTAATCCTCATCATCCCTTCCAAGTGTCGGTCCCCCACGTTTGACACCTATTATAAAGCTCTCACCTGGATTATTGCAATGGTCCCCTAATTAGCATCCCAGCCTCCACTCTGCCCATCCCTCACCCCAAAGTCTGTTCTCCAAGAAATGGCCGGAAATGTCAGTGAATTTCACTCCCGTGCTCAAAACCCTCTTATGTCTTCTCATCTCCCTCAAAATAAAAGATAAAGGCCTCCCAAAGGCCCAGCCCTGTCTGCACTTTGGCTCTGGCGTCTTCCTGCCCAGCACTGAGCTCCGAACACATGTGCCAGGCCTGCTCTACCCTCGTAGTTTTTGCATTTGTTTTTCCTTCTGATTAGAATGATCTCCTCTGGAATGGTCACACAGCTCCTCCCCTCCTCATATGCAGTTTTCACCTCACCTCTCACTTTTCAGACAAATCCTCTGTAACCATGCTACAGAACATAGTCCACCCTACCACACTTTCTGTCTTCATCCTTCTGTATCAGTTTTCATCACTGTCATGGCTGACACATAGTAGTTGCTCAATAAACGTTTGTTGACTGAATGAAGGTGCTGCTAAAATACAAAGTGCCAGAGTTGAACGTTATACAGATAGATTAAAGGAAAAATATGCCCTAGAAAGAAGCCCAGTTATTTAACAGAATGTTATGAGTGAGCAAGGACAAAGGGAGGGGTTACTCCATCAATGGTGTTGAGAGAGCTAAAAAGTAATCTGGAAAAATAATATTGAAGCCCTCAGCTCCCAGTGTGTCATTTAAACTTCTTGGCATCAAGTAACAGAAAACACTCCATGATTTATTGGGAGGATATTGGTGGTCATGATCAATAGGAGGCAGTGATGTCGAGTAGCAGATTTAGGAAGGTCGCTGCCGTGAAGCAGGAGGCAGAGAAACCCCAGCTCCCACTGAGCACAAGGCCTGGTCACGCCAACCATGTGCTCCTTACCACGAACATGCCATAGCAACAGGTAAAGTGTGGTCTTTTCACAAGGAGAACAAAGTATCAATTAATTTACATCAAAATGAGAACTGTGGCTGTCTTTAGGTTTTGAGAATGATGGGGAACTTTTATTTTCTTTAGATTTCTTATATTCTATTTTTAGTTTCTCTATAATAAATACATCATTTTTGCTATGAGATATAACTGGTATAAAAGGAAATTTCCCTATGAAGCAAATTGCTAAGTTTATTATTAGAATTGGTATTAGTCCTTCTTTAAATGTTTGGGAGAATCCAGCAGTGAAGCCATCAGGTCCTGGGCTTTCCTTCAATGGGAGACTTTTTATTACGGCTTCCATCTCACTATTCGTTGTTGGTTTGCTTAGTTTATTATTAGCACGTTGTGGAAGATGTGACTCATTACTTTACTGTTTTCTCTTCGAGGACTCCTGGAAAAAAAAGTAGTTTTATTTTAGCACCCCATAAAAAGTTGTAATTTGTCTGAATATTTGATCTGTTTTTATCTCAAAGATTGTGTCCTTGAGTATGTCAACTACGGAGAACCTGGGCTTCAATATAATAGTAAAAAGCGGCTGGGTGTGGTGGCTCACACCTGTATTCCCAGTGCTTGGGCGGCCGAAGTGGGAGGATAGCATGAGGCCAGGAGTTTGAGACCAACCTAGGCAACATAGCAAGACCCCATCTCTACAAAAATAAAAAAATTAGGTGGACATGGTGGTACACACCTGTAGTTCTGGCTACTCAGGAGGCTGAGGTGGAAGAATCACTTGAGCCCAGGAGTTTGAGGTCACACTGAGCTATGATAATGCCACTGCACTTTAGCCTGGGTGACAGAATGAGTCATTGTCTCTGGAAACTAAAAAATTTTTAAACATTGAAAACAACATAAATATCCAAAAATAGAGGGTTTGTTCAACTAACAGTACACCCATAGCATACATACATGTATATATGTTTGTAGGTACATAGAAAGAGATCTAGATGCCATACAACACCTGTTACAAGCATCATCCCCCCATGTATAGTGTGGGCAGTTACAATAGGGAGCATTTTTTATTAGCTGCATATTTTACAGTGAGCATGCATCTTATTTTAACTAAAAATTTTATAAATGGAAACAAACTCAGATAACATACATAAAAATATGAAGAAATGCAAAGATATTCACAGTGTTTTA
Source organism: Propithecus coquereli (assembly GCF_000956105.1). Lineage (NCBI taxonomy): Eukaryota > Metazoa > Chordata > Mammalia > Primates > Indriidae > Propithecus > Propithecus coquereli. The sequence goes on along the minus strand of NW_012148363.1, from coordinate 1,202,161 downwards.
AATTTAAATGTTTCAAAACAGTATATATTGCAAAACATCATTCACAGACATCAAACAAAGCCTGCATGAACATAGCCCAAATCAGGAGCAATGGTTATCTCTGAATGGCATGATTCTAAAGAGTTTTATTTTACTTCCTTTCCTTCTACATGTTTAATAAACATAATTTGATGACCACACATTTCCTTACTAATAAAATAACCTTTTCTAAATGAATAAAATTATAAGAAAAAATATGTAAATATTTCTGAGTTCGAGTCTAAAACTATAAAAATTAAAATTCATGGAATTGGAAATTTTATTATATAAAAAGCTTCATTAAATGGGAAAAGCACTCAAAGATCTCAATAGATAAACAGTCAAGGACCACAAAAACACAATCTCTTTTGAGGACAAGTAACTAGGGATAACATACGGAAATAAATATTCATCCTTAATCAACAAAATGCAAATTAAAATGAGATAATTTTATAGATTAAAGTAGCTAAAAATATAAATTATCATACCCAGTACTTTTGAAGGAACGGTAAAACTGAAGCTGTCATGCATTTCTGGCTGCATTCATTCACTGAATGGGCGTTTGTGCAGAGCCCGGGCTCTGGAGACAAAATGCTCTGGTGCAAATCGCATCCTACCACTTTCTTGTTGCGTACCCCGGGCATATGGCTCAACCTTTCCCAAGCTGTAAAATAGGGATAATATTAGTAACTCCTGATTTTTCCTATTGGGATGCTTTAATGAGTCAGTACCTGTAAATCTTTTAGAATAGTAAACACTCAATAAATATTAACTATCAATTATTGACTATATGTTGACCAGGATTTCAACAGGAAACAAATGCCACCTACAAATTAGCATAACTCAAGGAGAGTCTATTTTCAAAAGAGTTAATCACAAAGGTGAGTGCAGGCTATCGGGAATTCACAAGGGGTAGCTGAGGAACCTGAGGCTAACAGCAGGTGGGCTCTTACTACCCCTGGTCCACAGGTATAATACATGGGCGAAATGACTGAAACACACAACAGTTAGGTACAAGAAGGGTCCAGAGGGCAGAAGTGACTTTCTGGTCAAAAGACACAGTCAGGCTGAGGCAGCCTGTTAAGTAGGGAACCAAGAGAATACGGGCCCTGACCTCATTTTTCTCTCTCCTTCTCTCGCCAAGGCTTCCCAGTAGCTGAAGCCAACCCTTGGCCTGTGTGGAGCCGGTTCATGTAGCCCATGCAATTCAGCCTCCTGGTGCAGAAAGCAGGGTGCACAAGGAAGAAACGTGGACCTGGAGGATATCTGGCATGGACTATGTCCTGGGCCCGCTTGGAAAGAGAGGCAGAGAACAGATGATGCAGAGTGCTGTAAATCTGCACCAGGAATTTCTGTCTTCTCCAAGGACTCTTTGGGAAAAGAAATACGTCATTTTCTTTTCCTTGAAGAGCATCTGTACCAGGGACCAATGGAACACAGGCCCTGCAGATCCAGGGTCTGTGAAGCACCATGAAACTATTCAGATAGAGTCCCTTTTTAGAGGCCTGCCTCACACTCAGTAACGCTGCTGGTTAGGCGTCACTCGGCTGGGGCGGACATACCTTGAGCAAATGGATAAGGGCAGTCCACAAGCATGGGAGAAAAATGTGATGAGTTCTAAGCCCCACATAACATGGAAATGACTGTGGTAGGGGCTCGACACCTCATCCTCAAGGGCAAATCATTTCATGGTGGATGAGCAACGATCAGTCATGGTTATTGACCAATGGTCACTTTCATCAGATTGAAATACACCCTCATCAGATCATCTCCTAATACTTTAGTCCGCAAAGTGCAAACAAGCAGTAAATAAACCTCAAGAAAACAGTGGTAAATTAGACAGATTAGTGAATATTCAATTAAATAATATGCATTTAATGAAAAGATAGAAATGCATATATGGCAATTCCATAGTTATAACAACTGAGCAAATTTGAAAAATAATTAGAATTCACTGTTGCACATAGGGTTTTTGAGATTTTTGTTTGTTTGTTTTTGCCTATGAATCTTTTAAGTGCTAAGGAATACATAGACAAAAAAAAAAATCCAGGCCGGGTGCGGTGGCTCACGCCTGTAATCCTAGCTCTCTGGGAGGCCAAGGCGGGCGGATTGTTTGAGCTCAGGAGTTCAAAACCAGCCTGAGCAAGAGCGAGACCCCGTATCTACTAAAAATAGAAAGAAATTAATCGGACAACTAAAATATATAGAAAAAATTAGCCGGGCATGGTGGCGCATGCCTGTAGTCCCAGCTACTCGGGAGGCTGAGGCAGTAGGATCGCTTGAGCCCAGGAATTTGAGGTTGCTGTGAGCCTGGATGATGCCATGGCACTCTAGCCCGGGCAACACGGTGAGACTCTGTCTCAAAAAAAAAATAAAAAAATAAAAAAATCCAATGAGAAATAGGTGCATTAAACTAAAGATGAATTTTTTCTAAGCCATCATGAAAAAGTGCATATACTTCCTCCATAAAAGCTCTTGGATTTAAAATACAAGAGAAAATGACAACGGTGACAATGACAAATCTCCAGGTTTCCTCATTTCATCCCAGGATGCTCTTGGTGCTCGTTCTCCTCATCTCCTCAATTCTTTCTCCCTTTGTCTGTTTCTGGCAGCTCCTCTCCCCCCTTCTCCTCTCTCTGGGTCTGCTTTCAAACTGCCTCCAGGAAATGAAAGGTAAGAATTGTGCACCATTTTCACTTTCCTCCTCACTGGAAAACTATCATACAGGAAAAGCAGGGGTAACGCACCACCACTGAGCTAGCTAGAGTGCTCTGCCTTGTGAGTGAAGTGAAAGGAGAGGAAAAGCAGATCACTTGGCAATACCCAGAGCAATTGCCAGGATAAAGAACTTGCTGCAGTCAGCCTTAGCCCAAGCCCCTTTCTCTGGACTTCCCCAGAAACAATGTATTTTTCTTCTTCATTCCAAATTATCAACAATCTAGAATAAAAGGACTTAAATTTAAAAAATCACTTTTATCCTACCGATATGTAGGAAAATATTACTGGCCCTAACTTTATAAATAACACCTTTATTTAGATTTACTATCACTACTTATATTTCTAAATGATCATCATTATGTGGTTATATTTATTGAAGTAGATTATCAAAATGCATAACATAGTCTTTCCATTAACTCTTTCACATTAATGTGTTGCTATTTAGTAAATTACTATTTCCCAGCACTAAAAGGAAGGAAGCCAGTGGCCTAAATGATTTTCCAAAGTGCCTATTAATAAACACCCAAGGCATATATTAAAATGCTAGAATGCAAAGGTCTTTGGGAAGTACATATGCATGTGAACTGGGATTTTTACAAATGTGCATTAACACTTTCATGACTGTAGCAGACTGCTCAATAAGTTCCTGTTCTAGGTTTTCTATCACTTCAGTTTTTGGTATATTCCTATTTATAACAATTTTAAAGATTTTGACTGAATCAAAGCTTTCTAGTTTCATTGTTTTCTTGAGAAATATTAAATGGTCATGTACATTTTTTATTAAGGGTTTCTTGATGATGCTACCCCATTTTTCACTTCAGTCTGTTAGAAGAAAAGACAGAAAGAACTTATAACAAGCATAGGTGGTAAGGTTTTACCCTTGCTAAGTTCTTCAGATATTCATGAACCTAATTGTTGAAAAGCATAGTCTATTTAACTCAGTTGCTATGGTTTCTTTGTAAGGTTGATAAGTTTAAGATATTTTTGCTTTTTTAAAAAAATTTATTTTATGTTTTTGGCACGAGCAGGTGATGAAATAAAGGTTTTTTTAAATTAAACAGTTTATGTAAAGAATTGTGGATTCACCTGCAGTTTTTAAAAATAATTCAGAGACACCCCATGTAACACCTCCAATGGCAACATTTTGCAAAACTATAGTGCAATATTGTACCCAGAAGAGAGACATTGACACAATCAAGACACAGAACGTCTCCGTCACTACAAGGATCCTCCTGTTGCCCTTTGACAGCCACGGTTCCTTCCCGCTGGCCCTTACCCCCGCCCCCAACCCCCGGCAACATGTTCTCCACTTCTATCAGTTTGTCTTCCATGAAAGCTGATAACTTGAACTGTACAGTGTTTCATCTTTTGGGTTTGGATTTTTTCTCATTAAGCATAATTCTCTAGACTCACTTAACTTGATGCCTGTATCAATAGTTCACTGGGTCAACTGGGTTGTTTCCAGTTTTTGGCTTTTATGAAATAAGCTGCTATAAACATTTGTGTACAGGTGTTTATGTGCACATAAGTCTTTATTTCTTTGGTGTAAACATCCACAAGTGTAATTGCTGGGTCATATGTTAGGTGCATATTTAGTTTTTTTAAGAAACTGCCAAATTGTTTTCCAAAATGAATGCACGATTTTATATTCCCACTGGTAAAATAGGAGTAATCTAGTTTCTCTGCATCTTCACCACCATTTGGTGCTGTCACTAATTTTATTTTTTAATTTTAGTCATTCTGATAGGTGTGTAGTTGCATCTATTTGCAGTTTTAATTTGCATCTCCCTAATGGCTAATGATGTCAATACCTATTCATATATTTATTCCATATCTGTGTATCTTCTTCAGTGAAATGACTTTTTATATATTTTGTTCGTGTTCTAATTGGATAGTTCACTTTTTTAACTGTAGAAATTGAAAGGTTTTTTTTTTAACATATTCTAGATACTATCCTTTGTCAGATATGTGGTTTGCAAATATTTTTTCCCACTATGCAGCTTATCTCGTCATTCTCTTAACAGGGTATTTTGCATAGTAATAGTTTCTAATTTTGAAGGTCTACTTTATAAATTTTTTCCTTTTATGTATCGTGCCCTTTGTGTTAAGTCTAAAAAATTTTTTGCCTAGGCCTAGATGACAGAATTTTTCTATTATTTCCTAAAAGTTTTATGTTTTACATGTAAGGTTGTGATGCATATTGAGTTACTTTTGAGTGATGTTTTTGCATAAGCTGTGAGGTTCTCCCTCCCTCTCCCTCCCTCCCTTCCTTTCTTCCTTCCTTCCTTTGCATGGATGGGCAATTGCTTCAGCACTATTTGCTGAAAAATCTATCTTTTCTGCATTGAATTGCTTTTCCACTTTTGTAAAAATGTTGTACTTTTGTCAAAACTCAGCCAAATTTGGGTGGTTTGGGTGGGTATATTTCTGAGTCTCTCTTCTTTTCCAGTGATCTCTGTGTCTTCCCCTTCACCAAAGCACAGTCTTGATTATGTAAGTCTTGAAATCAGAGCGACTGATTCCTCCCATTTTCTTCTTCATTTTTTAAAAACGAAATTGTATTAGTTTCTTTGGTCATCTATATCTATAAAAAACTCATTCTGGGAGCTTGGTAAGAGTAATGTTAAAACTGCACATTAATTTGGAGAGAATTAGCATCTTTAGTATGCGAGACTTTCAAGCCATGATCACTGTATGTCTCTCTATTTAAGTCTTCTTTGATTCCTTTTTTCACCATTGTGCAGTGTTCCAGACACAAGTCTCATACATGCTTTGTCAGATTTACACCTAAGTATTGAATTTACTTTGAGTGATTGTAACTTGTACTGTATCTTTTATTTTCATTGTGCTCATTGCTAGTATTTAAAAATACAACTAGCTTTCCTGTTTATCTTAAGTCCTGACACCTTGCTAAGCTTACTTATTAGTTTGAGAAGTATTTTGTAAATTCCTGAGGATTTTTCATGTACACAATCATATTGTCTCAAAATAAGAACAGTTTTATTTCTTTCCTTCTATCTGTATGCATTTTATTTCCTTTTCTTACCTTATTGCACTGGCTAAACTTCTAACATTTCCAGCGCTATGTTGAATAACAGTGATAAGAGAAGACATCCTCACCTTTTCTCCGTCTTAGGGAAAACATTATATTTCACCATGATGTATAATGTTATCTATAAGGTTTTTTTGTAGATAAGCTTTATCAGTTTGAGGAAATTCCCCTCTATTCTGATTTTTCTCAGAGTCTTTAATCATAAATAAATGTTAAATTTTTCAAATGTCTTTCTCCATTAACTGGTCTGGTTATGTAATTTTTCTACTTTACCCTGTTAAAATGGGGGATTATATTGATTGATTTTGAACCCCTAACCAACCTTACATCCCTGGGTGGAAAAAAATTGCACTTGGTCATGGTGTATAATTCCTTTTAAATATTGGGAATACTCTTTGCTAATATTTGGCAAAGACTTTTGTATCTGTATTAGTGAGGCATATTGGTCTATGGTTTTCTTTTTTTTTGTACAGTTTTTGTCTGGCTTGGGTGTCAGAATAACACTAGTCTCACAGAATGAATTACGAAGTGTTCTTGCCTCTTCTATATTTTCTAGAAGAGATTAGTGTTACTTCCTCTTTGGATATTTAGTGGAATGTTATAGTGAAATAACCTAGGTTTGGAGACTTGTTCTTTGGAAATTTTAAAAATTATAAATTCAATTACCTTAAAGTTAAAGGGCTTCAGATTATATATTTCCTATTGGGTCAGTTGTGGCAGGTTGTGCTTATTGAAGAATCGGTCCATTTGACATAAGCTGTCAAATTTATGTGTGTGGTGATGTTCTCAGTATTCTCTAGGGTCTGTAGCGATATCTTCCTTCCTTCCTTCTATGATATTGGTAATTTGTGTCTTTTTTTTTATTGTCACTCTTTAGAGTCATTATATTGATTTTTCAAAGAACTAGCTCTTTGTTTCATTTAGTTTCTCTATTTTTTCAGTTTTAAATTTCACTGATTTCTATAATTTATTATTGTATTTCTTCTGCCTCTTTTGAGTTTATTTCACTCTTCTTTTCCTAGGTTCTTAATTTGGGTGCTCAGGTTATTGATTTGAGAGCTTTCCTATTTTCCAATATATACAACAGGTGTGATAATTTCTCTCTCAGCACTGCTTTGCTTGTGTCGTACAAATTTTGGTATGTTGTATTTTCGTTCTGTTCTATGTATTATTTTGTTTCCCTTGAGACTTTCTTTTGGCACATGGATTATTTAGAGGTGTATAAGTTTGCATATGTTTGGAGATTTAAAAAATTTTTCTTATTGATATCTAATCTGATTCCCTTCCACTGGAAATTTGTTGAGGTTCGTTTGATGGCCCAGGACAGGGGTGGGGAACCTGTGACCTTGAGGACATATCTGGCCTTCTAGGTCCTTAAGTGCAGCCTTTTGATTGAATCCAGATTTTACAGAGCAAATCTTTTTATTTTTATTAATACATTTTTGTTTGTCTTTTATATTTTTATTTTATTTTAAAATGAACATATTTAAAATATCAAAGAATAAAGTAAGTTGCAACAAAATAATCCTTCCAGATTGACCAGCACAGTTAGAACGTTAGTAAGCCCTAGGGCCAAATTGATGGCTGCGATGCTCATGATGTAGTTCTAACTTCCCCCGTCTGACTGGCAACACTACTGCACGAAGCTGGTTGGTGAGAGTTTGTGGGGGTTGAGTACACCAGTCTGTTACCATATTTTGACAGCGGTGCACTGTATTTCTGTTCAAAGTGGAATTTGTGAATAGTTGCACAGCTCAATAGTATTTTTTAATTCTGTCTGCTTAATAGCCCATCAAGTCAAAGAAGAGAACGCTGAAGGAAGAAAACAGATTTTTAATGAGGATTGGGAGTTGCAATATTATCTTGTTTCTGCTGAAGACAAGATGATTTGCTTGCTTTGTGATACTACAATATCAGCATTAAAGAAATTCAGTGCTCATCAGCATTATAACACTCATAAGGACCACAGATATTTTAAATTAGAGGGAGAGGCGTGAAAGAGTGCATTGCAGAAATTAGAAGATGTAAAGCAAAAGCAAAAACAATTCTTTCGAGCAGCAATAAGACCTGGAAACAATGCCACTGAAGCAACTTACAAAGTAGCTTATATACTCAGGAAAAAAGGGAAGCCATTCAGTGATGTAGAAATTGTGAAATAATGTATTGTTGAAGTTGTAGGATGCTTAGACACTGATAACATTTCAAAGTACAAACAACCACCTCTTTCAAGGAGAACGATAACTGATCAGCAGCATGAATTAGCCTTCAACTTAATAGAACAACCTCATGTAATACTTCAAAAGGAAAATATATATTATTCAATCACTTTGGATGAAACAACTGATACTACTGATTTGGCACAGGTTTTGTACTTCATTCAGGTCATAACAGAAGATTTTCTTTGCTATGAAGAGTTACTTGCTTTGGGCACTCTTGCCAACAGAGCGTGGGGAATAGATATCTTCAACAACTTTCAAGGTAAATGTCATGAAGTTGGATTGAATTTCGTAAATTTAGTGAGTGTATGTACAGATGGTATACCTTCCATGACAGGAAAACATGAAGGGTTTATTGCACATATATAAAAAAATTATTAACAGATTCAGATGCTCTCATTTCTTTTCATTGTATCTTCTTATATCAGCAAAATCTCTATGCTAAAGTTTCTATTTTAAGCGACACTTTGCAACAAGTGGTAAGTATTGTTGACTACATTTGTGCAAATGCAACATGGCATTGCCAGTCTGATAACATGCTAAAGTTGAACAATGAGGTATTCAGTGTGGATTTGCCATATCATTGTACAGTGTGTTGGCTGTCACAGGGACAGGTATTGGCCAAAATTTTATTTCTGCAAGAACATACAATTAAATTTTATGAAGAACAGAATCAGCAATGTGAATTATTGAAAGAAGATTTCTATAGGAATGCAGCATTTCTTTGTGACATCATGTCCAATCAAAATGACTTGAATATTTCTCTGTAAGGTAAAATTAAATCTATTATGATATGTGGCAAAAAAAATCCAAGCATTTCAAAAAAAAGCTATATTTTGTCAAAACACTTCTTCTTCAAAAGGAAATTTTGGATGAACATTTTTCCCAGTTAGCATAGGTCCATGATGAGCAGGATGATATATATATGTGAATCATTCGAAAGATATGCAATTGTTATAGACCTATTCATCGGAGAATACAATGAAACGTTCACTGACTTTGAGAATCATGATATCACATTCATTTCAGCCTCACCTAGTTGATATCACCAAGGCACCTAAAAGAACTACAGATGGGATTGATTGAGCTCTCAGTAGATGACATTTAAAAAGTCATTGTTTGCTGCTAAGAAAGATCCAATTGAAATATGAGAAAATGCGGTAGAATATCCATGCCTTCAGCAACATGCCTGAAAAATGCTTTCTTGCTTTTCAGCCTCTTATTGCTGTGAATCTACTTTCTTCTGTCTAACCCAAATCAAGTTGCCCTTGAGGTCACAAATGACTGATACCCATCTAGAGGATCAACTGAAACTATGTATCTTCATGCTGCAACCAAATATTCAAATAGTTTCCAACAAAGAGCAGACATAACAAAGTCATTAAAATGTCAGTTAACTTTAAAATTAACAAATAGTTTTCACTTTTTGAAATTATGAAACTACATAGTAGTTAGATTTTTACAAAATAATGTACATTTTTAAGTATGTCTAATTGAAGTTTCTTCAATGTGGCCTTGTTTGATTACAGTTAAATTAATTCAGCCTTCCAATATGAAAATGTTCCCCACCCCTGACCCAGGATAAGTTCTATCTTCGTGCAAGATCCGAGGGCACTTGAAAAGAAGGTGCATTCTGCTCCTGTTGGGTGGAGTGTACTGTAAATACTGATTAGATCCTACTGGTTAGGGGTGCTGGTGAGATCTTCTATATTCTTGCATAGTTTCTGTCTAATAGGTCTTTTAATTGTTGGGAGAGGGGTATTCAAGTCTGCCCACACAAGGATTTATGTGGGGATTTATATGTTTCCTCTTTGTGGATTTGTTTATTTCCCCTTCCAAGTCTATCAACTTTTACTGCACATGCTTGCAACTCTGTTTTTTTTTATTATTATTATTTTAGCATACTGCAGGGAAACACATGTTAGGTTACATATGTTGCCTTCACCCCACCCATTCAGAGCTTCAATCGTGTCCATCCCCCAGACAGTGCACACCGCACCCATTAGGTGTGAATATACCCGTCCCCTCCTCCCCCCTCCCCACCTGCTCAACACCCAATGAATATTACTACTATATGTGCACTTATGTGTTGATCAATTTATACCAATTTGATGGCGAGTACACGTGGTGCTTATTTTTCCATTCTTGGGATACTTCACTTAGTAGAATGGACTCCAGCTCTCTCCAGGAAAATACAAGAGGCATGGAGTTCTACTCAGGAACTCTGTTGTTGGTACCTACATGTTTAGGATTGCTGCATCATCTTGGTAAATTGACCATTTTACCATTATATAGCATGCCCCTCTGTCTTTGGTAATTGTCTTTATCTGAAGTCTACTTCATCTGATAATCATAAAACTACCTCTGCTTTTCTTTGATTAGTGTTTGCGTGATATATCTCTATCTACTCTTTTACTTTCAACCTGCCTATAGGATTATATTTGATGTGAGAGTGTGAAAAACAGCATATATTTGGTAATGTTTTCTAATCCATCCTTCAAATTTCTGTCTTTTAATTGTTTTACTTAGGTCATTCACATTTAAGTCAACCATTTCCTTTTTTTTGTTTGTTCTTTCTTTTTATTATTATTATTTTGTTTTTTTCTTATATTCCTGTGGGTTACTTGTACATTTATTAGAATTCCATTTTTATGTATCTATGATATTTTTGAGTGTCTCTCTTTTTATAGCAACCACTAAATACGTAGTTGACTGGTGTCATCATTATACAAATTGAAGTAAAGTATTATAACAACTCCCTTTACATCCCTTTACCTAGACCTGTATACAATATAATTGTCTTAAATATTTTCTGTATGTATTTTTAGAATTAAGCAGACAATGTTATAATTTTTCTTCAACTATCACACACTATGTTAAAAACTCAAGAGAAGGAAAGCCAATTGAGTTTACCCATAATTTTGTTTATCATGTTCTTTCTTCCTTTCAGATGTTCTAAAGTTCCTTTTTATAAAAATCAGATCCTTTATGCTCACAGAACTTCCTTTAGGCATTCTTTTAGGGTAGATTTGCAGACAATAAATTTTCTTAATTTTCCTTTATCTGAGAATATCTTCATCTCCCATTCATTGCCGAAGGATATTTTTACTGGGTATGTAATTCTAGTTGACAGTTCTGTTTTTTTAGCAATTGAAATATATCATGCCATTTTCTTTTGGTTTCTGTGCTTTCTGATAAATGATCCTCTTTGTCATTCAAATTGTTTTCCCCCTATATGCAAGGTGTCTTTTTTCTCTTATTGCTTTCAAGTTTTTTTCCTTGCTTTTAGTTTTCAGAAATGTAAGTACAATGTGTCTTGGCATAGATGTTTTTGGTTTTACCCTGTTTAGCATTCACTTAGCTTCTTGAATCTGTAGGTGTATATCTCTTTCCAAGTTTGGGTCTTTTCAGCCATTATTTCTTTGATTTCTCTTTCAGTCCTACCCTTATTCGTCTCTCCTCATGGGACTTCAATGATATGAACATGATATCTTCTGTTGTATTCTACAAGTTTCTGAGGCTTTGTTCATTTGGTTTTGTTTTTTTTTTTTTTCAGTCTATTTTCTCACTGCTGTTCAAATTGGGTAATTTGTATTATTCTATCTTCCATTTCATTGATTTCATTGATTCTCTCCTGTCTCCTACATTCTGGTCTCTTGGCCCATCTAGTGAGGATTTTAAGTCAGTTACTGTATTTTTCAGTTCTAAAATTTCCATTTGGTTCTGCTTTATATCTTTTATTTCTTTGCTAAGGTTTTCTATAGCTTTGCTGAGGCTTCCTATTTATTTTCATTTGTTTCAAGCATGATCATAATTGCTTACTGAGACATTTCTAACATGGCTGCTTTAAAAATCATTGTCAGATCATTCTAATGTCTACCATCTCCCTGTTAGCACCTATTGATCGTTATTTTTCATGTAGTTTGAGATCTTCTTATATCAAAGTATGGGAATGATTTTTTGTTGAAAATTGGCCATTTTGGTGTTATCGTAAGATATACTAGATCTTATTTAAACTTTCCATTTAAGCCTTCTATGACCTTGCTATGGCAGGGAAGGAAGGTGCCACCCCATTAGTGCCACTCGGCCTCTGCAAACATTTGAGGTGGGAGCTTATTGCTGCTGGGCAAGGGTGGTATTTCCAGCTCCCCACATAGCTTCCACTGACACCACAGTGGGGTGGCCTCATTACTGCTTAGTGATAGGGAAATCCTGACCTTCCACTGAGCTTCCTCTGACACCACCCCAGTGGTGAAGAGGGTGGGCATCTCATTATTGCTGAGAGAAGGTAGAAGTTCAAGATCCCATTTTGTTTCCTATGACACTGGGTGGGGAATGCCAGTGATGCCCATTACTAGATGGATGGAAATCTTGGCTCCCTACTTGTTTTCTTCTCATAGAATCCTGGCAGTGGTTTGGGGCACCTTGTCACAGCATGAGAATAGAATTCTAGGCTCCTCACTCAGACTTAGCCGGCATGGTTGAGGGTGGGACCACAGTTTTTCCTGTGGTATTTGGCTAGGGTAAAACAATTATTATCTAAAAGGTTTCTGTCTTGATAAGCTACCTCTTTCCTCATCCTTTGTCTAGAGAAGGCAGGATTGCAGGATTTTCATGGGGCTTTTCTTTTTTTGGTCTACACCTGTCAGCATTTCTGAGGTCCCAGGTTCTTCTGCACATAGTCTAGAATATATGAGGCAAAAAAAATGCAAGGAACTTGTCACAGTGTCATTTTTTCAATCTTAAAGTCCCTGGCTGGTCCGTCTTCTTCTCTTTGCCTCTCAAAGTCCTCTTATATTTGTTTAATATATGATGTCCAGGGGTTTTAATATCCAGGGGTACTTAGAAGGACTATAAAAATTATGTCCACTTCATCTTCCCAGAAGTGAAAGTCTCCAGATTTTATTTTTTTTAAATTCCTCTTCTAGTAGTGATTTTCAGGGTTTTTTTCCAAAGAAAATCTTGAACAAAAGTCAGTCTTAAAATGAGAATAAAACTGAAGTTATTTTTTTGTTGTTGTTCTGATTTTTTTTTTTTTTTTTTTTTTTTTTTGCTGTTTTGAGATAGGGTCTCGCTCTGTCACCCTGGCTGGAGTGCAGTAGCATAATCATAGCTCACTGCAGCCTCAAACTCCTGGGCTCAAGGGATCCTCCTGCCTCAGCCTCCCAAGCAGCTGGGAATAAAGGCATGAGCCACTGCACCTGGCTAAAGCTGAAATTATTTGAAGAAAAGATGTTGTGGGCTCCATACCTTGGGCTCCTTAATACTTCTTGCAACGAAGCAAGAGTAAAGGGTGCTGGATTTAGGCATAGCATAGTCCTGAATCTTGGCCTTTCTCTATCGCAAGAACTATATCAAGGTTCTCAATATGAGCCAAAACTGTGACACTAGCCACTTTCCCCTCCTTTGTAACAAACAGAATGTATTCTCCTTGGTAGAGAAATATAAAGAGACTTTTCATCACTTCATAAGCGATAATTGTCAAGGTTGACAGTGGCAGTCTCTTTAATGAAGTTTACATTCATCATCTATTGAAGAAATATGTCTTGAGTACCTACTATGTACCTGGCATCATAGGCACTAGGCAGGGCTGGTTACATAATGTGTAGGTACCAGTGAAAAATGAAAATGTGGAGCTGCTTATTCAAAAAGCAGGGGAAAATGCCATCAAATATACTAACACATCAACCCTTTCATTTCACTCTCTTTCATGACCTGTCCTGGTACATTTTATTTGCTATTTAACGTCATGCTCCCTCAGGCAATAGGATAGATCCACTTCCTAGACATCTTTTCTTCCCACAGGATAGCTGCCACAGCTCAGAGTGGGCAGTCCACCCCAAGAAATCATAGCTTCTGTGCCAAGTAATGCTTGGCACCCACTCTAGGTGTGGATGATAGGTTCAGTAGCCACCTGCAAATGTGCCAGGGTGCTCCCAGCCTTGAGTGGGGAGAACTGCCACCATGCTCCACCCTGTCATAGGAGACCTTGCATCTAACCCCAGCCCTCCCTGCACACTGGGACCAAGTGGGGGCAGGGGTATCAAGGAGGGGGCTAGGTAGTGCCCCGAGTGCCAGGGATGGGAGAGTGGGCAGTCTGGAACCCACGTCAGGGGGCAGGAGGGAGGCAGGGTTACGTGTGAGCCATGGTTCCAATCCTGTCATACACGCTCCAGTGCCCCATAGGACTTCATTACAACACAATAAATTCAAAGATAAAATTTTTAAGAAATTTTAAGATGACGACCACAAAGCATTAACCTCCAAACATGAGACCCTTCTCAGGACAAAGCCCCAAGGGAATGTGTTGTTTTCATGCCATAGAGCTGGCCCTGGCACGAGGAACACGATGGGGTAATGCCTTGAAATTCTTCTTAGAACTTCAAAGAAACTGGTGAAAAATGAGAACTTTGGTCTTTTAAGCATATATTTCATGTGTTTTGTTAACACACACTCAAGGAATTTGACTATTTTTTAGCTAAATTGTGTTGTTTTGACGTTTGGAAGACATTAGCACTTTCAAGTGGCTTTGATGAGCTGGGTCTGTTGACTTTCTTTACTTCATCATATCTTGGTATTATGGTAAAGACATGTATTTTACTCTCATGAATTTCTTAGTGATCCCATTATTATTCTGTAATTATTCCTTCAAGACAGAAACTAAAGTTCCATTACTCAATGGGGACTATTTTATTTCATCTAGAACAAAGAAGCTACAGCATATTTACTGTCAATGGTGAACTGAAAATCCTCAAATGGCTCTCATCAACATCCTTATTCCTTTTTTCTCATTTTGTTTTTTAAGTAGGTCTTTTTTTTTCTAACCTTCAGTGAAACTCAGCATTAATTCTGTGGAATTGAATCCAATATGTCCATCTACAGAATTGGATAACTTGGATTGGCATCAAATATCTCTCTGATTTTCTTATAAAAACATATTTCTCAAATGATCAAATAAAACACTAAAGGTCAAAATATGGATTTTATAGTTGACTTTGAGATTTGGTCATGAATTCTAATAATAATTTTAATAACATCAATCATAATATAACTTCCATTGAATGCTGTTTATACGCTAGACACTATGTTACAGGAATCATATATCATTACTGCATTAATGTTCACGTTTAGTCTTTTGATGTTGCAAAGTATTATTGTTTCCATTTTACAGATGAGAAAGTTGAGGCACAACAGAGTTAAATAATTTTCCCTGAGCAAGTGAGAGAGGTGCAGTTTCTTCAACACTTAAGTTCTTTGCACCCTATGTAGTATCCCCAGAAATGTCCCTTCTTTGTAAATAAAGAAATATCCTTATTTCTGTAATTTTTTTTAATCTTGTTATAAAGATAGATGTTTCTCATGGATGATTGAGTAATCCAAGTATCATTATTTGTTGTGTTGTTGTTTGGTGTTTTTGTTTATACATTTAGTCATTACAATATAAAAAAAACCACTTCATAGCAAGAATAAAGTTAAAGGAACATTTGAAAGAATTGCCTTAAGATATTCACCCACTTATCTTAAAAATAATGAAATTTGACTCTAATATTTTTGATAAATAGACTCATATATCTTGGAACTCGTGCATGGAGAATTAGTTACTGAAGGGAAAAAGGGATCTATGATAAGTGGATTCTCTGAAAATATTTTTGGTACAAACCTCAAAAATGGCATAGCAATAAGGGTTCGGGGTAGGTTATGTTTAAATGTTTCCATCCCAAAGTTAATTTGGGATTTACTTATCTTTCTGTCTTTGTTCCAGTACTTCTGTCAACTCTGACAATTCTACAACTTTTATGTATTATAGACTTTACTTGGAATGTTAGCTTGAATCTCTAGAAATAATAGACCTGGATTATCACACTTTTCCTAAATGATTAGAATATATTTGAGATATTCACTTACCTCTTTATTTGGTACTATCTAGCCTCATAATGCTTCAATATTTAGAAAATGTTTTGAATTAAATATGTTATATTTAAAGGAGTTTACTTATGACATTTCTCTCTCTTGTTTCCCTCTATTAATACGGTTTGAGGAAAATAATAGAAATCTGATAGTTTTTATCATCTGTATTTTCTATAAGGGAGAAAGAATTTAACCTATGGTGAAGAGCGCAGACACTGGAACCAGCCTGCCTCATTTTGAATCCCTGTTCTGTCTTACTACTGTGAAACCTTGAGAAAGTCACTTAAATCTTCTGAGCCTCAGTTATTATTGTATGCAAAATGTTAAGCACAGTGTTTGGTAAACATTATAAGCATTAACTATTAATATTGCTTGATTTTATATAGTTATTAAAGCTGAAATCAGCTTCCCAGGTTATCTAGTCTTATAATTAATCATTAGTAAAGGACAGAGAAACTAGAGTTTCAGATGTTTGCAGGACCCTACACTCAGAGTCACTCAGATATGTTAGATTTAAAATATATCATCTAATTCTTAGACAAGATCTTTTTCATTTACTCAACATGGTTGGATAATTGTTTTTCCACCTCTCTGAGTGCAAGATTCTCAGTAACTTTTGGTCCTTCTTGAATTGTCCATACTTTCATGTGTGATTATTTAAATCCTTCTGTATAAAGCATCCTTCCTCCCCAAATTGTTCTGGTTGTTTCACACTCATCCCTTGGGATTCAGCTTTCTCTATGACTGCTTATTTGGAAAGACTTCATTGAGCAAGCTCTCAACTCCCACCTGTTCCAAAACCAGTTTATACCTTCTTCTAATTCTTTCCTCAGAACCCTGTGTTTATATTAATTGTCCCACTGGATGTATTTGATGAACTTCTTCTATTTCTCTCCAGATTGATCATTAGCTCTTTGGAGCTTTATATTCTCTATCTTCTCCAGTGGAGTAGCAGTCATTTACAGGAGGTACTATTTGCTGAGCTAGGAGCTGAGTCAGGACAGGCTATCTGTTTGCTAGCCTTGATCACACCGTCTCTAACCCCTACCTTGCTCTTTCTTTCTCAGTCCTCACCTTCTTTCCTTGCTCACTAAGGGGGATAAAGTCGTTGCACATCCAGGCAGAATTTTTTTTTCTTTCTTTTCCCATATTTGGGACAGATCCTTGACTTATGTATAGCAGAGTAAACTCCAGGACTGCATGGTTGGTACATGATTTATCTAACGCTTCTTTTGCTGATGATCATAGTGTTTTCACACTATTAACTTTCAATAGTATTTTCCATGAAAGGTTAGGAGGTATTTTGTGAAACAAAAATAGTACCATAGAAGACTAGTGATAAGTCTTTGGAAAAATAAAGAAAAAGAATCCCACGTTTACGTATGGTCAGAAAATGCTGTATGGTATTGCCCCTTCCTAGACATCACAATGGACTGCGGCATACGAGAAGATCTGTGGTTGAAAACAAACAACAGATTCGCCTCAAATTATTTGGCCATGGATTCTTAGATGCAGTGTCTTGTGGCGCTTGTGGTCTTCGGTTCACACCTTGGACATTATGTTCTTCACTAAAGACACGACTGTAACTGCCAAAATCTGCACAGGAGACAACCTGTACTAACCCTCTGGTGAATAGGTGTTTGTGGGGTTTTTTTGAGGGTTTTGGGTTTTTTTTAGGTTCTCCTTTGTTCGTTTGTCCTCTAATTTCTAATGACTTAGCACATCATTTTCATTCACCCTTAAAATTTTTAAAGAATGTGGTCTTACCCAAGAGGCACTAAGGAAATATATTACTAGAAAGATACTATAAAGTGTAGTGATTATCGAGAATATTATGACTCCTTTTTTTGAATCTTGGCATACCTTCCTGGGAACTTTTTATTTATTTACTTTTTTAAATGAACTAATTAATTGCACTTCATTTAAATGTTATGGAGTTTGTAGTCAATTTTCATTATTAATTTTTCTTTCATAATTCTTAATATATTTTTCACTTATAGCCAGAATAACTGGGGAGATGTACTCCAGCACATGTAGCCCTTGGACATTTGAATTTGGTACTCAAGGAGCAGTACGTGCATTGCTCAATGTGTTTGCAGTGCAGTGTACTTTAAATTTAATATATTTTGTAATTTTCCCTTTGTATTTTTATTAAACTCTCTACTTATTTTCTCATTCTTCTCAGCCAACTGATGGGCTTATTTCTCCTGTGTGTATTTCCATTGCTAATATCTATAATTCAATAGTCAGAGAAACCAGAAATTAGTTTGTACCACATTTCAACAGAAAATGTTCCTTCAAGCTGCATTTTGTTTCTGAGTTAAAAGAAAACATAATGCTTTTACATAATAAGCTGACTTATTTACAAGGGAAAAAAATAAGAAGCCAAGTTTCAAAGATAAAAATGATGGTGATGCTTCCCTGCTAATCATAGGAGCCTAGGTCAACACAAGGTCACGTCCACATCCCTCTGTTGGACTGCAGTTTTTATTCATATCCCTCAAACACAGGTCAGTTCACTTGAATAGAGAGTTTGCCCAATTGCATTTGTCTCACTCAACTTCTTGCTGATTTTACAGATACTTATGTTTTATGAAGACATGACAGAATTGCAAAATTAAAATTTGATTATGGTAATCATATAAAGAATTAAGTATTACAATGAGCTATCAATGTCTTTCTACATAGTTCTCAGTCCAATAACCCTCCCAATCCAGAGGGGCTACCTTGGATCTATCCACAGCTTATCTTACCCTGAGAACTGTTGATTAAATCTCACCAAGCCAGATCTTCATCCTTCTCTAATAAATGTGTCCTCTGTATGTGTTTTCCAAAGTTCCATAGGCTATTTTTGGCTTGGTTCTTTTCTGCTTAAAATGAACTCTTTCCTCATCGACTAAGTGTAAACCTGATCGGATATATGAGGCCCAGAGATTCACCCAGGGCCGTCATGTTTTTTTATCTTTGTTCTTAGAGTGGCAGTTTTCCCTTCAGACCTAAGGAAGGAAATCAGATGAATCGAAGTTATCTACATGCACAGGTTCTCACAGAGGAGGGATGGGGAAGTTAAAGGCCCTGTTAAATTTGTATGGCAGTTACTGATGATACCAAGAATAGAACATCCTATTTGCCTATCCTAAATTCTGGGCCTAAGATACAAATGCTCAATTTCATTTAAACTTTCTTCATTTCTTGGTTCTGCTGCTCTTTACCACCAGTCATATTAATACAAAGAAAACCTGCTTGGGTATCCAAGATACAGCTTGCTTGTTTCTGCCTGTGCATTCAAACATGCCTTATTTTCTCCACTACTAGGGATAACCTCTTTTCTTATGATTCACATTTTTTTCTTTTCTTCAATTGCCATCCAAAATTTCATTCCTCCTTAAAACTTTCCTAGTTTAACTAACCCAATATCTGTAATTTTCCTTCTCAGGTAGACTTTTATACATGAATTTACTCATGCTACAATTTAATTGTAAACATTATATTTTTATCTCCCTAGCCAACCTCCCCTAACTTCATTAGATTGTAAAACCTTAAAGGTTCAGATCATATCATCCATTTTCCTTGAAATTCTTTAAGGTCTATAGTGGGTCAGGGGCTCTGCATTTCTTCTTTCTTTGCTGCACTTAAAGGATGGGATGCAAATATTTTCTCCCCAGGGAGGTTTTGGGAAGAAGAATGAGTTTCTCAGTGGCTAATGATTTGTACCCTGGGTTTAATGGTCCATCAAAGTCTATTAAGTAATAGCAGGAAAAAAAGAAGCTTCCAAAGCATGGTAGAAGGGAACGAACAAAAGTGAGGAAAAGCATTTCCCTGAGACACACGGAAAATCTAGGGAAATGAACCAGGGAAGGGTAGGATTTGCAGAGGGGTTGCCTGGGAGACTAGGGGCGCGTGGGAGAGAAGGAGGCCCATGTGGGAAAGTCCAGACATGGGCCTCCTTCCCTCTCAGCCTTTGGTGGAGTTGGCAACTGTCTTTTCCTCTCTGCTTGGGGACAAGGAATGTGGCTCTTCTGCTGCCTGGCAAGGTGTTTACTTTGCCATTGTTGGGCACCTCATCAGCTCTCTACCCAGGTGGGCCACTGACCTCCACCTGTATGAGTCAGGGTTCTGCCATGAGGCACCTGTCTGATATCTCTGAAATTGTTATCTTCAGCACTGATTTCTCTTCTGGTTTCAACTTCCCATTTGCATACCTACTCAAGTGTCGTGGACATCTTGAAAGTAATACTGTGTATCCCAAAGCCAACGTCTGATCTTCCTCATCATAGTAAATGGCATCTTTATCTTCCAAGTTTCCTAAGCCATAAACCTGGAAGTCATTCGAGACATACTCAAGTTATATAATTTACAGAGGATTTAGCCAAGAATTACTTACAAAGGTGAGGGTCCTATTCAAAGGAACCACCATGTAATATTGCAGTACTTCTGAAAGAATGACATTGAGAACCCAGAGCCCATTCCTAGGTCTGGAGGGGCAGCAGGAGCGAGTGGTTGCTGGAACCTGAGACAGGGAGGGCTGTGTGGAAAGGATCTGAGGACCCATGTCCTTCAGTCAATCAATATGGCCAGGCCTCAGCACAGCATGGGAGTGCAGAGGAAAACACCTCACAGCCACTCTCCTGCCTACCTCAGAACTCCTGCACTGTCCTTGAAGCTGTGGGGCAAGGGAAAACAAAACAAAACAAAACAAAACACGCAACTGTTTATGTAATCCTAGAAGGTGAGCCTCTCAGGACACAGGGCAGGGTGGGAAAGGGTAAAGGTCGGCATAATCTTAAACATTTTATTTACTCATATCTGGTATTTTCACATCAATAACCTTCATATGATGCTCTAGCATATCCTTAAACTTCAAAAATATATATTGTGAGTGGGGGGAGCAGGAGCATTAGACAAAGCTGAAATTAGGGAAGAGACCAAGCCAGAGACTCCCTAGCTGGGACAGTGGTTCATGATTTCTACGTAGGCTTTGTCCAGAGGCTGCACACTGGGGGCCCAATAAGTGCTTGTTGACTGCCTCCAACTCTCAGCCACCGGAAGCCGACGTTCTTTCTGGCTTGTTCAGTTCAGTAAGTGCATGAAGCACCTCTTGAAGACTGGCTCTGAGGTACTCACTCACTCACACACTGACACATAATCACATGTTTTACTTTGGTTCCATTATCTTTTCATCAAAACACTTTGAAAAAAATGATTGACATCACCAAGTTGATTCAGTTGAGAACAAACAATCTTCAAAGCAGAGTCGTCTCTCCCTGCTCTGGCTCAATAGTTTGCAATATTAAATTCATAAATTGAATTACTTCTGCTTCTGACTCACTTTCCTTGAGAGCACATATTATTCTCTTTCTTTTTACATAATCAATCATGGATTAAAGTAGGTAGCACAGGTTGTTTGATACAGATCAATTTCTCTGTAAAACCATGGAAGGGAAGATCAGAAAGAAGAGGGTGAAGACTGCTGAAATAAAAGCTTTGCAAAGAAAATCCTAAACTACTTCTTCCTTTGGCTCTCAGGAAACTACATTCTTCTCTCTTCATAAGTTATTGTGGGGTTTTTGAATTATTTTTTATTTTTTTTATTTTTAATTTTTATGGGCACATAATAGTTGTACATATTTGCGGGGTACATGTGATATTTTAATATAATACAATGTGTAATGATCAAATCAGGGTAGTTGAGATATCTATCACCTCAAACATTTATCATTTCTTTGTATTAGGAATATTCCAAGTCCACTCCAAGTTATTTTGAAATATACACAATAAATTATAGTTAACTATAATCACCCTGTTATGCTACTTAATACTAAATCTTATTCCTACTGTCTAACTTTATTTTTGTACCCCTTAAACAACAACCTCTCTTTATCCCTCCTCCCTTCCTACTAACCTTTCCAGCCTTTGGTAACCATCGTTCTATTTTCTACCTCCATGATATCAATTTTTTTAGCTCCCTCATATGAGTGCGAACATGCAATATTTGTGTTTCTGTGTCTGGCTAATTTCACTTATATTAATATCCTCCAGTTCCATCTACATTGCTGCAAATGACAAGATTTCATTGTTTTTTATGACTGAATAATATTTAATTTTGTATATGTACCACTTTTCTTTATCCATTCATCCATTGATGAACACTTAGGTTGTTGACATTTTTTTGGCTATTGTGAATAATGCTGCAATGAACATGAGAGTGTAGATATCTCTTTGATATACTGATTTTCTTTCTTTTGAATATATACCCAGCAGTGAGATCACTGGATTCATATGCTAGTTCTATTTTTAGTTTTTGAGAAACTTCCATACCATTTTCCATAGTTATTGAACTAATTTACATTCCCGCCAACAACATATAAGCATTCCCCTTTCTCCACATCCTCACTAGCATCCATTATTTTTGTCTTTTTGATAAAAGCCATTTAAACTAAGGTGAGATGATATCTCATTGTGGTTTTGACTTGTGTTTCCCAGATGATTAGTGGTGTTGAGTATTTTTTTCATATACTTATTGGCCATTGTATGTCTTCTTTTGAGAAATGTCTATTCAGATATTTTGCTCATTTTTAAATCAGATTATTTGAATTTTTGGGGGGGGCTATTGAGTTGTTTGAATTCCTTATATATTCTAGCTGTTAATTCCTTGTCTGTTGAATAGTTTGCAAATATTTTTTCCCATTCCGTGGGTTGTCTCTTGACTTTGATAATTGTTTCCTTTGCTGTGCTTTTGAGCTTGATGTGGTCCCATTTGTCCATTTTTGCCTAGGTTGTCTGTGCTTTTGAACTTATTGTGGGTGCTCTAAACCTTGTATGCAACTTTCTTGACAATCCTCTGTTCAAAAGATGGAATCTAAACGCCCTTCATTTAAATATGGGCTCAGCTCATTATCTCATTTCTAACAAATAGAATGAGAAGTGAGATCACCTATGTGACTTCCAAGCGCAGTCATACGAGACTGGCTCTCTTTTTCAAGAAGCTTTGGCTGCAGGTGAGAAGTCTGTCTGTGCTGAAGAGACCACCTTGAAATGGAGACAAACCAAGGCAGCCTCACCTAGTCCAGCCTCATCACTGACTGATGGCAACCAAATGAGAGACCCTGAGCAAGAAACATGCGCTGAGTCCCTTCAACCACCAGAACTGTGAGACATACTACTAGTAAATGATTGTTATTATTTTATGTCACTAATTTGGGGGTAGTTTGTTAAATAGCAACAGTACTCATAACACTTGTCTCTTCCTTCATTACTCTCTAAATGTTAAAGACCCCTTGCTCAAGTCCTGGACCTTCTTCTCTTAACTGTTACACTTTTTTCTTCGGTAGTCTCATCTTCACCGTGGCCTTAAGTAGCATTTGTAAGTCATCTCTGAAATTTTTATTTTCAGCACAGATTTCTTCCCTGGGTTGCAAATGTCCATTTGCATATCTGCTCAAGTGTCATGGACATCACAGATTTAATACATCCCAGAACTGACCATTGGTATTCCTCATCTTAGTAAATGGCAGCTCTATCCATCCTTTGCTTATGCCATAAACTCAGAAATATTCTGGACAAATCCCTGTCCCTTATGTCCCCAAACCAATGCATCATCAAATTCTTACAATTCTTTTTCTACAATTATGGCATGTGTAAATTATTTTTGTTCCCATTGCTATCACTCTAATCCAAGTGACAGTTATTTCTCACCAATGGTGGTACCATAATTTCTCAATATTCTCGTTGCTTATAATCTTGTCACCTCCATTGCTAACACTCCACCATCTGTACTTCATACAATAGCCAGAGTAATTTTTTAAAACATAAATCATACCACTTTAACCCTCTACCCCTTTAAGAACACTCGATTAGGGCTAAAATCCCATATACCTTTACTTGGCATAGCAGTGTCTGATGATTTGATAAAACTGCTTTTCTCTCCAGCCTCATTTTGACTCATCCTGTCTCTTGTGTGCCAGAGCTAGTTACACTCGCTTTCTCTTAGTTCCTCAGAAGTTCCATGCACTTCTTGGAAGCCCTTTTTTATATTCTTCCCTTCTGTGTGGAATACCATTCCTCCCTCCTCTGGTTCTACCTTCAACCCTCCAAAACTTCTCTTGTCTTAGTGAGCTCATATTCATCTTTCTTATTTCAGTTTGAAAGTCACTTCTTCAAGGAGCTTCTCTGACCTCCACCTTCCATCTGATTTTGATCCTTTAGGTTAGTGTCCTTCGAAAAATGCTTTCGTTTTTCATTTGTTGGTATTATCACAATTAGACAGTATGTATGTACTTCATTTGCTGAATTTGTTTACATCTTATCTGTACCACTACTCTGTAAGCTCCATGACAGCACAAATCAAGTCTCATTTGTTCACTGCCCAACACCCAGAATGTGGTAGTTTCCACATCTTAGTAGGTGCTCCATATGTACTTATTAAATGAATACATACTCGTTAAATTTGTTCTTTAGGCCAATGTTCCTGAGATACTTCGCACTTTTGCAAAAGTTATTCTACCTGTGACCTTGTGACCACGTGATCATGTAGATAGACATTTGAGAGAAATCCCTGCTAGAGGATAAGATTTCAAGAACTTCATTCAGAGGCAAGTCAAAGTCCAAGACCAATCTTCAAAAAAGTTATAGGACCTTAGATTATGTTGACTTAAGGAATCTCTAAATTGATCTCTACTTTTCTATGATTTGTAGGCAAGCCAAAACTTCCCCTTCTGTAGAGTCCACTGGGGCAGAGATCAACCAGACCAAAAAAAATAAAATCACATTATTAGTAGGGATGATTTTCCTCAGTTTTACTGAGAAACAAATCATTATTTACTAAGACTAGAAATTGAATCCTATTCTTACTATTTTAAATATTTTTACCTTTGGCTTTATAACCATCCACAACAACAAAACAAAGCAAAACTAGTTTTTATAATTTAGATACTCTATTGTTACCAGATATCTTCATGACCAATGAGCAAGAATTTTGAGAACTAAATTTAAATTTTTTTTTCTTAAATTTTTTTAAAATTATAATTGAAAATAGAAGAATCAACATTTAAAAAAAAAAGTCAAAGGTGAGACAATGTGAAATGACATTCTCTCTCTATATAAAATATTATCACAATTCTGGCTTCTGATTTGCTGCAATGACAACTCTAAAAAGCATTCCAGAGCAATCACAACCCTAACAAAAACTCTAAAACAATCACAATCCTATCAAAAAAATTCAACTCTAAAAACAATATGGATGAGAAATTGTGTTCATGACACACAATGCAGAAAAAGCCTGTGGTGAATACCTGTCACATGCATGAAGCTCTCCACCACTATGGTGGCATCTATGACAATTCAGAAGAAAATAGGTCAGATAACCATCAGTCAATCACATTTTCCTTTCCTCCTGGGATCAGAAACATCGCAGCTTTCTCCTGCTGTTCTGAGCCTGATATCAGCATCTTTTTTTTTTTTTTAACCTGCAAGATTGTGAATAGTATTTTCCCCTCTGTCAATATTTTTAGTAAAGAATGAACTAAATAAATTAAATCAACAGAAAAAAGAGCATGTGAATGAAGTAAGCAGTGCCTTCTCTCATCACTATCCCTTCTGTAAATGACAGATTAGCTGCTCATCTAAAATCTGTCAGGCAAATGCTTTGAAAATCCACATAAATTAAAAGAGTTATAAGCCAGCCTTGTTAAGTGGAAGTAGATGACAGCATTATGGCTTGTGGTTGCATTTGTTGAACTAAAGCCCGAGGGCAACAATCTTGAATTTTTGAGATGAGTGTTTTCAAAATTATCATTTTTAAAAAATATGTATTTGCTTATTATAATAGGATCCTTAAGTCCTACTGTCTAATGCTTCTTCCTTCTTTCTTTCTTTTTCAAAAAATTTAACTAGGAACAGTTCATGGTTTATGTTTGTATTTTTTGTATAGCCTTTCCAAAAATGGTATTGAAGGATGTTAAGAAGTTTTAGGTTTTAAAAAAATCTTCTTGTTTAAAAACGTCTTGAAATACTAAATTGATATAAATAGATTTCTTAGGAATTTGGACACTTTAATAAATGCTATTGTGCATTTGGGGAATCTCCAAATGGATGTGCGATATGCAGTACATTCAGATTCACTTGATCTTTTATTTGACTCTTATTTCTGAGAAAATCTCAAGAAACTAGTGTTTAACTAAACACTTCTTGGAAAACTGCTCCCTCCAAAATTCTGTAAGCATCAGGCAGCCCCGAGGGCACCCAGTAAGGGTACCAATCCCATCATGAGGCCTCCTCAAGGCCAAATCTCCCAAAGTCCGTATTTCCAAATATCACTGGGGATTAGGGGTTCAATATATAAATTTTAGGGGCACACAAATATACAGTCCATTAAAACTGCAGAGTATGATTGTTTCTTAATCTAAAAATCTTTATATCTGTTCTATGTAAGACATTATACTAGGAACTGGGGTATATAAGTGTGGATATAGAAGAGGAATGAAAAAGAGAGATTTCCTCCAAGAAACTTCCAGTTAAGGAAGAGAGAGCCTTTATAGAATTAACTATAGTTTATTTCAGAACCTACGACCTTGTTTCCCATCTTTAAATAATCTTGAGACCTAACCAGAGAGATATACTTAACTAGCTTTCCACCCACGGCTGTCACCTGACCTTTTAAACTTCAATTTACTCATAATAAAAGAAGAAGGTAGGACTCCATGACCTCAAGACTCTTTAGCAATTCTCAGTATCTAATCTATTCTACTTTTCTGTATGTTTGCAAGGGCAAGGGTTAAAGAAGCCAGGCAGCCAAGAGAAGAATTGGCAGCCAATCTGCTTCTTCAACATTGGTTTGGGTTGCTATTTATTTTATTATCAAACTTATATTAAAACAAGTTTCGTAATTGTTTGAAACAAAGGATCATTACTCAGAAAGCAGCATCTGAGCTGTGTTGTGATTAAAAGACTTTGAAAAGCTTGAGAAGTATAGTTTCCTCTAGCATTGTTTTTCTTCTCTTCTACAAAAACCTTTTTGTGCAGGTTCAAGTGCAAGATTAGATACTAATTTTGATTCTCTACATTACAGAACAGTCTTTAACACAGCTTTGAGATATGGGCTTATCTAGAGGGACTGTTTTTGAAAGGAATGCTGCTATTCAAAGTGAGAGGCCAGCTTTGTTTTTCTAAATTATTCAGAATGGAAATAAAGGACTGATTTGCTGATATGCAGATAAATATCAGGTATTATTTAGCTAGTGACAACCTGCCTGAATATCTGAGTATCTTTCCACTACTCTGGGAATAGTGAACCTAAAAAAAGAAAAAAAGTGAGGAACTTCGTTTCCTACAGAGTAAATATAAGATATTAGATAGTACCCCTAGGACATGAGAAAATTAGATAAGCTCTATTTTCTTGCACAAGAAGAAATTTGCCCTCTTCAAATACCGATAGAAGGTCCTCTCTGGGTAGACCTGCCAGGGTTTCAAAATGGAGGCACTGAAAATTAAATAAATTACTATCTGGTTACAACTACAAACAAGGACAGTTGTCAGTTTTCTCACTAGAAGTAATGAAATCACAAATAACCTAGAAGATATAAAATACAACTTCCCTTCAAAGTCCTGCTGCCTCTCTTGTTTTTATCTCCACCTGCCCTACTAAATTCTCTGGCTTTTCATTTGCACTTGGAAAGACCTTTCACTGAATTCACTGTTCAAAGTTAAATTTAAAACTCCAGGAAGAAATACTTGGTTTGGTTTTGGAATATCCTTTCCTCTGACATCATTTCGGTTTTCTAATTTTAAGGCAAGCCTGTTCCCTGTCTTCTGTTTCCCAAATTGTTGACACCCCCAAGTATGCTTTCTCCTTTACAACCAATGCCACCAGTTGCTTTCCTGCCTTCCCCGAGCCACTCCTCTTGCCTCTCATTCCTTCTCCACCTCCGCCTACTTTGTTCATATTATTGCCAGCCTAAAAGTGAGACCTGCCCCTGTCACCTCCCTACCTTTATAATTCTGCTCCCAAATACCTGATTATTGTAGTTATCCCTATCTTTCCCTTATGGTCGTCCATATTGAGCAATGCTAGCTAATACTATCTAAGGAAATAGTCTCTTTTGACTATGTTATGCTACAGAACATAAAAACCTGTCCATATTAGCCCTTATAGAAAGGACAAACCATCTCTAGAGGTCGCTGCTCAAAGAACACATTTTAGCTCTCAGCACCTCACCACCCTGTTTGCCCTACTTTCCTCCACATGAAGAGCAAACCCTTCTTACTTGTGACAAGGGCAGTTGCTTCTCTTGCCCATCAGCTTATGCCTGCTGTGTGTTTCTGTTGGTGCTGCCAAGTTCTGGGCACCAAGTGGAAGGAGCCTGCGGCATCTGCCACAGATCTCCTGGAGCCCAGGCGTAGCAATATGTCTGCCTGCAGATCCCGCGCCCGCAAGACCTTATGGAGTGAAAAGAAAAGTCCAGAAGAGCAGGATAAATTTTATATAAACCCCCAACCTCCACCAATGCCCTTCTCAATCTCCTATTATGCTGAGAAACAGAACTGAAGCACAGGATGAAATATTTTCAACCACAGAGCTTTGCTGGAAGGAAGATTCCAGGTGGTAAGGGGAGATCTGAGCACCAAACAGACACAGGGTTAAACTCGCAGGTGGTCAGAGCAGGTGTACCTCCACGTGGTAAAATCTTAGAGGTTCTGGAAACATCCCTAAGTCTAAGAGCAATCTACATCAAATGTTTAAAATGCTACTGACAAAAATCCAACCCTCTGTAGGTCTTCTGCCACCTGATAAAATGCGAATGCCTCCAGGTACGGATATATTTTGAAATGTATCATCAATATCATCTTGGTGCAAAAGAATTTACAGTTAGTTCCCCTTGTGAAATTCAGCATATTTTCATTGGTGGAAAGTTGAAAAGTGATTTTTCCCCCAGTAAGTGAGGAGAAAGAATGATAGGGAAAGGTAGAAAGGAAGGGTGAGGACATAAAAAACTTTGCCACGCAGACATCTGGTACCAGAACTGTTCAATGTAAGAAATAATCCAGTTGACAGTGCATTTTCCAAGTTCTGGTATCTTCGTACTGTTCTTATTCTGCTCAAATTGCAAGTGCAAACATTGCCAGAGAATTTGACTTCTCTATTTCCAGAGGATTCTATATCATTCTAAATCCATCCCCCCCACCACGCCCCCCCATAGAATAATAAGATTTGTCCCATATAGAAAAATAACATTTCTATTATTATTTGAGGTGTTAAGTAAATTTCTTAAGACTTTGTTTAATTATTTCTCAGAGCTCTCTATGTTGCTAATTATGTAGAGTAATACGATTTGGTCTTGAAAAACCAAAACTCTAAGCATATGTCTTTAATAACTAGTATTTACATAAGTTATGAATTTTAAATTATAATTAGAAATTAATGAGTTTTAAACATAGATAAATCATAGAGTACGTAAGAGAAAAAAATAGAAAAAAAGAAATTGAAAAACTACTAAAATCAAGGAAAGTTTACATTATTTTTTAGTTTATTTCTGACCTTAGTCTAATTCAGATGTCTCATTCTCAACTTTTTATGTGGTTTTATAATCAGATTCCTGATATTTTATATTGCAAAACAAACTTTAGTTGTTTTTTTAAACATTATAAATCAACAATGTCACTGAATTGAACAATCTAATTCTTTCTAGTTTTTCAGAATGACCAGATTCTATCAAAACTAGAAAGTCGTCTAAATCAATCTTTCCTCTCAGATTCTCTTGTATCAACTCCCTTGGTATAATTTCCTGTCAGATTTTCTCAGTCTTACATAGTGTGTATAGTATGTATTATATAGTGTCTTATACCATAGTTTCTGGCATAGATTAATCCCATTTTTTGCAATATACAGGTCAATAAGTTAACTAACTGGCTTTTTTTTTTAAAGAATCCTGAATATTTTATAAACAACTCATTTAAGAAGAAATAGTGAACCTAGGCTTCAGATCTCAGTTGTGTGACCTAGGGAAAGCAACTGAGTATATCTCGCCTCTTATATTTTCAGTTAGAATATCAAGAGGTTAGGAAAACTCAAAGGGCAAATGTTAGGTCCATTTCAGGTCAAAAATTCTAGACCAAAAAGCAGGTGATTAATTATAAGGACAACATATCAAATTGGGAGTCTGAAATAATCTGTATTGTTGCTTAACATAAAGTTTCAAGATAGTAGTTTGAAAGGAGGGCAAAAATTAATTTTATGCAACACAAAATGAGTGGTAAATCATTACTTTTCTTAAAAGCAATTGAAAGTATTTTGAAATAATAAAATGAGACCACTTCTGAAAATATACATATTTATCTTATATTTTCCCCTATAAAATATTTGCATTAAATATACAAGGAAAAAACCTTATTTAAATTTGAAATAACAGTTATTTTTGGTTAATATGCAATTCTAAACATTTTAGTTATCTACTTACATTTATTTTTGTAACACTGATTTCATCTGTTTCATTGAGGTAAAATTTACAATAAAAATTCACTAATTTTAAGTCCACAATTTGATTTTTAAAACTGAGATAAAATTTACATAAGATTTATCAATTTAACCATTTTAAAGTATACAAATAAGTGGTTTTAGTTACATTCACAATGCAACCATCACCACTATCTAGTTTCAGGACATTTTTGCCACCCAGGAAGAAACTCTGTACCGATTAAGCAGGTGGTCCCGGTTCTTCCTGTGTGATGGTTCATTTTTATGTGTCAACTTCACTGGGTCATAGATGTCCACATATTTGGCTAACTGTTATTTCTGGATGTGTCTGTGAGGGTGTTCCTGGATGAGATTAGCATTTGAATTAGTGGACTCAGTAAATCAGATTGATCTTCCTAATGTGGGTGGGTCTCATCCAATCTGTTTAGGGACTGAGTAAAAACAAAACACTGAGGAAAAGGGAAGTTATATTTTTTCTGCATGACTACTTGAGCTGGAGCACTGTTCTTCTGCCCTCAGTCTGCAATTTATACCATTGACTCTCCTACTTCTCAGGCCTTTGGGCTGGGACTGAACTATACCACCCGCGTAACTGGGTCTCCAGATTGCACACAGCAGATCGTGGGAGTTCCCAGCCTCCATAATCATATGAGCCAATTCCTCATAATCTCTCTTCATATATATAAAAACCTTGTATATGTCCTATGTTATATATACTATATAAAACAGAGTTAAATATATATTATATATGTATGTGTATGTATATATGTATGCATGTGTACATATATATATAAAATACAGATTGAGTATTTCTTATCCAAAATGCTTGTGATCCGAAGTGTTTGGATTTTGGATTGTTTCAGATTTTGGAATATTTGCATTATACTTACCAGTTGGGCATCTGAAATCTGAAAATCTGAAATCTGAAATGCTCCAATGAGCATTTCCTTTGAGAATGTCAGCACTCAAAAAGTTTCACATTTTGATGCATTTCAGATTTCAAATTTTCATATTTGAGATGCTGAATATCTCTCTTATTTTATATGTGTGTGTGTATATATATATATATATGTATGTATGTATGTATATCTTATCAGTTCTGTTTCTCTGGTAAACCCTGACTAATAGACCTTTTCTCTAGCCCCTGGCAACTATTAATCTATTTTCTGTCTCTATTAATTTGCCTACTCTAGACAATTTATACAAATGGACTCATACATCACGTGACCTTCTCTGCCTGGCTTCTTTTGCAGGTCAGCCATGTTGTAGTATATATCAGTACTTCATTCCTTCTTATGGTTGAACAATAGTCCACTGTATGCATATACCGCTTTTATTTATCCATTCGGCAGTTGGTGGACATTTGGGCTGTTTCTACTTTTTGGCTATTATGAATAGTGCCGCATAAACATTTGTGTACAGATTTTGTCTGGACAATTGTTTTCATTTCCTTTGGGTATATATGTAGAATTGCTGGGCCACATGGGAAGTCTATGTTTTAACTTTCTGAGGAACTGCCAACTGTTTTCCACAGTGGCTGCACCCTTTTGCATTTTCACTGGCAGCATATGAATAATTTCTTCACATCCTTGTCAACACTTGTTATTTTCTATTTTTTTTAATATAGCCATCATTGCGGATGTGCAGTGGTATCTCATGGTGGTTTTGAGTAGCATTTCCTCAATAACTAATGGTTTTGAATACCTTTTCGTGTGTATGTTTGGTCATTTCTGTATCTGTTTTGTATAATTATCTATTCAATCCTTGGCCTATTTTTAAATTGGGTTGTTTGTGTTTGTATGAATGAGTTTAATAATACTTTATATATTCTGGATACTAAACCCTTGTCAGATATAGAATTTGCATTTATTTTTTTCCATGCTGTGGGTTGACTTCACTTACTTGATAGTATTCTCTGATGCACAGAAGTTTTAAATTTTAATGAAGTCCAATGTATCCAGTTTTTCTTTTATTGCTTTTTAAATTTCTTTTCTTACATATGTGATATGTAAGAAATTGTTTTCTAATCCAGAAATCATGAAGATTTACACTTATGTTCCCATCTAGAGTTTTACATTTTTAGCTATTATTTAAAGTTTTGATATATTTTGAATGAATTTTTGTATATTGTGGAAGGTGGGTATCCAAATTCATTCTTTTAAATGTGGATATACAATTGTCTCAGTACCATTTGCTGAAAAGCCCATTGTTTTCCCATTAAATGGCCTTGGTATGCTTGCTGAAAATCAATGGCCATAGATGCATAGATTTATTCATGGATTCTCAATTCTATTCCATTGATCTACTTGTCTGTCCTCAGACCAGTTACCGCATTGTTTTGATTATGGTAGCTTTATTGTAAGTTTTGAAATCAGGAAGTGTGAGACCTTTAATATTTTTCTTCTTTTTAAAAATTTTTGACTATTTAGGATACCTTCCAGTTCAGTATAAATTACAGAATCAGCTTGTCTATGTCTGCAAAATGGCAGTTAGAATTTTGACAGGTATTGGATTGAATTTTGGAGATTATTTTCATCTTTCAATAATGAACACAGGATGTCTTCCCATTTATTTAGGTCTTCTTAATGTCTTTCAAAAATATTTTTTAGTTTTTAATGTATTTGTCTTGCACTTCCTTGTTTAAATTTATTCCTAAGTATTTTTGATGCTACTATAAAGAGAACTATTTTCTTTAATTTTATTTTCAGATAGGTCTATATACTATATTGATAGTATACAGGAATATAACTGATTTTTGTTTGTTGATATTGTAACCAGAACATTTGCTTGAGGTATTTATCAGTTCTATTGGTGTTTTTTTGGAGTCTTTAGGATTATATACATATCATCAAGGCATCAGTGAATATAGTTCTATTTCTTCCTATGCAATCTGGATGACTTTTATTTCTTTTCTTATCTAATTGCCCTTTCTAGAACTTTCTGTGTAATGTTGAATAAATGTCATGAGAATAGATGTCTTTGTCTTATTTTTGATCTTAGGGAAATAGCTTTCAGTATTTCACAATTAAGAAGGATATTGGCTTTATATTTTTAATAAATGTTCTTTACCAACCTGAGAATGTTCCCTTCTACTCTGAGTTTTTTGAGTGTTTTTATAATAAAAAGGTATTGGATCTTGTCAAATGCTTTTTCTCTATCAAATGAGATGATCACATTTTTTCCTTCTAATATGAAATATTATATTGATTTTTTTCATATGTTGAACTTTCATATGTTCATAAGTCCCTAGGATAAATTCCTGGAATAAATCACATTTGATCTTAATAATATGCCGCTGAGTTCAGTTTGATAGTGTTTTTAAAAGAATATTTACATCTATACTTATAAGTGATATTGATCTTTAGTTTTCTTTTTTGGTGATGTCTTGTCTGGCATTGACATCAGGGCAATACTGGCCTCACAGAATGAGTTTTGAAGTTTTACCTCTGCTTTATTTTTTGGAAATGTTCAAGAAGGATTTGTTTGAATTCTTTAAATGTTTGGTAGAATTCACCAGTGAAGCTCTCAGGTCCAGGGCTTTCTGTTGGTGGTAGTGGTTGTGTTTTAATTATTGAGTCAATACATTTATTTTTTATAGGTCCACTCAGATTGTCTATTTATTCTTGAGTCATTTTTGGTATTTTTTGTGTTTCTAGAAATTTATTCATTTCATTTAAGTTATCTAATTTTATAGCATACATTGGTTCATAGTATTCTCTTATATTCATGTTATTTCTGTAAGGTTGGTAGTAATGTCTCCACTTCAATTCCTTGTTTTAGTAAGTTCAAGTCCCCTTTTTTTTCTGATAATTCTCACTAAATGTTTGTTAATTTTTTGATCCTTTCTTTTCCTTTTTTATTTTTATTTTTTTTTCTAGAGATGGGGTCTTTCTTTGTTACCCAGGCTGAAGTGCAGCATCATCATCATAGCTCACTGCAGCCTCATTCTCCAGGGTTCACACCATCCTCCCACCTCAAACTCCTGAATACTTGGGCCTACAGGTATGCACCACCATGCCTGGCTGATTCTTTAAAAAATTTTTGTGGTTGTCAGAGCCCTCTGTCTCAAGAAAAAAATTTTTTAAAATTAAAAAAAAACATTGCAGAGGCTCCCAAAATGCAAGGATTACAGGTGTGAAGCACTGTGCCAGCATTTTTTTAATCCTTTCAAAGAACCAATTTTTGGTTTGATTGAATTTCTGTATTGTTTTTCTAGTCTCAATTTCATTTATCTCTGCTCTAGTATTTATTACTTCTTTCCATTGGCTGGCTTTGTGTTTTATTTGCTCTTTTTCTTCTATTTTCTTAAGATGAAAACTTAGGTTATTAATTTGAGATCCTTTTTCTTTTTTAATGTATGCATCTACAGGTATAAATTTTTCTCTGAGTACAGCTTTAATGCATCCCTCAACTTTTGGTATGTTATGTATTGTTTCTGTTCATTTCAAAGTAATTACTAATATTCCTTGTGACTTCTTCTTTGATCCATTATATATTTAAGAATGTGTTGTTTAATTTCCACATGTTTGTGAATTTTCCAGATTTCCTTTCGTCATTGATTTCTAATTTCATTCCATGTGATCAGAAAAGTTATTATGAATGAGTTTAATCTTTAAATTGATTGGGATTTCTTTTGTCTTCCAACAGATAAACTATACTGGAGAATATCTCATGTACTCTTGAGAAGGGTGTGTATTACCTGATGTTGAGTGGAATTTTCTATATATGCCCATTAAGTCTAGTTGCTTTATTATTTTGTTCAGCTATTATAATTCTTTGCTAATCTTCTGTCCAGTTTTTCTATGCATTATTGAAAATAGAATGTTGAGGTTTCCAACTATTTTGTTGACTGTCCATTTTTCCCTTCAATTCTTTCTGTTTTGTTTCATACATTTTGGGGCTCTATTGTTAGATACACATTATGGTTTGAATGCTTGTGCTGCATCCCCACCCCCAAATTCATATGTTGAAATCCTAATCCCCAAGGTGATAGTATTAAGAAATGGGGCCCTTGGGAGGT
>NW_012148363.1:1156970-1165171 GCF_000956105.1 Propithecus coquereli | reverse complement strand
TTTTTTCTTGTTGATTTTTTTGAGTTCAGGCCTCAACAAATTCAGAAAAGTTCTGATAGTTTTTGCTAGTTTATTCATTGCTGCTGTGGAGGGATGGAATTTTTGTACTCCCTATTCTGCTGTTTTTGCTGATGTCACTTAATTTGGTGATTTTTGACAAGTATATAAAATGGTGTACTCACCACCATAATCATGACATAGGATATTTATATCACCCCCAAAAGATCTCTGGTTCCCTTTTGCAGTAATTCCTTTTTCTCATGCTCAAGTCTCTGAGAACCATTGATCAAATTCTATCATTATACTTTTTCCTTTTACAGATTTTCATGTAAATGGAATCACTGAGTATGTAGTCTTTTGTGTCACACATTTGTTTTAAAATCAAGTCTGCCAAAGGTAATAAGTGAATTCATCTTGATTTTCAATTGATTAATAATGAGCATAAGTTCCCTCCAGAAGTTTAAAAAATGGTGAAAAGGAGCCAGAGTCAATGTCTCATTCCAGCTCATTCCGAAATCGTCCTAAAACTCTCATAAAATATGGAGTAGTTAGAAATGCACAAATAGTAAGTATTAAAGAATTTTTAAAAAAGAGCAAACATCAGAGTTTGGAAAATAGCACCCAGGAGAATTATGTAAAGGTCATAGAATATGAATAAATATTAATGTGCTTATCATGCAAAATTAGCAAAAAAAATGCTGTTACAACTGAAATATTATTCAAAGACAAGCATTATAATTAAGGTTTTCCTTTTCCCATGGCAGTGGTAAAGAAATTCAGGTTTATTCTCAGCCTTTAGCCAGTTTATAATCATTTTAAAAATTCAAATGTAAGTCTTGTCGCAACAATGCTTAAAAACTAAATGAATAGCTAGTTAATTCCTCAAAAGCATGGCATTTGATCTGCTAAACATTGATATTTCTGCCCAGCATGCTCAGGAATGCTACAGCATCAATTAGCTATTTTAACCCTCAGAAACTTACACCTAATTGAAAACATTGTTAGCTCATCTCCTCTCAGGGATATTAAGCATTTTTGGATCATCCATAGAAAATTAGCATCTATATTTGGGTCAGACTGTTCTTCTTTCCTGCCTTCAGACTTCCATTGCATTATCTTAATTCATCAGAATAGTATATGGTTACTATCCTGCATTTAAGACTTGGGATCAGTGTGGACCCAAGGTATCTACTCCATTCAGCAGCTACCATGCTGGTATTTTCTCCAAACTATTACAACATGAAAATTTTGGCAAACATTTAGGAGGCAACTTGGTTCTGATTCACATGCCAGGTAGAGAGGTGATGGTCCCAGCTTTAGTCTCCCAAAGAGCCACCTAAAATAAGATTGGATTCAGAAGTCAGATCCTAATGCTAAGATGTTTTATCTAATAACTTTGCATTTTAATTCTTGCATGTAGCAAACGTATATATTACAAGAAATGTATTTGGAATATAAGGAAAGAATAGCAGAAAAATCAATGCATAATTTTAAATTTTTCTTTTTTATCAAATAACAAAAATTTCTGAGAGTGATATGATTGTCCTTGTTTTTCTTTAATGATTGAAAAAGTCAAGAATAAATGGAAGATTCAGAAAGATAATTAGCTAATTGAATTGAAATAAAGGAATTACTTAATTTTTCATAGATAAATAAGCAGAATCAACATTAAAGTAATGCACATGAAGTGTTTCTTAAATTTTGCAAGGTTGGAAAGTAAAATGTCAAAGCCAAATTAGGTCACAGAATAAAGGGCATTAAGAAATTCACATTAATATTTATATCAAAAGTACCTTTCCATGTGAAAAGAAAACCATAAGAGATACAAATATATAAGGAGTACTTATATAAATTATTTCCTCAACAATAAAAATAATACAAAAAACAGCAAGAGCAGATGAAGAGTTCGGCAGTGACAGCGAAAGAGACTCATTTTCCTTATACTTACTCTGAGTATGAACAGTTTGACCTCTTGAGGGTAGATACAAAGTCTTGTTATTTTTATATCCTCCCCAAATTATGCATATTCAGGCAAATAACGGCTGCTAAGTAAAGACTTATGGAAATAAGCTAAATTCAGATTCAAGTCACATATACTTTTATTATTATTATTATCATTATTATTATTTTAATCAGCAAGGAAGGGTATACAATTCTATGATAAGAATATCTTAAACTGAAAACAGAAGAAAATATGTTTTAGAGATGCTCACATACCATACTAATTCTAAGGCAAACACCCAGGATTTTTCAAAAGATAGAGCGTCACACAGGAAACTACTATTTACCACAACCTATTGTTTCTTGCTTTCGTGTCTTTGATCATAGACTTCTTGTAACAGGAAAGTGTTTCTCTCAATTCTTTGCCTAGTTAACTGCAATACATTCTTTAAGATTCAGTTCAACTTTCACCTCTTCTAAGAAGTCTTACCTTATTCTTTAGGGTGAGTCAAGAACCCTTCTTTTTCACTCCTGTGTCAGTTTTTGTATCTCTTCCTAATAGCCTGCAAATGCTTTAAGAAGAGCAATGATATACTTCAATAATTAGCAGTAATGAAAAATGTACAGGAGGGAGAGAAGATGGCTGACTAGAGACATGGCTTGTCCAACTGTCCTGGCTAAAAGGTAGAAGGTTGGACTGAGGAGAATGGACAATAGTTGTGGCTTGGGTGTGGATCACAGTGAGAGACAGCAGAGGCATCTGGGGAACCTACCGAGAAGGGCTACAAAACTGAGAAAGAGGAAAAGAGAAAGGAGAGGACAGTAGTGTGGATCAAATCGAGAGAGACCTGGAGACCAGTGAAAGGATAAGGGGGGCTCCCCTCCCCCACTTAAGTGACTCTGGTGAGCAGTGGGACACAAAATTTTCACCCTCCAAGAAAGTGCCATGAGAGACCAGAAAGCTGTCATTCTTACACCTAGACACCACCTTCTCTACACCTCCTCTCTTCCTGGCACCACAGAAAGTAATTTTAGAACGAACTGCCTTGTAACCATGGCCCCTCCCCCCATAGCAACCACAAGAGTTCTCAGTGCTGAGAGGCCTGTTTCTCTGCAGTGGAAGAGTACTCCCAGCCAAGCCTGCCACCGAGAGCAGAGCTGCTATAGCAGCATACCACGGGATCACCTACTGGTAGCTGGGACACGCAGCTAGGAACTAATGCCCCCTGGACATGAGAGTGGTGCAGGGAGACAATGGCCCATCCTCTCCCATGGCAACCACAAGAGTGCTTGGAGCTGAGAGGCTCATTTGACTGTGGGAGAGGGCTTGTTTCCCGCAAAGCCCACCGCTGAGAGTGGAGCTGCCACAGTAGCAGAAGCTGAGAGGTGCATCAACCCTGCTAGAGCATCCCAAAGGTAACTCAGGACCGGAATTCCTTTCCCTAGCACAGTCAGAAGTGGATCTTCAGGATTGTGGAGCCATGTCCATAAGTCAGTCCTAGCACCCTCATCTCTCAGTTGAGAGGCCAGATGAAAAGGAACCAGCAAAATAACTCCGGAAATATGAAAAATCAAAGTGAAAGGACACCCTCAAAAGAAAACAATAACTCCTTACCAATGAATAACAACCTAAATGAAAAGATTAAAATGACAGATGAAGAATTTTGAATATGGATGATAAGGAAGTTCAATGAAATATAAGAAAAAAATATAAATTCAACACAATGAAGTCATAAAAACAATACAGGAAATGAGTAAAAAGACTCTAAAGAAATTAAATTATTAAAAAAACAAACAGAACTGGAAATGAAAAATTCATTGAAGGAATTACAAAACACAATGGAGAGCCTTAAGAATAGGCTATATGAGGAAGAAGAAAGAATCTGAGAGCTTGAAGATAACACCTTTGAACTAAACAGTCAGGCAAAGAGAAAGAACAGAGAAACAAGAGGAATGAAAAAAGCCCACAAGAAATGTGGGATTATGTAAAGAGGCAAAACTTAAAAATCATAGGCATCCTTTTGAGGGCAAAGAAGAAACTATAGAAAGACTGGAAAATCCATTTGAAGGAATAAGCAAAGAAAATTTCCCTGGCCTTGCTAGAAATCTAGGTATCCAAATATAAGAAGCTCAAAGGACTCCTGGGCAATTCATTGCAAAGAGATAATCACCATGATGCACAGTCCTTACACTTGCCAAAGTAAACATGAAAGAGGCAGTCTTATGAGCAACAAGGAAAAAAAAAAATCAGGTAACCTAAAAAGGAAAACCTATCAGACTAACTACAGACTTCTAGACTGAGACTTTACAAGCCAAAGGGGACTGAGACTCCATTCTCAGTCTTCTCAAGCAGAATAATGGCCAACTTAGAATTTTGTATCCTATGAAACCAAGTTTCTTATATGAGGGAGAAATAAATATCTTCTCAGAGCAGCAAACACTGAGGGAATTTGTCGAAGCAAGACCTGCCCTGCAGGAAGTACTCAGAATAGCATTATACACAGATCAGCACAATAAACACTCACCATTGTAAAATCACCCAAAAGACAAAGGTCAGAACCCAGATACCACAATGGCTCAAGAAGTAAAACAGAGCAATAAAGTCCTACTCAATAGCAAGAACAGAAATCCACCCCACTTATCCATTCTCTCAAGAAATGTGAATGACTTGTACTCCCCACTCAAGAGACATAGACTGGCTGAATGGATAAAAAAATACAAGTGAAGTATCTTCTGTCTCCAGTAAACACATCTAATCCACAAGGATACATTCAGATTCAAGGTAAGGGGATAGAAAACAATATTCCATGCAAATGGAAACCAGAAGGAACTTGGTGTAGCCATTCTCATATCAGATAACATAAATTTAAAATCAACAAAAGTAAAGAAAGACAAAGATTTATATAATGGTAAAGGGAACAATTTCACAAGAAGACATAACAGTTCTAAATATTTATACACCTAATGCAGGAGTGCTCAGATTCTACAGCAGATCCTACTTTATCTAAACAAAATTATAAACAGCAGCACTGTGATATCCAGGGACTTCAAAACTCCATTGACAGAGTGGGACAGATACTCCAAAGAGAAAATAAACAAAGAAACAATGGAGTTAAACAGAATTCTGGAACAAATAGGCCTAACAGACATTTATAGAAAATTCTATGCAAAAACCCCTGAATATATGTTCTTCTGATCAGCTTATTAAACATTCTCTAAGATTGATCACATCCTAGGCCAAAAAATATGTCTCAACAAATTAAAAAAGAATAGAAATCATACCATGCATCTTATAAGAGCACAGTGGAATAAAATTAGAAATCAACTCCAACAGAAACACTCATCTACACAAAATCATGGAGACTAAACAACCTATTGCTAAATGATAGCTGGATTGAGGAAATTAATATGGAAATAAAAAGATTCTCCAAACTAAATGACAAAAGGGACACAAATCATCAAAATCTGTAGGATACAGCTAGTGGAGAGGAAAATTCATAGCCCTAAATGCCTAAATCCAAAAGACAGAAAGATCACATATCAACAGTTTAATGAATCATCTCAAGGAACTGGAAAAGAAACAGCAAACCAATCCCAACCCAGCAAAAGAAAAGAAATAACTGCAATCAGAGCAGAACTAAATGAAATCAATAACAAAAAAATTATAGAGAAGATTAATGAAACAAAAACTTGGTTCTTTGAAAATATTAACAAAATTGGCAGGCCTTTCACTAGATTAACCAGAAGCAGAAAACAAAGGACTTTAATAAGCTCAATCAGGAATGAAAAAGGAAACATCACAACTGATACCACAGAAATACAATATATCATCTCTGAATATTATAAAAATCTCTATGCACATAAACTTGAAAATATGGAGGAAATGGGCAAATTCTTAGAAACACATAGCGTCCCTAGCTCAAGCAGGAAGAAATAGAATTCCTGAACAGATAAATATCAAGCATCAAAATTGAAGCAGCAATAAAAATCTTCCAACCAAAAAACTCCCAGACCGCATGGTTTCACATCCAAATTTTACCTTCAAAGAAGAACTGGTTCCTATTCTGCAGAAATTATTTCATAGCATTGAGAAGGAAAGAAACCTCCCCAACTCATTCTACAAATGCTATATCACCATAATATCAAAGCCAGGAAAGGACACAACAAAAAGAAAAAAAAAAAAAAAAAACTACAGGCCAATATTCCTTGTGAATATAAATGCAAAAAATTCTCAATAAAATCTTAGCAAGCCAAATGCATTTGCACATTAAAAAAATAATCCACCATGAGCATGTAGGCTTCATACCAGAGATACAAGGATGGTTCAACATGTGTAAATCTATAAATGTGATTCACCACATAAACAGAAGCAAAAACAAAGACCATATGATCCTCTCAATAGATGCAGAAAAAGCATTTGACAAAATTCAGCACCCTTTTATGGTAAGAATGTTTAAACAAATAAGCCAAGATTGGACTTACCTCAAAATTATAAAAGCCCACAGCCAACATGATACTGAATGGGAAATATTGAAAGCATTGCCACTTAGAACTGGAACCAGATATGGTTGCCCACTATCACCACTTCTATTCAACATAGTGCTGGGAGTCCTAGCAAGACCAATCAGACAAGAGAAGGAAATCAAGGGTATCCAAATGAATAAAAAAGAGGTCAAACTATCACTCTTTGCTGACAATATGTTCTTATATCTAGAAAACCCCAAAGACTCTGACAAGAGACTCCTAGAATTGATAAAGAAATTCAGCAAGATTTCAGGTTACAAAATCAATGTACAGCAATCAGTAGCATTCATATACACCAGCAACAGTCAAGCTGAGAGTCAAATCAAACACTCAGTACTTTTCACAGTAGCAAAAAAGAAAATAAAATACTTAGTAATATATTTAACTAAGGATGTTAAAGACCTCTACAGGGAGAAGCATAAAACACTGAGGAAGGAAATTTCAGGGGATGTAAACAGAGGGAAAAACATAATGCTCATGGGATGGCAGAATCAACATTGTTAAAATGTCTATGTTACCCAAAGTGATCTACAGATTCAACGAAATCCCCACTAAAATACCAATGTCATTTTTTGCAGATTTAAAAAAAATATTTCTAGCTCAATATGGAAGAAGAAAAGATCCCAAATAGCCAAAGCAACCTTAAGTAATAAGAATAAACTGGAGGCATTGCTTTACCAGACTTCCAGCTATACTACAAGGCTATAATAACCAAAACAGCATGGTCCTGGCACAAGAACAGAGACATAGACCTATGGATCAGAACAGAGAACCCAGATGTAAAACTACCCTCATATTGCCATAAGACTGAAATAGGATCCCACTTCTCACCACCCACAAAAGTTAATTCATGATGGATAATAGACTTAAACCTAAAACATGAAACTTTAAGAATTCTAAAAGAAAATGCTGGGAAAACTCCTCTAGATATCAACCGAGGCAAAGAATTTATCAAGATGACCCCAAAGGCAATCACAGCAACAACAAAAATTAATAAATGGGACTCGATTAAACTAAAAGGTTTCTGTATAGCTATGGAAACAATCAATAAAGTGAATAGACAGCCTACAGTATGGGAGAAAATATTTGTATGTCATACATATGATAAAGGGCTAATAACCAGAATTTATAAGGAACTCAAACAAATTAGCAAGAAAAAAATCAAACAATCCCATAAAAAGGTGGACAAAAGACATGAACAGAACCTTTTGAAAAGAAGATAGACTAATGGTGAATAAACGTATGAAAAATTGCTCAAAGTGTCTAATCATCAGGGAAACACAAATAAAACCACAATGAGATGTTACCTAACCCTAGGGAGAATGGTTTTTATCAAAAAGTCCCCAAACAACAGATGTTGGTGTAGATGTGGAGAGAAGGGAACATTTGTATACTGTTGGTGGGGTCATAAACTAATGCAACCTTTATGGAAAGTCGTATGGAGATATCCCAAAGAATCAAAAGTAGACCTACCATTTGATCCAGTAATCCCACTACTAGGTATCTACCCAAGGAAAAAAACTCATTGTATCAAAAAGACACGTGCACTCAAATGTTTATTACAGCACAATTCACAATTGCAAAGACGTGGAATCAACCCATGTGCCCATCAATACATGAGTGGATTAATAAAATGTGGTACATATCTTATGGAGTACTATGAAATGATTTGAAAAAATGGTGTACTAATACCTTTTGTAATAACCTGGATGAAACTAGAGACCATTCTAAGTGAA
>NW_012148363.1:1141403-1143185 GCF_000956105.1 Propithecus coquereli | reverse complement strand
GCGGTCTTGCTTTGACTTGAAGCTTGAGCTGCCCAGAAAATTCTTCCTAATGGCTTTCCCTGCTGTTTGTCAAAAGGCTGAACTTCCAATACTTTTTTTCTTTATATTCTACCACTTCCAGTCCATGACATCTTTTTCACACTGAAGTACAGTGCATGTTTTTTTCTTTTCTTTTCTTCCTTTTCTTTTTTTTTTTTTGGCTCTTGGTCTCTTCACCACTTCTTAGCACTTTTTACATTTTTTTTTTTTGAAAAGGAAAAAAAATGTTTGTTTAGGTCTCATTTCTACACTAGCCTCTCTGGTTTCCTTGTCCTAAATCAAAGTTGCTGCTCCCCTATTGCCTCAAATTGTCTCCTTTTGTCGACATAGGCAGAGGCAAACAAACATCCGTGACAGCGGGAGAACAGAATTGCTCACAAGACTGAAAAGAGCCATTTGGATGTTCTTAGCATAGAATGATAAAACAATAAGTTTTCATCTTTCACCTTCTAGCCAACTGTATTCTGCAGCACATTCACGTCTGTTAAAATACACTCTGGTTTGGCAACTCAGCAAGTACCTGAGCCAGCAAATTAAAACTCTTAATTTCTAATCAGTTGGTGAGTTTTTTGCAGTCTAGGTTTTATTTTTATTTTTTTGATGATTTTGGGGATCTGTAAGGGTTCTATAGGATTATTATAGAAATTGCTGTTTGAAGCTTTCTTAATCTGGAAAGAAGTGGTTATGAATAAG
Organism: Propithecus coquereli; assembly: GCF_000956105.1. Lineage (NCBI taxonomy): Eukaryota > Metazoa > Chordata > Mammalia > Primates > Indriidae > Propithecus > Propithecus coquereli. The sequence goes on along the minus strand of NW_012148363.1, from coordinate 1,142,453 downwards.
GATGTACCAGTCACTATCAATTTTTCTCAAGCTGGTCTATGCCTGTTTATCCTTTTGCCGTATGTGATGACACGCATTGCAGTCTATGTGAAAATGTCCTATCTGCCAGTAGGAAAAGCTTAATAATTTATTTGCAGTCCATCTTCCTCTAGACAAGTGCATGCCATGTATTTGCTGAGCTGTGTAACCGGCTCTCAGAGCAGGCACATGGTCGGCTGCAAATAGTTCTTCCTGACATCTTTCCATTTTTCATGGTATTGATGTGTAGCCCCCGAAAGCCTGTTATGCATTTTCAAAATAAAGCAGAAGTGAGGAATCAATTGTGTGTTGTTGGGAGGAAATGTCATGACCTTGATTATAACTGTCGCTTTTGAAGGGGAAATTATAGATGTGAAATTAGTCAGGATCAGATTCAACACATAGTAGATCTAATTTGGAAGGGCATTCTCTTCCCCGGGTAATTTCTCAGGGTCCTCAAGACTAAACCGAGAGGGAACTCTCAGTCTGTGTGCTGTGGGCAAAACTCTTTGCTCCTGTGCTAGGAGCACACTGGATGCTCCTTTTACTGGATAAAGGAAAGACATATTTGTAAATGGACCTAAATTAATCTGACCTTGAATAAAAGTTAAGAAATTATCAAACTTGGAGAAGTTTCTCTTTATCCTGACATTTTTTTTTTAACTAACTTTGCTCCCATTTACAAACATCTTGGAACTGATCAAAGTGATCATCTTTTGCCCCAGAATGAAAGCCAAAAAAACCAAATGAACACATACACGTTGGATATTAATGTAGAAACTGCTAAAATAACCTCATATTAATGCTTCTTTAGTCTAGTCTTAGGGCATAGACTCCAGGGCAGCATTGTGGGTCTCTATGTTCTGCTGTAGTCATCTTCACTTTCTTTTTTGTCTTCCTGAGACAATAAATTCCAAAAGGCTAACAGCGTGTAATACCTGCCTGTGGGAAATCCAACAGAGTTTCTGGAAAATAAAGCCAGAAAAAGCCTAAAAGAATTACCTAAGCATATAAAACTACTTTGTGGAATGT
>NW_012148363.1:1139285-1141353 GCF_000956105.1 Propithecus coquereli | reverse complement strand
CACACACACACACACACACACACACACACACACACACACACACAGAACTAGAGACAAGGAAAGGAAAATAAATGACAAATGAAGAACACTTAAAAAGAAAAAAATACTGTCACATGCATATGAAAATTGTGATCAAGCATTTTCCCAGGAATTTAAAAACTTAATAGGGTAAGTATGTTTATAACATAAAACCAGAAACCAGAGATACAAAACCTGAGGGAAGAAATGGCAATCAGTAGAATATAAATGATTCATAACAGAGGTCAAGAAAGAAGTGAAAAAAGAATAAATTAATATAGAAACCAATTGCCTTCATATACAAAAACAACAGACACTTTGAAGACATAACGGAAGAAAAGTCTACAATTTTAGTGGTAGCAATGTATGTGAAATAGTTAGGAGAGAATGTAAAATGACATATTTATGATTTTTCAAAAAAATCTGTGAAATGTTGTCCTAGGACCCCTAAAGAAATTTAAACAAATGAAAATACTCATTTTTTGGTAATATTCACTATCATACATCATATTCACATTGACATAGAGATGTCAATCCTGCCTAAATGAATATATGAAGTTAATGTGACTACTAAAAGCAACTGGAATTTTTAAAAAATTAAACAAAGTAGTTCTTAAATTCATACAGAAACTTGAATTAGTAATAATAACCAAAACACTCTGAAGAATTGTGAGATGCGCATTGCCCTAGATATCAAATTGTAGTATACAGTGGTAGCGATTAAAATAGTTTTGCACTGGCACATGAATATACAAATAAATGGAACAGAATAGAAAATATACCAATGGATTCATACATAAAAAAATTTTGATACAATTAATATTTCAAGACAGGAAAGCAATATTATTTTTAAAATAGTGGGGAGGCCACAGAACAAGATAGCTGTTTGGGAAAATAAGAAGCATACAAAGAAACAGCTGAATCTTAACTCCACTTTTTATTCAGAAATAAATTCCAGATGTATGGAAAATGTAAATGTAAAAATAAAATTGCAACCATAAGTTACTAGAAGAAATTTATTTTTTAAAAAATTTCAGAATATTACAGGAGTACAAATGTTTAAGTTATATATATTGCCTTTGCCCCACCTGAGTCAGAGCTACAGGTGTGCCCATCCTCCAGACAGTGTGCACTGCGCTCATTAGGTGTGAATATACCCATCCCTTCTCCCCGCTCCCACCTGCCTGATACCCGATGAATGTTACTACCATATGTGCACATATGTGTTGCTCAATTAGTACCAATTTGATGGTGAGTACATATGGTACTTGTTTTTCCATTCTTGGGATACTTAACTTAGTAGAATGGGTTCCAGCTCCATCCAGGATAATACAAGAGGTGCTAGTTCACCATTGTTTTTTGTGGCTGAGTAGAACCCCATGGTATACATATACCACATTTTATTAATCCACTCATGTATTGATAGGCCCTTGGGTTGTTTCCATATCTTTGCGATTGTGAATTGTGCTGCTATAAACATTCAAGTGCAGATGTCTTTTTTATTGAATGTCTTTTTTTTTCCTTTGGGTAGATGCCCAATAATGGGATTACTGGATCAAATGGTAGTTCTACTTTTAGCTCTTTTAGCTATCTCTATGTTACTTTCCACAGAGGTTATACTACTCTGAAGTCCCACCAGCAGTGTATGAGTGTTTCTATCTCTCTGCATACATGCCAACATTTGTTGTTTTGGGACTTTTTGATAAAAGCCATTCTCATTGGAGTTATGTGATATCTCATTGTGGTTTTCATTTGCATTTCCCTGATGATAAGAGTTGTTGAGCATCTTTTCATATGTTTTTTGGCCATTATTCTGTCTTATTTTGAGAAGTTTTTGTTCATGTCTTTTGCCCACTTTTTAATGGGGTTGTTTGGTATTTTCTTGTTGATTTTCCTGAGTTCTATATAGATTCTAGTTATCAGCCCTTTGTCAGATATGTAGGATGCCAATGATTTCTCCCATTCTGTAGGTTGTCTATTTTCTCTGATGATAGTTTTCTTGGCTGTGCAGAAGCTTTTTAATTTGATCAGGTCCCATTTATTTATTTTT
>NW_012148363.1:1134211-1137610 GCF_000956105.1 Propithecus coquereli | reverse complement strand
TTTCTGTAATAACACAAGGCAGATTTGATTCAGAGCCCTGGGACAGTTTAGAAAATGAGATCACAGCTAAGGTGCATCCAAGACTAGGATGTAGTGTCTAGGGACAGCAGGCACTCTGACTTCTGAAGGAGGGAAATTAATTTCCAGCTTAACTTTTGCCAATTTTGTATTATATAAGGTCATTAAATATGAAATGTCCAATTTTGAAACAAAAGTGTAGTTTATTACATCTCAAACAAGAAGCAGTGCAATTAATAAAAGTATGTGCCTAAACTATTGACAAAGTTTTGCCATCTTAAGGGTAGCTTGTTTATGACAGCAGCGAAGAAGTCTGGAGAATGAGTGGCGATGAAATCACAAAAGGCATTTTCCACGGCTTGTTGAGAATTGGATATTTTTCCTTGCAAGAAGTGGTGCAAAGCCTGAAAGAAGTGGTAGTCAGTTGGTGCAAGGTCTGGTGAATACGGCGGATGATAGAGATTTTCCAAGTCCAGCCTCTGTAGTTTGAGCAGCATTGTTTTTTGCCATATGTGGTCTTGCAAGAGGATTAGACTGTCTCTATTGACCAATCTCAGCTGCTTAATAGCAACCATCCTCATCATTTTGTCCAGTTGGTTGCCGTAGACATCTGCCATAACTGATTGACCAGGTTTCATGAAGGTATAGTGGATAATAACAGTGATTGGGCCACCAAATAGACACCATTAGCTTTTTTTTGATGAATATTTTTGGTTTTGGATTGTATTTTGGCACTTCATCTTTATCCAAACATTGTGATGAATGCTTGCAATTATCAAAAAGAATCTATTTTTCATCACACGTAATAAGACGGTGCTGAAATGGTTTGTTTTTTTGCCGTGGCAGTAAAGAAAGGCAAGCTTCAAGACGATTTCTCTTCTGACACTTGTTTAATTCATGCGGTACCCATCTGTCCAGCTTCTTTACCTTGTCTATGTGTTTCAAATGGTCTGATATTGTTGGAATAGTAACGTCAAACCTTGCTGCTAATTCACACATAGGTTGAGATAGATTCGCCTCCACTACAGCTTTCAGCTCATCATTATCCACCTTGGTCTCAGGTCACCCACATGGCTCATTTTCAAGATTAAAAATCACCAGAATAGAACTTCTAAAACCATCAACATGCTGTGCGTTCATTAGCCACATCCTCCCCAAACACTTTGATGATATTTCAAGCTCTTTGCAAAGCATTGGTTCCATGATGAAACTCATATTCAAAAATCACACAAATTTTTGACTTATCCATGGGTTCATGAAAATTGCACCAAAAAAATATGAAAGATAATCACAAGCCAAACTAAGCATTTGAAAAACTGAGGATGTACCTTCACAACAGGAAAAAAAAAAGTGTCAAAGCGAAATATCAGAGATATCAACTGTCAAATTTCGCACTTAAGGAAATAGGACATTTCATACTTAGTGGCATAAGAGTTGCTGTTCCAAAGAGGGCTAGAAACGCACACACACCATCAATACCACAAGGTGTAGGAATACAATAGGATTTAGGGAGAAAAATTTATTAACTGAGAAGCAGAAAAACATATAAGGTCACCTAGCTCTGATGGTCACAGAGTTTTAAGCCGGGTAGAGCTGGGCAGGCTGTACCAGGAACAAGGTTTTAGAAGAGGCACCCAGATTTCAGGGTACAGAGGGCACAGTGGAAAAGTCTTGGTCCAGGAAGGCTCCAGGACTCAGTCTTTAGAATCAGCACTTCTACCACTGAGCTAATAAGTCACAGCCACGGGACCAGCTTTGGGTGGAGCTTCTGAGCAGGAAGGAAACAGGCTTCTCAGGCCATGAGATTTGTCTGTGATCCATTGTTATGATTCCATACCCTGTTTGTGTCCTCTCCAGAGGAACTACAGAATATGATGTTAGCGAGGGTAGAAAGTTCTCTAGGTACAATCTCCTGTCATTTACTTTAAATATATTTGCCCAATTGGTGAGTGGTCATGGTGAGATCACATTGAGAAATTTAGTCAGAGTTTAAATTTCATCTTGGCATTTCTAGAGATACCTGTGAAGGGGAGGGTCCCATTTATTTATTTTTATTGTTGCTGTGATTGCCTTTGGGATCTTCTTCCAGGCCAATGTCTGTAAGAGTTTTCTAATATTTTCTTCTAGAATTCTCATAGTTTCATGCCTTAGGCTTAAGTCTGTTATCCACTGTGAGTTGATTTTTGTGAGAGGTGAGAGGTGGGGATCCTGTTGTAGTCTTCTACATGTGGCTATCCAATTTTCCCAGCACCATTTATTGAATAAGGATTCTTTTCCCCAGGGTATATTTTTGTCTCCTTTGTCAAAGATTAGGTGGCTATATGAGGATGGTTTTATATCTGAGTTCTTTGTTCTGCTCCATTGGTCTAAGTCTCTGTTCTTCTGACAGTACCATGCTGTTTTGGTTACTATAGCCTTGTAGGATAGCTGGAAGTTTGGTAAAGTGATGCCTCCCAATTTGTTCTTTTTGCTTAAGGTTGTTACAGGAAAGCTAAGGCTTTTCTAAGTATGGAAAAAATAGCTGATGTCACTAAAACAAACGATTGATTCAATAAACTACATACAAATTATTCCTTATGATTCAAAATAAATAAAGTCAAAAGACAAATGCCAGAGAAAGAATAATTGCAATTTATGTAATATGAAAGAGCTAACTAGCCCCTTAACATGAAAAATGTTCCTACAAATGTGTAAATCTGACAAAACAAAAGAAAAATGTGCAAATGACATGAAAAAGCAATTCATCGAAATGAAAAATGCTTAGCTAATTAAATAAAAGTTCATATTAAAACTCCAGTGAGATACTGTTTTCACCTCTTAGACCAACAAAGACCTAAATGTACATTGACAGAGTCCACAGGTAGACCATGCTAGCAAGGGTGTGGAGGAAACACTTACATGTTGCTGGTGAGAATGTAAATTAATACAACCCCTGTAAAGGATAATTTGGCAATAAAAATTAAAAATAGAGATATTTTTAAACTCAGGATTACATTTCTAGAAATTTTATAACTGAAAAATTCACAGATGTGTAACCTGACATGTTAGACATTATGCATGGCAAATGATTTGCAATAACTTAATTGTATAATTTAATTGAAGATTGACCAAATAAATTTGTTACACTCATATAAGGGAAAAATATTCAGCCCTTTAAAAATAATGAAGCAGTGTTTCACAAACTGATATAAAAGAGCTTCAAAATTAAGTGGAAAAAATTCCGTGATATTAAATGATGTGTTTAATAAGCTGAACTTTACATTTAAAATGAATATATATATGCTGTATGTACTCATATTTACATAGAATAATTCTGAAAGCTACTTCAATATGCAACAGCAATGGTGATCTCTAGAAAAACTTGAAGGCTGGGGCACAAAA
>NW_012148363.1:1120944-1122986 GCF_000956105.1 Propithecus coquereli | reverse complement strand
AAAAAAAAAAAAAAAAAACTCTAGCACTCCAAAAGACACAGGGCTCATTTTGTGGCAAAACTCCCTGTTTGAACAGTTGAAATATCACCAAAAGACAGAGGTTTTTCTTTCCTGTCTGGACCACTTGGGTGCTTGAGGGAAGCACAGCAGAGAGCATGGAGCCATCTTCTATCTACTCATGAGCCGAACTATTGTAACCCAAGTGAGTTCTTTACGATCGGCGTTGTGAGAGCACAGGCAGAAACACATGGTAAGAGCGTTTATGGGTCTAGTAAGAGCTGTCAGCAAAGACCGTGATGAGCTCAGGGAGTGATGTGGGTGGTACAGAAAATGTTATCCATCAGATGTGAAAACAGTAAAGTGCACAAGAGAAAGAGAATGACAAGGTGGGAGTGGAAAGGCAAATGCAAAACACTAGGAAAATATAAGTTAACTGTTTTAGTTTGGAAAATGAACAATTATACTTACATAACCTCCCCGCCTAAAAAAAACTTCCACATGAAGTATCCGGACTGTGAAGGGTCTGAGATTTTATCCTACCTACACCTAACAGGTTTGCCTGTCACTTTCCTCATCCCGGGACATTGTTACTCATCAGACAGCAGCAGCATGAGTTGCATGTTTGTTTGCTCTTGTCCCCCAGGTCCTTCAGGGTGATAGACAGATGTCACACACACAGTGGGTTTACATCCGGCTGAGGAATCCTGAACTAGGAAAGCCAAATCTTTCATCAAGTAAACCGTCCTCATTTTTGCCCCAGAGGGAATACGTCATCCTTATTATACCGGGCAGCAAACAAATCTGCTCTCTGCTCCGGAGGGAGACACTATCTCTATGAAGAGATAAATGATGTGACCTCTGCTTCTAAATTAGGTGAAGTCTTCCTAGTTTTACCTCTGCCACTGCCATCTTCTCCTCAGTTGCCTTAACGCCTTGTGTAGTTCTTGCGATGTCTTCCCTGTGAGCAGATACTCTCCAAAAATGTATAAGGTAAAGCCATAAATCTTAGAAAATTTTGATTCTTGCTGCTTTAATTGACATTTTAGCTAAACATTTGGTTTCTTCTAGATTTATCGTATAACCTCTTGTTGCCCAGACAGTATGGAACTATATGGTAGGCTTCTCATTTCAAGGAAATTAAGTTTCACATACATTGTATCAGTATGCTCACTAATGCACCACTTGGGTTATTACTGAAAAAATATATTTCCTCCTAGACAATACGTTGATTTTATGATCATGGTAGAAAAATGTGTGTTTGTTTTCAAAATACTTGTTGACACATCCATCTATGTTTGTCACATAGGAAAGACAAATATCATTCTTATCTTAAATTGTGCGTTTGAACAATGGTACAATTCAATCAATTCTACTCTTAATGAAATCAAATTACCGAATGATGGTGACATCTTGAAGCGCCTCACCCTAACCATAGGGAGTAAGATAGATGAATCAACAAGTTTCTCACATCCTTATTTTGTACCACACTCTATTAGCAACAGGAGGATAATGAACTGGTTCAACAATTAGATCTGGTAGCTGCATCAGTAAAGAGCGTTTAGTAACTACTCCATGGTGAGCAATGCTGTCTGAAATCAGAAACTGACAGTGGGGGGTTAGAGGCTAGTCATCTACCTCACAGAAATAAATGTATTATGTCAACTGGTCAGACAAAAAGTCACAAGAAATTGTTTCTCAGCATGAGCTTTGGAAAGATCACTACCAAGATCATCACTCATGAAAAACTACTTAGAGAAGTTTCCTTAAAAACGCACATGCACATGGAAAAAATACATACAATCATTACATTTCTTGACTAAGAAAATATTTGATACCTTATGGCTATTAGGTCCAGAATCACAGTTCACTGTAGCCTCAAACTCCTGGGCTCAAACGATCCTCCTGCCTCAGCCTCCTGAGTAGCTTGACTACAGGTGTGCACCACCACTCCTGGCTAGTTCTTTTTTTTTTAATTTATATTTTCTTAATTTTTGTAGTGACAGGGTATTGCTATGTTGCCCAGGCTGGTGTCAAACTCCTGG
>NW_012148363.1:1118254-1120656 GCF_000956105.1 Propithecus coquereli | reverse complement strand
ATGAGTCCCAAATATTGTAGGAAATGCTGTAGATCAAATAGAAATCTTTTCTTCAAAGATTGTCCAGTGCTTTAAAGTATCAAAAAATACAACTGGGACAATTAAACATGTAATTTGAGAGGTTGGAATGTTTTTGGGTATAGGGTTCTTGTTTGTCATTATTCTCTTATTTTCACATGAAACTCAAAATATCAGAAGTCCTCCCTATTTTACCACCAACCCAGACAAGTTGTTACATATACACATATGTCAAAAAGTATAGCTCATGTGCTTTCTTAGTACTATATAGTATGTATATGGTGTAATAAAATTGGCTATTTTTCACATTTGGAGAAAATTTTTGAAAATGTGTCATATCAAAGCTCTATATGGGCAGAAGCTATGTTTATTTTGTTCACTTCTGTTTACTCAGTGGCTAGGATGCGACAGGAATACATTTTGTTAAATGAACTAATGTAGTGATCATTTTGTGTCAGTGGAATTTCACTTAGAAGAAGGCACATTTTAAAGGCATCATTTTTTTTTTTCAAATGAATCTCTTCATCTGAAAGCTGGAATCTAGTAATACAAATAGTCCAAACAGTTCATATTTCTTTTCTCTAATTGTTCCCTGAAATGCATACTACTGTAATGGGAATAGGCCTATTCTTTATAGTGTATTTCAATGCAGACACTGTGAAGGAATTATTACTTTGTCAATAAGTTTCCTCTTTTGGGGATTTCAGATTATCATCTCTTTCTCACTTTTTAAAAATGCTGGTGTTGTATTCTCTTCCTCTGGAGGATCAATTTATTTCTGCTAGATAAAGACTCATATATTGCATCAAAACTTAACTTGAAATAATGATTTAACTAATGTAGAAACTGAAAGGTAACATGTAGTTAATTGGGACAATGGTTTATTAAACAGCAATTGTGATAAATTAAACTTTTTTTAGAACTTGATCTAAAATTGACAAAAATTGATCTAAACCTGACAAAATTAATTTGATCAAGTACATCTTCCACAGAGTTACAAATTCCCATGCAACCAGAGCGTTAGTGTATTTGCATCTGATAGCTACTGAGATATGCCAGAGGGCTATGGTCAGCCCAGATGTGTTACTAGAAAGAGCAGTGGAGTAGGTGTTTTCAACACTGTTTTGTGTGACCTTACATTTCTGTATTAATACAGTGAAGTCTGTGCCTTCTCCCACAGCACGTCTTTTCTCGTAGTGGGTAGCTTGATTCCAGACATAAGTCATGTACGTGGATGACATGGACCATGGATTCCAACCTGCCTGTGAATTGTCTTTATAAAATTCATGGAGAGCAGAAAAATAAATTTCTTTCATTATTGGGATTACTGGACAAAACAGAAAATATCTATGCCTACAGTTTGTGTTTATGTCATTTATTCATTAAACTTTCTAATTTTACTTACTTTTAAATATCTCAACTTTGAGAGTGAAATTATTTTTGTGGTCATAAAAATATTAAAATAAACAAACAGGCAATCTCATACATTTAGAAATTATGCACTAAAATATTTATTTTCAAAGATAAGTAAAAGTAAACTATTTTCCAACACCATTAAATTATGCCTGAAAGGCAATATTTATAAATATTGATTCTGTAGCATTGCAAATATTTATTCTAAAATACTAGAAGAAAAAAGATAACAAAATTCCTATATTATGGTCATGGTTATGTAAAAATGTCTGCAAAAAGTGACTGGAAGGAAGTTTATCAAAATACAAACTTCTTTAGGGAACTAGGAATATTTTTTTTTTATTCTACTATTCTTTGGTCTCTATTTTTTGTACAATTTGTACAATCTATATATATTTGTAAATATATACAAGATGCATTTTATTAAAAATTATTTCAGATTTATATCTTTAGTGTTTTTTTTAACTTCAAGTTTCTTGATTTAACTGTTTTTTCCCCTGTGTTTTGATCTTTTGGCTTTATGAGCTATGCTATTCTCTTTATCATTCTTTTTTTCATTTGCTTCCCAGAATTCTTCCTGGGTTCCAAGTCCCATCACTGTTGTTTTGTCTTCATCGCCTACTTAATAGCATTAGCTTTCGTTGAGTCCTGCTTCTTTGTTTCCATTTCTGAACTTCATGGTGGCTGAATTAGTTTGCACCTATAAACGACTTGCTATCTCTTTTTCCTGACCCTTCGGCCTTCCCTATTTCTAAAGATAGAATGTTAAATTAATAGAAAACAAATAGCTCATTAATGATGTGATTCATCATCTTCTATTAATAATCTGCTCTCACAAAGATCTTTTGCAGCAATAGAAATTCTGTTGACTGTGCAGTCCCTGTGGAATTCCCTTCTTTCCACATACCCCAGAGGGTACTGGCTGTATAGTGTTCTGAAATTAATGTATATTATTTTCCTCTTTCTCCTTT
>NW_012148363.1:1104272-1105119 GCF_000956105.1 Propithecus coquereli | reverse complement strand
GCAGACTATTATATATAAATAACATGTGACATGATTTCATGTTAGAGTTCAGTATACACATTATATAAACTTCAGTATACACATTGCTCTTATTGTTTGTAATGAACCTAAATAAAATGTCAATAGGTATGCAGTGTACATGGAAGCAAATACTGATAATGACAAAACCAAGCTCGTGAACAACAGTGTTAAAACCAATGTGCTTAATTAAAAAAGTGAAGTCAATTAAAATCAAAATAACAGTGCAGCATGTACAAATTCTGGAATAATCATTAGGCCTTGCTGAATAATGGAAGAGTATAGAATTTTTTTAATGGAACAGCAGGGGTGATACATTACACAAAGCAACAATCTACAACAATATGACAATCGAATTACTTCAGCCCCATTAGGCAGGTGCAGAGGAATAATTAACATGAATTTTTCCAATGAAAAGGAAAAAAATAAAACGTTTTCTCTAATAATACTAAAGTTTAATCTGCCTCCCACTCTTTACTAAAAATGATAACCCATGACAGCACAAACCTATGATTTTTAAAAATTGGGGTATAATAGACAAGGGAGATTTTGTTCTGTTCTTTCCCTATTGAGTAATATAGGAAAAGATGTATATGCAGCAGTCGTGGTATAATGCTACCTTTCTAAATGTACTTTGCCTGCATGCATTGCTTTTGATTTTTAGGGCTTAAAGACAAAATAATAAAGGATTTGCAATACTTTCTGACTGTCTAATCTAATTCAGATATAAAAGGGATCCCATAAAGCCCTAGGCAATATTTGTTATCTTATTTCCAGCTCAAATTCAAAACAAATTGTGACCTCCAGTTTAGAGCGAAGAGGGAGTCTG
>NW_012148363.1:1098692-1104222 GCF_000956105.1 Propithecus coquereli | reverse complement strand
AGTAAACTATTTTCCAACACCATTAAATTATGCCTGAAAGGCAATATTTATAAATATTGATTCTGTAGCATTGCAAATATTTATTCTAAAATACTAGAAGAAAAAAGATAACAAAATTCCTATATTATGGTCATGGTTATGTAAAAATGTCTGCAAAAAGTGACTGGAAGGAAGTTTATCAAAATACAAACTTCTTTAGGGAACTAGGAATATTTTTTTTTTATTCTACTATTCTTTGGTCTCTATTTTTTGTACAATTTGTACAATCTATATATATTTGTAAATATATACAAGATGCATTTTATTAAAAATTATTTCAGATTTATATCTTTAGTGTTTTTTTTAACTTCAAGTTTCTTGATTTAACTGTTTTTTCCCCTGTGTTTTGATCTTTTGGCTTTATGAGCTATGCTATTCTCTTTATCATTCTTTTTTTCATTTGCTTCCCAGAATTCTTCCTGGGTTCCAAGTCCCATCACTGTTGTTTTGTCTTCATCGCCTACTTAATAGCATTAGCTTTCGTTGAGTCCTGCTTCTTTGTTTCCATTTCTGAACTTCATGGTGGCTGAATTAGTTTGCACCTATAAACGACTTGCTATCTCTTTTTCCTGACCCTTCGGCCTTCCCTATTTCTAAAGATAGAATGTTAAATTAATAGAAAACAAATAGCTCATTAATGATGTGATTCATCATCTTCTATTAATAATCTGCTCTCACAAAGATCTTTTGCAGCAATAGAAATTCTGTTGACTGTGCAGTCCCTGTGGAATTCCCTTCTTTCCACATACCCCAGAGGGTACTGGCTGTATAGTGTTCTGAAATTAATGTATATTATTTTCCTCTTTCTCCTTTTCTCCTTCCTGTTTCACTTACTCTTTCTCCTTCACCTTCACCCTCTTGCATACTGCTGTCAGAGCCATCATCCCACCTTTGTGTTTTCTGAAAGTTTGAAACTTGTCACAAGTGGCTGAGCACAGTACCATGGAACACCTTGACTGAGAAGCTAAGTGATGCTGTATTCAGACTTTTCTTGAAAGCAGACAGATGCAGGCCTCATTCCCAGCTTTGTGACTTTGGTAAATGTTCAAACCTTTCTCAGTTCGGTCATTTTCAAATGGGGGCAGTCATGTTCTCACAAGTTGCTGTGAACATCAAGTCAAGCACAGCGAGTGAAAGTGCTCTGCAAACTCTAAAGCATTTCCCACACCTTTTTCTTTGCCATCTGATCCATGCCTACCCCTTTTTCTCTCCTCTGCGCTCTGTGCTCTGTGTTGCCAACCCCCCTGTGCCAGCTGCACCGAAGAGTGTGTGTGACCTGAAAATATCATGCCCTTTTTGGTGTTGGGCCTTCCTGGAATATTATCAATCCTCTTAACCTGGCAAAGTTTGCTTCATCCTTCAAATCTCAATGGCAATGTTGACATCTCCAAAATCCATGCCCTCCTGCTCTCCCAATCCCACCCCAGCTATAGCTGGATTAATGACTTTCTCTGTGCCTTCCTCTGACCTTTGTACTTTCTCTTCAATTCTTCTTACATGACTCCTTACCTATCTTGCCAGATCACTGAACTACGAGGTCTCTGAAGGCAGCATCTCTGTCTCTTATCTCTATACCCAATGTCTAATCAGTATCTGGTGGGCCGCTGACACTCCCTTAACACAGGATAAATGAATGAATAGATGGATGCCAGTAAAATTATTTGCAGCAAAAGATTATTTAATCTTATCTTTGAACAAATGCATTGAATTGAAATACAGAATAATTAATTAATTCATTAATAATCATCCTCTGCATTGTTGTGACACATTTGCAGTCGAGTGGCTGATTCCATAGTCAATGTATAGAACAACATACTGTGTACAAGCCTTTCTTACCCTGGAACAGCATCCCACTGGTGCCACTGGAAAGAAAGATCATGGATTTTGTGGATGTCATTGAGTTAGGTGACAAACGAGGAGGAAAAATATCAGCAAATGTTAAACAATATGAAATGTATGTAATTCTGAAACAGAGTTATTTGACTAGAAAACAGTAAACTTGCAGAAAGGAAGCCTAAGTAATTATTGTTCACTTCCAGACCATTCCTTGAATTGGATTCACATTGAGCTAAGGCTATCTGAATTAGAGGCAGCTGTATAGTCCAAATGTTGTGCAGCATACAGAATCAGATTGAGTGCTTGAGTGTCTGCACCCTAGGAAATTGATTTGATGACTATGTCAATTACTTCTGGCACCAAGCTTTCTGTGGGTTGCATTACAACTGCTCTTTTGGTCAGCTGTGACTGCTTCCCCATCCACGCCTATTGTTTTAGATTTATTTACTGCACTGGCAATCATAAATCATAGACTTTTTTCTATACCGTCTGGAAACTCTGGTGTCATTGTTTGGGTCACTTTTGATTACTTGCTCTTATTCTCAGCTACTGCCAAGACTGATGTATCTTGAATTATGAAAGACTTCTACCACAAGCTGACCTATTTATGAGCAACATTTCAGCATCTACATATGTTTATTATATCCAACACACAGCTGGATAAAATAAAAAGTGTTTTCTCTGACCCTCCAGGGAATGATTCCTTTGCCTGTGGTACTGAATTTTTAAAGCTCACAATTTGCCTAACAATTTCGTTGTTAACCTACTATACATTTCTATCATTTCCACAGGGTCAGATTTAACATATTTATTGTCCTCTTTTTCTTGGTGCTGGGAATGTAATTTTTCCCAATATTCTTAGCCAATCTCAATCTCTACCAAAAATATTCCATTATGAGCCTAAAATTAGGGCACAGGTTTTTTTTTCATCTTCAAATAGTCCTTACACAATAAGACAAACACTCTTTTTTTCTAATCTCTTTTTATTCTGGTGTTCACTATTCTAGCAACTGGGGTTAATTACAGTAATACTTTCCTGATAAGCTCACCAGAAAACATCTTAGTAGTGTTCTTTTTCCCAACCAAATGAGGCTGATGCCTACCTGTGTGGACGGTGGCAGCAGATTACTTTCATTTTACACAGATGGTTCACTGACAGTCCAGATAAAATCTGAAACTGTGCTATCAAGCAGTTTTTATCCAGAGAAGCAATTTGAATATTGGAATTTTGTTGAATTTCCTATGCTGCAGCTGCTTGCATCTGACATCTGCATCAATTTTTTTAGCAGCCAGTGACTTTTTTTTTTTTCCTGGCAATCTTAAGGTTGAATTTTGTAGGTCTGTGTTCACATCCACTTAATCCTCATCAAGTATCCCTCTTTAAGTCGTGTGATAAACTACATCACACTGTGTGTCATGGAATCCTGGCTCTTCTCTCCTCTTTTTTTAAACATCAAATACCACCTTAATTATGATTAGGAGACTCTCCCTTTTTCTACAGTTTTCCTCCGTACAAAAAACTTTATTGACTATCATTGGCTAGAGTCACTATCAGATTGAAGGGAGATGAATGAAACAACGTTGTTAGAATTTTCCTTAAAAATATAAATCACCTATAAGCCTTCAGTAAATTTAGGAATACTACGTACTTTTCTCATTACTCAAGTATCCTATTACAGAGGCTGTAGATATAAAGTCACATTTTTCTCTAAGACAAAACCCCAACGAATGTGTTCTAATTAACTTTGCATTTTGATATACCCAAACTACCATTTCACATCTTTGACAGTACTGCCTACTAGCATAATGCCATGTCAACTCATATCGGATCACTCTCTGTTACGTTAGATATGCAATGCCCCAGCAAGACATGATATGATTAAGGCAACATGGTAGATATTTGGAAAATTTGTATCCTATTTGCTGCCTCGCCATCATCTTTTCAAAATGTAGAATTACCCAACCAGTGTGTTAAGCAGTAAACTTGAGGTTTGGAGTAGTGGGATGTTGAAGCTATAGCTTGTTTTTAAATGTTTTTTAATCTACCTATAAGGTCCAAAGATATGCAGTGTTAGTTGTTAACATATTGTCATATTTCCAGATCAACTAAGTAACAGACCTTGCAAGAAAGCAAAGGATAATATTACAAAAGCCCCTGTGATTTGCTATCTAAAAGGAGTATAAAAAGCACACCCTTTTCTCTTTGTTGTTAAAAGGGTGAATATTAGTCTAGTTGTGCTTTTGCTTTTAAAGAAAAATATAATAAAGGATGCTGTTGGCAAGGTGTGATATTACTTTACACACGTGCCTGCTATGTTCTCATCTTCCTTTTCTTTCCTGCCTATTACACAGCCTATTTACACAGAAGAGTGATGAAAACTTTAACTGACTGGTGTTGTTTTGGTCAGAAAGCCCCAGAAAGAGAGGATTCCTTGATCTTTTCCTACATGCATTTGTAGTTCTTTTCACTGGGCTTTTTGGAGCAAGATACATCTAAGAATTCCATACATAACAGGTCTTTAAAGTATAGCAAGACGAAGAGGAGAAAATGCAGTACAAGTCTGGTATTGAGGTGCTTCCAGCAATAAGACCATATTTTAGATTTGCACAATCAGAAAAAAATGTGGACAGCCAAGAAGATGAACTGGTAGTTGCAGAATTCTAAATATTAAAATGGGGTGTTCAAGTCAGAGGATATGCAGTAGTTCCTACAGTTTATGAACAATGATGTTTGCTGTCAAACAGAAGCCAATGCCAAGCAAAAGAAAAAGTATTTACTGAAATTGGGGAGACTAGGAAAGCAAAACTTTTTTCGATTGTTTGCCTTGTTTTAAGCTCACAAAAATAAAGGACTGACAATGTGGCAAAAACAAAACAAACAAAAACTTAGATCTTTGGTGATTCTCAAAGGAGCAATGGTGAACGAAAAAGTGAAGTCAGTGAGCCAGACAGACATCAAGGAAACACACATTATAATGCTATTTAACCTTTTATTAAGATTGCTATTGTATGGCAATGCATAAAACAGTGGATATTGGGCTCATTACATCAATACCATCTTGGCACTTTCTGAGGTCACACCAGTCATCTTTTATTCATGTTGTCACTGGGAATGGAAGTTATGCAAATAGTGCTGGGTCAGGCACACCGAGGCATAAGGAGAGGTTGGACATAAATCCCAGGCAGCAGGCTCATCAACAATCACAACCGCAGCAATGAGACTGCACCGAACAAGAACAGAAGGGCCCACTTCTAAATCTTTGTCCTCCGTCCCTCGGATGACCAAATGGCAGTCAAATCCCATGTGATCTATTCATTCACCCTCCCATTCATTCATTCATGTCCATTAACAAAACACAAACGGCTAAGGGGAAATAAGTGTTCTCATGTCAACCTTCTCCATAATAAGATGTGTCTGTATCACTTATGAAGTTTTCCAAATCATACTTGGGACAGATTTGTGTTCAGAGAAGTGTGAAAAAAAAATTTCACATACTATTTTAAAACATTTAAACACTTATCTTAAAATTTACCATTATTTTGTTCTCACTCCAGTTCTTCCTTTCAGTTCACCAATTTCTAGCATCTTAGCTAAATAAAGCTTAAATTATTCTGTCTATGGCCCATTCTTCATTATCTTGTGTTGTGATAAATT
>NW_012148363.1:1093822-1097462 GCF_000956105.1 Propithecus coquereli | reverse complement strand
GATCCCATAAAGCCCTAGGCAATATTTGTTATCTTATTTCCAGCTCAAATTCAAAACAAATTGTGACCTCCAGTTTAGAGCGAAGAGGGAGTCTGCTCACTAAAATGCCAATAGAAATAAAAGGAATTTCACATTTCTTCATGAAGGGTGAGGAGTTTAAGATCTCTTTGCTACTTTTCCTGACAAAAATATCATCTCGTTTTAAAACAATTGTGATAAAAATCTTACTCTTTCATTCACTTCCAATGGGAACCATTTAAATTATATTGAGATAAATGGCTATGTACTTAAAGAACTGAAACTTTTTTATTTCATTTCTTACCATCAAGAAATTAAAAAGTGAAAACCGCTCATCCTCAGATGATCTCATCAATTTAGAAGATCTGAATCAGCTGATATGCAGAGGCTTTCATGGGATGGG
Organism: Propithecus coquereli; assembly: GCF_000956105.1. Lineage (NCBI taxonomy): Eukaryota > Metazoa > Chordata > Mammalia > Primates > Indriidae > Propithecus > Propithecus coquereli. The sequence goes on along the minus strand of NW_012148363.1, from coordinate 1,097,041 downwards.
GGGTTTAGTTTGAAAAAAATAATTGTTTGCCCTCCTGGGAAGTCTTTTATCTTTAGGCTTTAAACAGTTTACTAGTGAAGTCTCATTAATTCCAACTTGGCTTCTAAGGAAGTTCTACCTTCCTTATTTTGGAAAAAAAGGTACCAAACTGTTCAAGACTCAGTAGGTAGAAAGGTTCTCTTGAAAGTCATCTGTAGAGTAAGTAAAAGGAAAGAACAGACTCACTGATCCTTCTATTGCAAGACTTTGTTGGTTGGACGGTCGACAAGCCACCTGTGTCAATGGGAGGGTGGCCGTGGCTTACAATGTGAAATGCAAATCAGTGCTCTGTGGTAGCCATCACTTTGCAATTCCCAAACAATCTTGCTATATTTTCTCCCATAGGCCATTATAAGAAGAAGAATTGTTGAAGTAGAAAATTTTTTAAATTTTACTTTGGCCCTTTTTAGTAGAGAAACAAAGAATTTCACAGGAAATCTTCAATACCCAGTTACTATCAATTCTTCAAAATCTAAGGCTTGAATTAGTATAATATCAAGGGATTTTATACATAAGAAAGTTTTAGCCTTAATGTGGAAATGTAATCAAGTATTTTTCCATGAGGTTTGCAACTGAAAGTACAGGTTATGGAATTTTTAGGTGCGCTTTTAGTCAAAATATTTCTTTTTTCATCTCCTAGTATACAACTCAGCGAAATGCTGGAAAAAAAGTTTTTAGGAAGCTTGAAAGGATAGTCAAACTTCTTAATTTTTGAGAGAGCCATTGCATCAGAGAAATAGAATATCGTTAAGAAAGATCACCTTCATTGATAACAGGTCAACAAAAAAGCAGTGGGTTTAACATATAGACAACATATTTTAAGATACAAAATATTGACACTCAAAATTAATTCTATCTTTTAAAATATAAGTGTAAGAGCAAGTAAGATCATAGATGAGTGTTTATAAGAACTCAAGCTGAGGTTTCAGAGTAAATTAGGTCTAAGTAGAACTATGTCTCCTGGTGGCTTGTGGTTTGACCTGGTGGGGTAAGAAGAGACACATAGAGTCCGATTGCATCAGGTCATAAAATTGAATGTGTGAAGTCTATGTGGGAAGGCATATTAATGAGAAATGTCCACACTGTGGCCTTGGCTGTGGATATGTTGATGGACCAAAGGACTGGAATTCTAATGCATGTATATATCCTAAAGAAATGTGGTAGTTTCTCTCTTACCAATTCTTGATGGCTTTCAAGAAGGTATGCTGATTATAGTGTATTATGTTATTTTAAAAACATCAAATGGATGTCAACAGGGAAGCTACCATGACCAACAAACCTCTTTACAGCTTTATAGAGTCAAACTCGAATCAGAAACTAATAGACATCTTCCTGGAGATTTAACTATTGCCCTCTTTGGGCAACCACAAGTTTCTACTAAACACCTCAATGCTCAGTGAAAACTCTGAAATGTCCTACTAATTGCCAAAAATTCATTTACATTTTTATTTGGTCAAATCCATCTTTTTTAAAAAAATAAAAATCTCTGATTAACACTGATTTTTTTTTTCATATACTGCAAAATCTTAACACATTTCACTGTATGTGAAAGAAGTGATGAAGAGGAAAGTCTGAAAGAAAAAGGAGTCAGATCATATTAGGGATATTGATAAAAAGAGAATCAACACCAAAGTACATTTACCTGTTGAAATCGGCATACTTTCTATTTCTTTCCTTGGTAAGAAAAAGTATCACAGTAGCAAATCCCATCTCTGATTTCAGTGGCAGCTCTGCTGCACTGTTCCAGGAAAATGGGATCAAAATGTTAGCCCCATATCCTGTAGGCTGTGTGTTTTTTATTTTGCCCCAGCATCTTCTGCAAACTAAGGCACTTAATCCTCCTAACAGATCTATATGGAAGCAAATAACATTATCTCCATTTTACAGGTAGTAAACAAAAGGCTATGTAACTTGCTAAAGGCTATGTAACTATGAAACAAGTAAATGATGGAGCTGGAATTTCAACCCAGCTCTAGATTGTCTGGCAATAGAACCTCTTCCCTTAAATCAGAATATATAATGCCTCCTTTGGCTAGAGAAATCATCTTATTTTTCCAATAGCCCCCTGTTTAAACAAAACATTTTTAGAATTTGGTGTTTGCAATGATGAGGTCTCACAATAACTTCTCTCCTACAAGTGCTCCCACTACACCTTGGTGGACTTTATGATCCATCGGATACTCTTTGATGTTGTACTAGTGTTGAAAATCACCCACATATACACAGTGTTTTCACTGGAAAATCATGATTCACAATAATACACTTCTGTTGTGAAGCAGGAGTTCTGTGATCGACTGGCAGTGATCCACAGAGGTAGATTCACAAGTTGTTCTTTGTGGGAACTGCCTCAAAACACATAATGAATTAGGACTTGTGGCATTCGGAAATACATATGGGCATGTCCGGAGGAATGGTGATTGTGCCAAGGGATTAATTGAAGGGGAACCTGGAAAAGAACTTGTCTTAATAGGATATATCATGGAAAGCACATGACTATTGTTCGATAAAATTAACAATGCTCCAGTTGTCAGAGTGAACATTATCTTTGTTGTTCAGATTCGTCTTCTGGACTAGAGTGTAAGAATTTATATCAAAGTCCTAGAAAAAGAGATTCTGCAAATAAAAACACTGAAAAGAATCACTCACACTCACACACACACACACACACACACATACATTAGGTATTGGTATTCAGAGAACTGTTTTGGAACCAATGCTCTGCGGTACAAGCAAGGGCATAGTGAGGCACAGAACATTGTCCTGGAGCTTGACATGTGGCTGACACGTCAGGGCTCAAGTTGGGACAGCCCAGCTTCACAGGCTCTCTACATACACTCCAGAAGCACAGTAGCCCTTAGAGGTTTCCCAGGGTCTTCTTCACCAGAGGAATCAGGAATCAATTCTAGTCATTTCCACATAGCTGAAGACCATGCCCTTGGTGGAGGACACTAGTAGTAGAGTCTTCCCAGAGTCTCTCGAGTGCATATGCCTCAACAAGGTCCATGAGTAGAGAGCTGGATTAGAAGAGGAGGGAAACCACGGATGCTGTGTAAAGTTTGGCCTCACGTGTGACGCCATCGCTGGGAATCGATTTGTGACAAAGTTCTTACTGGACTCCTGAAAATGTGAAAAATGCCAAGAGAGTGAGTTTTCTTACAAAGCAAGTCTATACATTTCAAG
>NW_012148363.1:1082287-1093583 GCF_000956105.1 Propithecus coquereli | reverse complement strand
TTTTTTAAGATTCATTTCAACACAGTTAATCAGAATTCTAATTGGAATATTACATAGCCCAACAACATCCAGCAGTGTTACTTATAGAAATGTAACTTAACAATTTTTCTTTAAAATATAAAAGCAAATATTTGCAATGCTCCTAATAAAAATTATATAAACTAATATACAGTCATCGGCTGCATAACAACAGCTCAGTCAATGATGAACTGAATATACAACAATGGTCCCCTAAGATTATAATACCATGTTTTTACTGTACCTTTTCTGTGCTTAGATATGTTTACATACACCAATACTTACCATTGTGTTACAGTTGTCTACAGTATTCAGTACACTAACATGCTTTATGGGTTTGTAGCCTAGGAGCAAGAAGTTATACTACATAGACTGGGTATCATCTAGGTTTGTGTAAGTATGTGCTATGATATTTGCACAATGATGACATTGTCTAATGATACATTTCTCAGAAGGTATCTTCATCATTAAGCAATGCATGACTATAGTTTCGACCTTATATCAGCTTATATTTTACTTCATAAAAGTATCTTTTCAAGAATAAAATGCAAAAATAGACACCAAGGGTAAAAATAAAATACATTCTTCTAGGATTATTCTTTCCGAAGATCAACATCTTTTTAGGTAGAAATAAATTTATACCTTCAAAAATGTTTCATGTATTGAGCTGATGATATGATCTTATATCTAGTACCCCAAAGACTCTACCAAGAGACTCCTGGAATTGATAAATGAATTCAGCAAAGTCTCAGGTTACAAAATCAATGTAGCAAATCAGTAGCATTCCCACACACCAATAACAATCAAGCTGAGAGTCAAATCAAAGACTCAATGCCATTCACCATAGCTACAAAGAAAATAAAATACCTAGGAGTGAATGATAAATAAATAATCAAGGAGGGGAAAGATCTCTACAAAGAGAACTACAAAATATTGAATAAAGAAATCACGGATGACTCAAACAAACAGGAAAACATATACTCATAGAGCAGTAGAATAAACATTTTTAAAATATCCATATTACCCAAAGTGGTTTACAGATTCAGTGCAATCCCCATCAAAATACCAAAGTCATATTTCAGGGATCTAGAGAAAACAATTCCACACTTTGTTTGGAACCAGAAAAGAGCCAAATTAGCCAAAGGAATCTTAAACAAACAGAACAAACTGGAGGCATCACATTGCCAGACTTCAAACTATATTACAAAGCTATAGTAACCAAAACAGCATGGTATTGGCACAAAAATAGAGACATAAGCCAATGGAACAGAGCAAAGAACCCAGATATAAAATCATTCACATACAGAAAAATGATCTTTGACAAAACAGACAATAATATATACTGGGGAAAAGAAGTCCTATTCAATAAATGGTGCTGGGAAAATTAGATAGCAACATGCAGAAGAATGAGACAGAATCCATATCTCTCACTACTTACAAAAATTAATTCAAGATGGATAAAAGACTTAAATGTAGGGCATGAAACCATAAGAATTCTAGAAGAAAATATTGGAAAAACTCTTCTAGATATCGGCCTAGGCAAAAAATTTATGAAGAAGACCATAATGGCAATCACAGCAACAACAAAAAGAAATAAATGGGATATGAGTAAATTAAAAAGCTCCTGCACAGCTAAGGAAATAATCGATGGAGCAAATAGACAACCTACAGAATGGGAGAAAATATTCGCAAGCTATACATCTGATAAAGGGCTAATAAAAAGACTCTACAGAGAACTCAAGCAAATCATCTAGGGAAAAACAAATAACCCTATTAAAAAATGGACAAAAGACATGAATAGAAGCTTTTCAAAAGAAGATAGACAAATGGCCAATAAACATGAAAAAAATGCTCAACATCATTAATTATCAGGGAAATGCAAATTAAAACCACAATGAGATAGCACCTTATCCCAGTAAGAACAGCTTTTATCAAAAAGTCCAAAAACAGTAGATGCTGGTGTGGATACAGAGAAAAAGAAACACTTATACACTGTTGGTGGGACTACAAATTAGTACAACCTCTGTGGAAAACAGTATGGTGACTCCTCAAAGAACTAAAAGTAGACCTACCATTTGATCCAGCAATTCCACTACTGGGTATCTACCCAAAGGAAAAGAAATCATTTTATCAAAAAGACACCTGCACCTGAATGTTTATTGCAGCACAATTCATAATTGCAAAGATGTGGAATCAACCCAGGTGCCCATCAATTCATGAGTGGATTAATAAAATGAGGTATATGTATAATATACTATGGAGTACTATTTAGCCATGAACAAGGATGAATTAAGGCCTATTGCAACAATTTGGATGGAACTGGAAACCATTATCCTAAGCGTAGTATCTAAAGAATGGAAAAACAAACACCACCTGTACTCATTATTACATTGGAACTAACTGATGAGCGCACATGTGCACAGAGGGAAGTAAAACACAGTGGAAATCAAGCAGGGGGTTAGGGGAAGGAGGGGATGTGCGAAAATCTACCTAACAGGTACAATTAATACTATCTGGATGATGGGCACATTTATAACCCTGACTCGAGCATAACAAAATTGATACATGTAACCAAAAATATTTTACCTCCATAATATTTTGAAATAATAACAAAAAGTTTTATGTATTGAGACATATTAGATATAAATTTTCTATATAATTTTAAAGACATGTTCTCCAAAAGAGATTTCTTTGAAAATGTATTAAGTGATGTAACTATTTTGTCTATTAATAGTTCAATTCTCTTTCATAATCTGTTTAGAGTTCAATTCACTGACATTTAAAAATCTTCTTTTTTTAATATTGTCTTTTTTTAAATTGACAAAAATATATATGTTTATGGTATATAATATGATGTATTGATATATGTACACACTGTGGAATGGCTAAATCAAGCTAATTAACATATGTATTATCTCAGATACTTATCCTTTTTGTGTGTAATGAAAATACAATCTATTTTCTTAATAATTTTTGAGTATACAATACATTATTATTAACTATAGACATCATGTTGTTCAATAGATTTCTTGAACTTATTCTTCCTATGTAACTGAAATTTTGTTTCCTTTGACCAATATCTTTCCCAATCTCCCCACCTCACCCCCATTCCAGCCCCTTGTAACCATTGTTCTACTCTCTTCTACCATAAGCTCCACTTATTTATATTCTACGTATAAGTGAGACCATATGATACTTGTCTTTCTGTGTCTGGTATTACTGCTTAAAGTTTTTGTTTTCTCGACTGCATTCCTTTCTTCATTCATGAATTGTCTTTCTCTATAGCTATTATATTACATGAGGAAATTAAACATGTTTATTATATTTTTCATTGTTTTCTACCAGTTTACCGTAAGTAAAAAGAATTGCATAAATTGGAAATAGAGATTTATACATGCTTATTGATTTTAGTTCCTTATTTATTTTCTCTATGAGCCAATACATTCTTGAAGGGCTGTCATCAAATTTTCTGTATCATAACAAAATAGTCTTAAAATAATAATAAGAGACACAGGGATACAGACACTTGAAGTTGATTTTTAATCTTCCATTTTTGGCTTTCCTTCCACTCTTACAGGATATGGAAAGAAAAGCAGTCTTTTTAGAGACAAAGCTGACCAATGTACCCTTGGGGAAAAGACTCGTTTTCTTCAAGACTGAAAAAGATTTTGACACTTTAACTATAGGTGTAAAATTTATAATTAACCTCTAGAAATGAGCTTTAATCTCTGATCAGTGATAGTGAAATACACTGCACAATATTGACTATGGCATAGCTATATATACCAACATATTCATCCTTTTTTTAATTTGATATGTAAATCAAAAGGGATTTAAGAAATATGCAAGGGCTAATTACTTAGGGCTGCAAATGTGTAAGAGTCAATAATGACAGAGAATAGTTTTCACTTTTAGCTTAAATCTGCAAATAAATCCTTTTCACCAATCCAGTCATTAAAAAAAAAAAAAAAAATCCCTTTGTGTAATTCTTCAAAGATGCATTTGGAAGTTACAAATTTCAGGAAGAAAAAAAATCACAAATGAGCCAAAGACTTCAGAATATCATGGAAAGATTGTTTTCATTCAGATCAGATTTATTTTAGGTCAAATTCATATTTATAATTCTTATCTGTACTAAAAATCATTCAATGAATATAGAGTTCCATGCTTGATAAAAATCCCCTTATAATGTCACCAACACTGAGCTATCAGCATCAGTAGATTTCAGTTGGAAATCCAAAAAATGAAGAAATATATTAAAAATAAATGTATATATATTCATTTCAAACAACAACAAATCCAGTGATGCATCAAAAAATTAATCCATCATAATCAAATGGAAAGTTACATATGGTTCATTTCATTTTTTTATTCAGCCTATTTATATCTCTTGCTTATTTTTCTACAATGTTTGCCATTTCTTTCTAATAACTCGATATGTATTATTTGAGTATTAGTGTTTAGATAAATTAGATAAATGTTTATGATGTAAGAACAGGTCATTTGCAAAAGAAAAAACACACAAAAGAATGATAACCCTCTCTAGTGATAAAAATGTGAAAATAATTCAACAATGAAAAATCACTTTTTACTCACTAGATTAGGAAATATTTAAAAGAAAGATGACATCAACTGCTCATGAGGATGCATGGAAGCAGTCTTATCATGCATTGATGGGAATGTTAACTGTTATACCTTTCTCAAGAATTTAGACAACGTGTTTTTAAATGTAAAATACACATGTCAAACCCAATAGAAAACTGAAAGAAATTTAAATAGTACTTCACCAAAGGGGAAACTAGGATGCCAAATAAACTTGTGAAAAAGTGCTGGGAATATAAATTGTGAAAATCAGCTTAGAGAGCAATTTGGCATCATCTCTAGTAAAGCTGAATGTGCACATACAAGTCTACTTTTATGTATATAGTAGGAAAACTTGAACAAATTCATGAAGGAGTGCAAACAAGAAACTTCGTGGTGGCACTGTTTGAAATAGCAAGAAATTAGAAACAGCTTAAACATCCATTAACAGGAGAATGTAAATAAATTGTGGAGTAAACCTACAATGAAATACTACATACCTCTGAAAATGAAAGCATTAGAGACAAATTGTAAAAATACAACATTGAGTGAAACAAAGTTGTGGAAGCCTACATACTATGGCATGTAGATAAATGTTATATAAACTTTTATAAGTATTGAGTATATTAATATATTGTTTATGAACACAAATAGTGTAAAAGTAGAAAAATATACATGAAAATTGAACACAAGGCATTCAGGATGGGCATTAGCTCTGAAGAAGAAATGGGGAAAGATAGATAAGAGAATATCATTTATATTTGCAACATGTTTTTAAGCTGAGTGGTCAGTCTGTGAGTGCTCATTGATTATGCCATTTTTTAACATCTAGATCTAGAATATTTCCTGTAACAAAGAAATGGAATTTTTATTTCTGGCAACATGTCAAACTGGATGCTCAGAGCAATATCGTTAGGTATAGGTATAGTACACCTAAAATCAATGAAGAAATAATGGCGTGCATTAAACATTAAATTTGTAGCTGAGCTGGTGCAAAAGAAAGAACTTTCCTTGGAGGTCAGAAAGAGCAAGAAAGTAGAACTCAGAGAGGCAAAGGGGCACTGGGCACTGGGAGTTTTTGCCCAGGTGGTGCCTGCAGATCCCTGCATTTGGAAAACCACTGACAACTGACAGAGGCAGGGGACAGCCCAGAGCCCGTGCAGGGTAACAGAGTGAACTGCTCATCACTGAACAAAATGAAAATTCCTGAGGGGCTACACTCAAGGGATAATCTAGAGAAAACTAATCAAAAAAGAGTGGGAGTATGCATCACTGCCTCTCCCAGGCTTGGCCAAGTAGAGCAGAAGAAAGGGGAAAACAATTCTCTGAGGTTTCCCAACCACAAATCTGCACTCATGGAGGTTTGTGCTTGGAATGATAACCGTGTATCCCAATGACCATAATACAATTTTCCATAATGTTGCTTCCAGATTTAGTGCAACCAAGTAACTGGTAGAAGTAAAAGAAATTCCTCTCTAGAGGAATGCATTTTAAATAAAGACCTCAAACAAATCCCTACAAAGAAAACTCCGGTATCATGAGTTCATATGTAAAAATCACTAAGACAGATGAGGAAATAAAACCGCCATGAACAATGTGATTCTTCCCTTCGTCAACAAGTGTTAAGGAAGGGTTCCCTAGGCCTTTCAGCCTCTAGTCAATGGGGTCCAGAGCACCTCTAGCAGCCACACTCTCGAGTATAGCTGGCTTCCCCAGACCACATTAACAGGTGCCAAGAGGGAGGCCTCAAAATGCACCAGTCGCCCCTGCAGTGCTCAGGGGCACACTATCACAGTGTGCTTTGACTTTGCCCGAACTAACCTTATTCTTCCATGAGCCCTGGCTCATGTCAGTCATCTCAAGGATCCCTGGATGAGAGTTCCCCCACCCCCACTATAACCTCTACAAGACTCCGTGTATCTCCTACATCCCCCATGCTTCCTCAATTCTATGGCTTTTGGAATGCAGGATCCATCATTAACAAGACCTGCTCTATCATAAAGCTCTCCTTGAGCTTGCTTTCCAAAGTTTTGCTCCAAGAGGAACCATGAGGGTACAGTCATGGTTGTTTTGGTTTTTGTTTTCTTCCTCAATAGCCTTTGTACCTTTGTACCTCACAGGTCATATGGGTACTCTCCTTGCTTCTCACTGCTGCTTCCAAACCATGTTTTCTTCCTTCCTCCCTAAATCCTCTTGGCTTCAAATTCTCTCTTATAGGACTATATAATGTTTTTTTTTTTTTTTTAAATGTTGCAACTAAAAGAGAGCTTCTCCAGATGCCCACAATCACACAGTCTCACCTACGGGCACATCTTTGGCCTTAAGGGAACTAAACCTGCTCCTATCTAAAGCTGATCATCCCTCCTGCAGTAAGATACTAAATCCCTTTCCTTCTTTCCCATACAGGGGGCTATGGCAATTTTTCTCCCCTCTTTCCAACTGCACAACTACATTTCTTTTTTCTTCTCTCCTTATTTTGCATAAAATTCGTACTTTCATTTAGTCCATCTTAAAAACAGAACAAAAATTAAAATTTTTTACTCCATTTTCCTTGCCCTATTTCTTTGTTTCTGTCTCCTTTACAGCAAAAACTCTTCTAACAGGTTGTCCATTCTGGTTGTGTTTCTCTCTCTATCTCTCACACACACACACATTTCTGTCTTATCCCTACTTCTGCGTTATAAAGTCCAGTGAAGAATGAATTTCATTTTCAACAGTGACATTTGACACAGTTTGTCACTCCCTCTTTTTGATACACCCTCTGCTCTTGAGCTTTAGGACAACACATTCTCCTGGTGTCCTTTCTGCCTCAATGATTCTTTCTTGCCTAGGCTGCTCTGTTGGTTCTTTCTCTGCTCTCCAGTTCTTCACATTGCACATGTGAGAGCTCCATGGTCTCTTCCTGATTCTCACACACTTCCTTGGTGATCTCATCCAGCCTCATGACTTTAAATACCTTTTATGTGCCAAAGACTTACAAGTTTATATCCTAGTCTACATTTTTCTCCTGAACTCCAGAAACACCCAATTGGATCCAGATATATAATAGTATGTATATATACTATTGGTATATAGACTATCTGGTGTATGTAATTGTTGCTCATAGTAGTCTCTAATGATCTTTTGAATTTCTGCAGTGTCAGTTGTAGTGTCTCCTTTTTCATCTCTGATTTTCTTTATTTGGGCCTTCTTTTTTTATTTTTTGGCTAAAGGTATATCAATTTTGTTTATCTTTTCAAAAACCAACTTTACGTTTTATTGATCTTTTATATTTTTTTGTTTCACTTTCATTTATTTCTGCTCTTTACTATTTCTTCTCTTCTACTAATTTTGGGGGTTTTATTCCTCTTGTTTTTCTAGTTCTCTGAGGTACATCATTAGGTTGTTTATTTGAAGCTTTTCTACTTTGTTGATGTAGGCACTTGCTATAAACTTTCCTCTTATTACTACTTTTCCTGTATGCTACAGGTTTTGATATGTTGTGTTTTTATTTTCATATGTTTCAAGAAATGTTTTAATCTCCTTCTTAATCTCTTTATTGATCCACTGGTTATACATGAGCATAATGTTTAATTTCTAAGTGTTTGTGTATTTTTCAATGTTCCTCTTGTAATTGATTCCTAGTTTTATTCCATTATGGTCAGAGAAAATACTTGATATGATTTCAATTTTTTAAAATTTTTTAAGACCTATTTTGTGTCTTTACATATTGTCTGTCTCAAGAATCATCCATGAGCTGAGAAGAAATATGTGTATGCTGCACTTGTTGGATGAAATGTTCTGTGAATATCTATTAGGCTCCTTGGTCTGTAATACAGATTAAGTCCCATATTTCTTTGTTGATTTTCTGTCTGGATGATCTGTCCAACGTTGAAAGTGGAGTGTTGAGGTCTCCAACAATTATCACATTGGGATCCCTCTCTCTCTTTAGCTCTGATAATATTTACTTTACATATTAATATTTGGGTGCTCCAGTATCGGGTACACATATATTTAGAATTGTTATATCCTCTTGCTGAATTAACCTGTTGATCATTATATAATGACCTTCGTTGTCTCTTTTTGCAGTCTTTGTCATGAAATCTATTTTATCTCATAGAAGTATAGCTATTCCTACTATTTTGGGGTTTTCATTTTCATGGAGTATCTTTGTCCATCCACTTATTTTCAGACTATGTGTGTCTTTATGAGTGAAGTGGGTTTCTTGTAGACACTATATGGTTGGATCTTATTTTTAAATCCATTCAGCCACTCTATGTCTTTTGATAGGAGAGTTTAGTCCATTCACATTCAATATCATTACTGATAGGTAAGGACTTGCTACTGCCATGTTGTATTTGATTTCTGGTTATTTTGTGATCTTCTCTTTCTCTCTTCCTTCCTTTCTGTTTTCCTGTGTTAAAAGTGATTTTCTCTGGTAGTGCATTTTAATTTTTTGCTTTTTATTTTTTGTGTATCTGTTGTAGGTTTTTTGATTTGAGATTACCATGAGGCTTGCAAAAAACATTTTATAACCAATGATTTTAAACATATGACAACTGTGTGCACAAAAGAACAAACAAATAAACAAGCAAAGAGATATCTAACAGAAATTGTACCCTTTAACTCTATCACTCCCCACCACTTTTTAACTTTTTATTCTTTTTATCTATATCTTTTTATATAGTCGATCTCTTAATAAATTGTTGTAGTTATTTTTGATAGGTTTGTCTTTTAGTTTTCCTACTCAAGATATAAATGGTTTATACACTGCAATTACAGCAATATAGTATGCTATATTTGTGTACTTACTGTTACCAGTGAGTTGTATACCTGAAGATGATTTTTCATTGTTCTTTAATGTCCTTTTCTTTCTTATGAACAACTCCTTTTAACATTTCTTGCAGGATAGATCTGGTGTTGGTGAAATCCCTCAGCTTTTGTTTGTCTGAGAAAGTTTTTATTTCTCTTTCACATTTGAAGGATATTTTTGCAGGATATAATACTCTAGGGTTAAGTTTTGTTTTGTTTTTTTTCCCTTTGGCGCTTTAAATGTCATGCCGCTTTCTCCAGGCCTATAAGGTTTCCACTGAGAAGTATGCTGCCAGACATATTGGAGCTCCTTGATATGTTACTTTTTTCTTGCTTCTTTTAGGAACTTTTCTTTATCTGTGACCTTTGGGAGCTTGATTATTAAATGCCTTGAGGTAGTCTTGTTTGGGTTAAATCTGCTTGGTGTTCTGTGACCTTCTTGTACCTGAATATTGATATCTTTCTCTAGGTTTGGAAAGTTCTCTGTTATTATTTCTTTGAATAAACTTTCTACCCCAATCTTTCTCTCTACCTCCTCTTTAAAGCCAATAACTCTTAGATTTTCCCTTTTTGACGCTGTTTTCTAGATTGTACAGGTGTGCTTCATTCTTTTTTATTCCTTTTTCTTTTTTTCTCTTTTGTGTATTTTCAATTAGCCTGTCTTTAAGCTCACTAATTCTTTCTCCTGCTTCATCAATTCCGCTGTTGAGAGTCTGATGCATTTCTTAGTTTGGATGGGTCTAGAAATGCCATTCTGGACTCAAAGCCTGGAACCAGGGGCTTCAGGGTACTTTATTGTACTGTGACTGGTCTGTTACCCAAGTTACAAAGGAAAGTCCCCTGAACGCTTCCCTTTCCTTTCCACAAGTGGAGAAAGATTCTCCCTGAGCTGTACTTCTGGGAATTGGGGGAGGGGTGACACGGGCATTGGCTTGGTCATCACTGGTGTTTTACTGGGTCTCATCCGCTGCAAGTCCACTGGCTCTGAGGCAGTCCAGCCTCAGGCATTGCCCAAGGACTACAGTCTTTGTGGCCTGAATGCCCTATGACTTTATTCTAGGCCACAGGCCACTTTTTGTCAGCCAGTGGAGGGCCTAGCCAGAACTCAGATTTCAGGGCAGACGGAGGATTTTCCTCTGGCCTGGATAGTCCAAATGCTCCCTCTATGGGCATCAGCAGGATTCTGCCCCATGCTGTGTTCCCTGAGACAGGGTGTCCCTGAATTCCAATGCAAAGTCCCACAGTCACTTCACTCTCCCTTCCCCAGGCAGAAAGATTCTCTCTCCACTGGGCACAGTGGCAAAGCACTGTGGGAAGGTTGGGGAATGGGTAGCATAAGAAATGCAAGACTGTCTTTTTTCTCCTTTTAGTGCCTCTTTCCTTGATATAGTGTTAACACCAGTTACTGTGGTCACTTACCCGATTTTTGGTTCTCCTGAAGGTTCATCCTTGTGTGGACAGTTGTTGAATCAGGTGTTTGTGCAGAGGGATGACTACAGGAGGTTACTATGTAGCTATCTTGTTCCACCCCCTCATACCACTATTTCTTACCTGAATCACTGTGTGACTCCCAAAGCGTCTTTTGGCTCTAGTCCTGCCCCTTCTTGGTGACTATCTGCACATCAGGTATATAGGCATTTTTAAAACATGAATCAGATCATGTCTTTCAGTGCTCGAAACCCTCTCTATTTGACTCAGAATGAAAACTAAAATCCTTACAGTGAATTACAAGGCTCACCATGATCTGAATCCTGGTCCTCTTCTGATATTATCTCGTACTACTCTCCCTGCTTGTTCTCACGGCAGTCATGCTGACCTTCTGTTTCCCAGACATGGTTTGGGGCCTTTTCACTGGCTATTCCCTTCGTCTTGAGCTCTCTTCCCCTGGCTATCAATTGTGTGATCT
>NW_012148363.1:1060414-1078829 GCF_000956105.1 Propithecus coquereli | reverse complement strand
ATAGGCCAATTTCACTAGTAAACAATGATGTAAAAACCTAGTAATAATATTAAAAATGTATAAAAATGTTAGCAATGTATAAAAAGCATGATACATCATGACCAAGATAGATTTATTCTAGAAATGCAAGATTGGGTCATCAGAAAATCTCCATTACAGATTAATTTATTAATGAAATTTACTCCATTACAGATTAAAGGAGAAAAACCATATATGATCTTCTCAAAATAAGATCTGCTATGTAGAAAAAACATTTAATAAATTTTACATAATTTATGATAAAAAGAAGTCTTGGATCTAATAGAAGTTCCTTACTTTAAAAAAGAGTATCTATAAAAATAAACAAATAGCAAATTGATAGTGTTTATTATACTCAATAATGAAAAGATAGATGACTCCGGCTGAAATGAGAACAAGGCAATGATGCTCCCACTAACCCCATTATTATTCTGCATTGCTCCTAGTGTAAATAATGATAATTATATAACAATAATGATTCCAAACAAAAATGGATATAAGATTTAAGGTTTGTGAAGGAAGATATGAAACTCTAACATTTTACATGCAAGATGTTCTTTATAGAACACCTTAAAGAATTTAGGAGAAGTTAGTAAGATTTATAGATATAAGATCAGTAAACGTGTCACTTGAATTCCTATAAGATAATAATAAATAATAGAAAATGCATTTTGTGTAATACAACATCATCAAGAGAAATATAAGGCCTGGCTCCGTGGCTCATGCCTGTAATCCTACCACTCTTGAAGGTTGAGGTGGGAGGATTGCTTGAGGCCAGGACACCAGCCTGAACAATGTAGTGAAACTCCATCTCTACAAAAAACAGAAAAAGAAATTTAGCTGGGCGTAGTAGCACATGCCTGTAGTTCCAGCTACTTGGGAGGCTGGGGCAGAAGGATCTCTTGAGCCCAGCAATTCAACTCCAGCCTGGGCATCATACTGAGACCACATATCTAAAAAAAAAAAGCAAAAAGAAAAGGCTGGGCGCGGTGGCTCATGCCTATAATCCTAGCATTCTGGGAGGCCAAGGCAGGAGGATCACTTGAGCTCAGAAACTTGAGGTTGCAGTGAGCTATGATGACACCACTGCACTCTAGTCTGGGAACAACAGAGCGATATGCTGTCTCAACACACACACACACACAGAAATATAACATATCAACGAGTAAATTCAACAGAAGAAGTGTAACACTTTATTTAGGAAATTAAACATTTTTTTTAAAGATATTACCTAAATAAATGGAAAAACATAAAATGCTCATGCAGAGGGAGACTTAATATCCTAAAGATTTCAATTCTCATTATTTTATAGCTTTAATACAATGTCAAGGAAATCAGAACAGGGTTTTTTCACAGAATTTGTTAAGCAGATTCTAAAATTTATGCAGAAGAGCAAGCAAAAAGTTATAGTGAAGATACTCCTACAACATCATCATCATCATCATTATCAGCATCATCACAATGATATATATTCAGGCAAACAAGTATGTACTCCTTATTCGGTGCCAGGAACTGTTCTAAGTGCTTTATATTTATTAATGTATTCAATTGCAAAGGCCTACAGACGTAGGTTCCATTATTTCCATCCCATCTTGCAGACGATAAACAGGGGCCCAGAAAAGTTAAGTAACTTGCTCAAGTGACATTGTCACAGATGTAGCCCTAAGATATAGCTCCAGAGAGCACATGTCCATAATACATCTCCTCAGTGAGAGGAATGAAGAGCCATCTCTGCCAGAATCGAGATGTATTACAAAGTTACGGTAATTGTGACATTATGATGTTGGTGCAAGTATAGATCAAAGGGTCAGCATGATAGAGAAAGACAGCCCAGCAGCAGACTTATGCGTCAAACAAAAGACTGACACATGACAGAGTGTGCGCTGCAAGTCAATGGGGGAAACGAGGGGCTGTTCAATAAAATTGCACTTAGAAAATTGGTTACATATATGATATTTACAAAAGAAAAAAACTGAAATGAATCCCTGCCTCACATCAATAACAAATTCAATTCCAGCAAGAATAAACACTTCCATGTTAAAAGGCAAATCTTTAAAAACATACATGTGTATTTATATATGTATATATATGTGTATATCTATATGAGGATATAGGATAATTTCCTTATGGTCTCAGAGTAAGAATAATTTTTCTCTTTTTTAGGAGATGGGGTCTTGCTCTGTCTCCCAGGCTGGAGTGCAATGGCACAATCAAAGCTCACTGCAACCTCGAACTCCTGAGCTCAAATGATCCTCTTGGCTCAGCCTCCCAAGTAGCTAGGACTACAGGTGTGCACCACCACTCCCAGCTAATTTTTAAAATTTTTTTGTAGAGACAGGGTCTTGCTATGTTGCCCAGGCTAGAGGAACGATTTTTTTTTTAATAAACAGAAGTGCAGGACATAAAGCAAAAGATTGATATATTTTGAGTAAATTAAAATTTATAAATCTTATGTTCATTGAAGACACCATAAAGAGAAAAGAAAAGCCACAAACTGGGAGAAAAATGTTATGCTTATAATTGTCAAAGAATTTGGTTTTATGCTTTCTTGTCAATAAAAGTGAAATTATGTTGAAAAACGTCCTTAATTTCTACCTCTATCCTGTATTTCTGAAACACATCTTTACAATTAATACAAATTCATAGAAAATTAACATCCCCCCATATTATAAAAATTCTAATTCATTTTTACAAATCTAGGATTAAAAGGTAACTGGGCTAGTACATTTAAAGGAGTGACGTCAAAGCAGCAATTTAGGGGTTTCTTAAGGAAAATAATCTCATTGTACTATAGTTCGCCAAGTACATGCTGTGGTGCCCTAATATAATGCTCTGTAAAGGTAAATCCCAGGAAAACAACGCAGCACTGAGCAATGGGATGGCCCCACAGGCACGAGTCCAAGGGTTCTCAGGCCATTTGCTCCATCCTACATGACGGGTGGAGGGGTCAGAGAGTGCAGGAAGGGAAGGCTGGCATTTTCAGGGTTCGCCTGCAAGCCCTCATGTGTTCAAAAAAAGAGCTTGGCAAATAAAAACCATAGCTCTTATTTTCATGAATAGTTTCCTGTACACATTGTATACTCTTTCCTTCCCGTGCTCTCTCCCCGGAGGTGGTGGAAAGATTCAAAGTGGAGAAAAAAGAGCTAAAAGCAGTGACGTCCTGTCACCATTGAGAATGGTGCGTAGTAGCCTGTCCGGAGAGCATCTGCCTGCTTACTCGGTGTGGGGGATTTGATGCTGGTGCTATAGGACTACTGGACCTGGTTTGCAGTATCCGCCTTAGTGTCAGCCAATGGGGACCCCTTGCTTGGGGGCACCTTCCTCCCAAATTTCTAAATCCTCCTCCAGTGACCAGGATGGCTCACCAGCACTGCGTGGATGGAACCCAGACCTGGTCCTGTGTAGATCCTGGTCTCTGGAAGTGCCTACCTTGAAATTTTCTGAGTACCCCTTCTGTGCCTGGTTCTAGGCAGCGCTAACAGTGCCATCTTGGTATTGGGCGCCAAGCCCTGCCTGAATCCTACCTAGGGCATGGCCACATTTCTTCCCTTCCGGCACTCTCTGACCCCTCTACCTGGCATGCAGGATTGAGAGGCCGAGGAATCTCTGCACTTGTACCGGTGGGCCATCCCATTGCTCAGCCCTCCTTATTTTTCTGGGATTTACCTAACTTAATCCTCCAAAATGCGGCCGACATTCTGATATTGAGTGACTCGTATCCATGTGGGACATGGACCAGCTCAGGGCTCTGGGCTGCTGAAGGTCCATGGCCGACCCTTTGACGTGAGTCAAGTTGTTGTGGCCCCTGCATGGGCTCTTATCCACCCCCGTTGTGATCAGGTGCGGGCTCCTGGACACAGCACTGGAGAGTGACTGCTGTGATCCTTACCCCATACACTGTACTGCTGGCATCCAGAGTGGATATCCATCCCTTTACAAGCTTTGTACCACATGTCAACCAGTCCTAGTTGATGTCCTCTCATGGCCATCAATGTGGTGACATTGTGCTCTCCCTTTAACTGGACAGGCATGGATGTTCCTTGAGAAGAGACCTCTCTTCTTTCTTGACCACAGGCCCGTTGCCTGTTCTCCTTGCTGGTGGTGGTGGGTGGAACGAAGGGGTTCATTGACACCAAAAGAGATCTCATTCTCAGAATTTGGTGACTGTGGCCTAAATAGTTGAAGGGAATACATGGTTGAAAGATGAGATCTTGCAGCTTTATGTTATAAAATTCTGACTGGTTAATTTAAAGTGACCAGAAAACAAATTGCCATTCATACTTTCCTGTATGTGGTCATTTGTCAAGGCAGGGCAGTAACAACCTTTGAGAGTGTCGTTGAAAGCCCCCACTGAGAGAAGCATCATCATGTATATTATTAAGGAACTGCAGAAACAAGAAGGCCTATATTGTTTCAATAAAACATATTGTGAAGAACATGGTTTTAAAATAATGACAGTGTTTCTACCTTTTTCTCCAAATAGGAAATATAAAATTAGCTAGGAACGGTGTCTATAATAGCAAAGAACATGGAGCAACGAGGCCTGGGCACTTCAAAGAATCTTCACATGTCATGAATGGACACTGAAATATTACCTAAGTCCATCTTCTCTACCTAGTATTAGCCTCCTACATACATTACCATACCTCTCATGGCCCATGAATTTTTTAACACATTTTTTCCATTCAAACTATTTACAGAGATGGGACCCCAGATGCTACGCATTCTGAGCAGAATGGTCTATATTCACGTATTCCTTTAAATCTCTACTGAAGGCATTCCTAGTCCTTTGAGTCAGTTTTTACTCAGCCACATCATTCAGCTAGAGGAGGAAAATTGTTATGTTCGTATTTGAAATGTAGGGACTGAAGCAGAATTTTTAGTGACTTGTCCAAAATTATAATAGCCCATATGGCAATGAAACACATTTTGTTGATATCCTAATATGTTTCTTCTATTTTAAGATAGTGAAATGGCATTAAAGTAACCCTTTGTCTTGGTTACAACTAACAGAAAAGAGTAAAATATATTTTAGCGAATTGGTATAAGCTAGTGATGAATTTGTAAGCTTCACTGCCTGGCAATCTCGGTCCGTAACTGGGATCACATAATCCCGAGGGTAAACGCAACTGGAAGGCAGAAGCTTATGGTGTGGGAGGAAGTGAGGGACAGGTTTCAGATACAGTGGAATGTTTGAAGTGGAGCTGTGCCACACTTCCTCCTTTCATGGACAGGCTGAAGAAGCACCTCTATATCCCAAGACTTCCCACTTTACATCTCAAAAAAATCTCCTCGAAAAATATTGGTGTGATAACTTTCTTCATGTGAACCTCTTACACCCTTTAAGATAATTCACTAGAATTGAGTTGTACTCACAAGAACTCAGATAAAATGGGTGGCAATGTGGTGCAATCAAAGACCATGGGCGCTGAAGTCAGATAAATCTGAGTTGGAATCCTAGCTTCAGCCACTTAAAAGCTGTGTGACCTTGGATAATCAATTAACTTTTCTGAGCCATAAGTACTCCACCTTAAATGTGAAATCACAATGCTTACCTCACAGGACAGATAACAGGCAACACAGCTGCCATAAAGAGGTGTCCCTTTGCTGATGCTAGTCATCATAATTAATAATAATAATTTTTAGCGTCACTAAATCTACACAGAATGGAACAATGGATGGTTGGAAGAGAATTTGGTAAATACTTCATCACTCTCACATAATCCATCCTGCAGTTATGGCCTGAAAAATTTCACACGCTTGCAAAGAGGCTAAATTAACTGAGCGGATTGAAGAATGCAAATGAGAAAAAGAAATAGATGTTATGCAATATAAGGCTGGAAAAAACATTCAACCATTTCTGTATAATGTTAAAAACTATACTTGGATGCTCATAGTTGAATTTTAGGGAGAAAAAAGTAGTCAAAACAGGTGTTAGATTCAATTAGCTGGTAAATTTTTAAAAAATTGATTAATTCATCCAGATCATTTGAATAAGCAGGCAGCCATAAATATATATGTGGAAATCTTCTTACACTAGTCTCTTTTTTTCTCACTAACATCTATTCTCCTCTGCATTTCAGACTTTTAGCATTTCTTTTTATTAATATTATTTTTAATTGACAAATCATAATTATATACGTTTGTAAGGTACAATGTGACATTTGATATACGTATACAGTGGGAAATAATTAAATCTACATATCCATCACCTCATTACCTTTTTTATGGTGAGACATTTGAAGTTTACACTCGATTATTTTGAAATATGTAATATTTACTATTGATTTTAGTCACCTTGCTGTGCAATAGATTTCAACACTTACTCCTCCTCTCTGAAACTTTGCACCCTTTGCCCAGCAACTCCCCATTCCCTTCCCCTCCTCCCCACTGTTCCCTGGCCAGCCTCTGGTAACCACCATTCTCCTCTCCACTCACATGAGTTTAACCTTTTTAGATCCCACATATAGGTGAGATCATGCAGTATTTGTCTTTCTGTGCTTGGATTATTTCACTTAGCATAATATCCTCCAAGTTCATCTATGTTGTCAAAAATGACAGAATTTCCTTCTTTTTAAAGGCTGAATAGTATTCCATTGTGTATATATACCACATTTTCTTTATCCGTTCATCCACTGATGGACAGTTAGGTTAGTTCCATATCTTGGCTATTGTGAATTGTGCTACAGTGAGCATGGCAATGTAGATATCTCTTTGAAATATTGATTTAAATTCCTTTGTATATATACCCAGAAATGGGATTGCTAGATTATATGATAGTTTTATTTTTAGTTTATTGAGGGACCTCCATAATATTTTCCATAATGGCTGTACCAATTGACATTCCTACAAACAATATACGAGTTCCCTTTTCTCCAATCCTCACCAACACTTATCTTTCATCATTTTAATAAAAGCCATTCTAACAAGTCTGAGGTGATAACCTCACTGTGATTTCAATTTGCCTTCTCCAAGGATTAGTGATGTTGAATATTTTTTTCATGTACCTATTGACCATTTGTATATCTTCTTTTGAGAAATATTTATTCAAGTTATTTCCCCATTTTTTAAATTGGGTTATTTGTTTCTATTGAATTGTTTTGAGTCCTTATTTATTTTTTGTATTAACTTCTTATCAGATGTATGATTTGCAAATATTTTCTCCCATTTTATTCCTTTTAATCAGAAGCAATGACCCTGCCTCAAATCTCATGGTAACCACAAGGTACCTTCTTACATCATGTGAAGGAAAACTAACAACTAACTCTAATATGGTTATTATTACAATGTTGACTAATGATAAAACTTTATAAAAATATGCATACTGTTTAGAAAAAAGTAAATTGCTCTCTGGTATTATTGCACATAGAATTATCATGGCTTTATCATTTTTAACATAATGGCTCAATATGTTTTTTAAAAATTAATTGTCTTGTCTTTTAACATTTTTAATAATATGCCTGGAAACATCTCGAAGTCTTCAGAATATTCATATTGTTTCCTCTTACTGCTAGTTTTCACTTAGCAATGCAAAAATTAGGGGAAATAAAGTGATTATAAATATTTTCTGCTTATCCTAGCTTATGTTTTATATATTTTATTTATGAGCCAACCTGAGTGGTCTAAAATCATAATAGGATTTCCACTTGTGACTATGACTGAGTTACTGGACCAAGACATGACTTCCCATTATGCACAGTTTAAAAAACTGGGCAAAACATACTAAACAATGGTTTTAGGACTGCGATTCCAAAGAGAAGAGAATTTTAAAAGTTGGATTATAGGCTTTCTGCCTTTAGGCACTCTAAAGACTGTCACGTGAGGAGGGCAAACTCAAGTAGAAGCAAGTTGAGGAAACAAAGATTGACGTTCAAGGGGCCAGGATGGCTGGACACCTGGAGTAGCCTGCTGAGAAAATGGAGGGTTCAGAGAGGGCTCCAGATGTCTACACTGGGGTCCCCTTTGTCCTCAGCTGAATACTAAGCTGCCTACGCATAGGGGGAGACTCCAAGATGCCAACGCTACTAAGATAAATACTTTATGAAAACTAAAGTGTTGAAACTTTTAGGATAAAAAATAGGAGAAAACTTTTACTACCTCAAGGTAGGCAGATTTTTTTAAACAGAGCATGGAAAGTACTAATCGTAAAAGAAAAAAGATTGATATATCAGGCTTATTAAAATTAAAATTTTCTCTTAAAAAAAGACACCATTAAGAAAATAAAATAGCATGTCACAGATGGGGAGAAACTGTTCACAGCACATATACATGACAGAAGACATGTATCCAAAGTATTTATGAGTAAGTCTTACAACTCAATAAGAACATATACAACCCAATGCTTTAAATGTGAAAAATATTTGAACAGACACTTCAAAAAATAAAAGAAAGGATATCTAAATGGCCAGTAAGCAGATAACATGATGTTTAATACAATCAGTCATTAGTAGCCATTACAGAAATGTATGTTAAAACCTCAAGGATTTACCACAAAACCCACCAGAAAGGCTAAAATTAAAATGACTGACAATAACAAGTATTGGCAAGGATTTGGAGAGACTGGAATTTTCATATGTTATTGGTGGAAGTATAAAATGGTACACTCACTTTGGAAGACAGATTGGCAGTTTCTTAGAAAGTTAAACATACACTTAACCATATGGCCCAGTGATATTATTCTTAGGTATTTAAAATAATTAAAAACATTTATTCCCACTGAAACTTGTATACAGATGTTCATTTCAATTTTATTTATAATTGCCAAAACTCAGAAGAACACAAATGTTCATCAACAATAAAAACACTGCTCAGCAATGAAAGGTGACAAACTCCTGACATATGCAACGATATGGATAAATCTCAAAAGCATTATGTCAAACAAAGAAGTCAGAAACCAAAAGAATTATTTCCTGTATGATTGCATTTACATGAAATTCTAGATCAGGCAAACGAATATACAGTGACAGAAGGCAAAACGGTGGTTGCTTAGGGTGGGCAGGAATGTGGTTGACTGTCAGTAGTTGTAAGATAAATTTGGGGGATGTAGTGGTTCTATATCCCAGTTGTGGTGGTGATAACAGAGGTGTATACATTTGTAAAAACTCTTCTATATCTATTCTTAAATGATACTTCATTAAACTTGATGTAAAAAGTAACAAGGAATCATAAAATTTACGACTATATTTATAAAACATGATATTATATAGGAATGTAATTTTTAAACATATCTAAACAATTTAGTAAATCAATTTCTTCCAGTTCATATATATATATATACACAATATATATATACTATATATATATACACACACACACACACACACATACATTATTTAATGACATTTGAGGGTTTTTTAGCACTTTTATATTATATAGTATGGATTTACTTCTTTGCTTGTGTTAAAACTCTTTATCCTGAACAAGTGCCCCTTCTCTGTAGGGAAAGCAATGCAGTTATCAACTCTACTGACTAATCACTCTAAATTAAACATTTTCTTTTGGATAATATAATTTAAATCATCTTGAATATTATATAGATTTTTGGTAAAAGTAATTAAGGACTAGAATAAAGGTAATTATAATTTCTGATGGATGAACTGATAGGGATAAAGTCAGAATTGTCTTAAACCCTCATCTAAAACTAGAACAAAATTAAAGGAAATCCTAAAACTTTAGTTGTGTTTTTAATTGATTTTCACACACCAGTGAACTTCTAAGTACTCTATTTTCACCAAGGACTGTAAGCAAAAGAATCCTCAAGGAAAGAAATTTGGTACTTGTGACAATGTAGGAATCCTCTAGAAATAGCTTCCGAAATATATATGACATGGTTTCTTTTCTAAGACCTATATATTCTTAAAGGAATCGATTTCCAAATGAAATTTCTAAAATTTTTGCTTACGTGAATTGAGGAGAAAACAAAGTTTTCTAGGTTACTAGTTAAGTTAATAATGAAGGATCAACTTCCAAATGTAATTTATTAAAACTGATCTAGGTAGTTTGATTTGCATGCTACTGTGTTAATGGGAACTCACATATACCGGAACTGTGTACACACTTTTGCATGGTTCCATGGTAACTGAAGTGCCAAGCAAAGACTTGGTTCAGATATGCACAAGTTTCAGTGAACGCACTACTGTATCTTTGATATTTCCCTGTTAACATATACTCTATGAACGGAACATGGGTTCCATTAACTAGAAATGGCTATGTGGGTTCTGATGTTAATTTGTTTTTTATTTTATTTTTGGTGAAAGAAATACACGTATCAATTTTTAAACATCACAAAATACTTCAAGTCTTATAATGAAAAGCAGCAGTCCTTTCTCCCATTTATTCCCATCTCGAACCCTAGAGGCAATGGTTTATAATTCTTTTAGCTGTGTCTTCTAGTATTGCTTCCATAATTTCAAATGACATAACATTATTTATAAATAACATAACTTTATAATAATATTATTTGTAAATAATATAACATAGCTTTATTTCCTATTTAACAAGTTTTGACCTCATCCTTGTTGGAGCTCTCTGTCCTCTTTTTTATTTGGGATTAGATGCTTTGTCTGTGCAACTCTTATTCTAGAACTTCCCTTCCATTCTCTCCTGTGTGAGAGTCTTTCTTTCCTGAATGTGTTTCCTCTTTTTTTCTTAGTTTGCTGTTTCATGTTTTTTCTCATGCTCTGGCAGCTTCCTGAGAGACTGTGAGAATTTTTTTTTTTTTTTTTTTTTTTTAGATATGATCTTTCTAAAATGTCTAATCTCTGCTCACATTTAGTAGATTGGTTGGGTCCAGAATTATATAAAACACATATTTCCTTTAGAATTGTGATGACATCACTCCATTGTCTTCTAGTGTTACAATTATGAAATACAATCCATTTTGTTTCTTCATTCTTCGTGTGACCTATTCCTTCCACTCTTCAAACTCGAAGGGTTTTATTTTTTTTTTATTTTGATTTGTCCCCAAAGCTTATGGTGTTATTCCTTGGTGTGTGTATGTATGTGTGTGTCTCACTTAGTCTTTTGAACATTTGGTGAATGCTTTCCATGAAAAATCATGTTCTAGAGTTCCAAGAACATTTCTTGTGTTATTTCTGATATTTTTCAGCCTCTCATTTGTTCTGTTCTAAGTTAGATGGTACATCCTCTGGAGTGATGTTTTAATTACCTCTGACATTTAGCTGTACTTCCTGGGAGATTTCTTCAACTGCATCTAACAATCCTCTATTGATTGTTCTTTATCTCAAACGTCATATTTCCAAAAAGTTCTTTCTTGTTTTCTGTGTGTTCTTTTTTTCACACTCATGGTTTTCTGGATATATCTTCACTTTCCTTTTTGAAAATTTTAACAGTACCTTTTTAGAAGTTTTTTTTTTTTTTTTTTTTTTTTATTTCAGCAAATTATGGGTGTACATATGTTTAGGTTACGTGTGTTGCCCTTGGTTCCCCCCCCCCTTGTGTTTTTCTTCCAGTATCATCCCTATTACCTTTGAGTTCCTTTATTTGTTTGTTTATTTCTTGGAGTCTTTGTGTTGTGTTGGAGACTTGATTCAGGTTTCTTACTGAAGATTCTCAGACACACATTCCTATTTAAGAGTGTAACACTAAAATTTGTGTGTATGTGTGTGGTTTATCAGATGATTAGTTTTACTATAGGGTAAACAGGTGGGGACTCAGTCAGTGCTGTGCTGATAAATGGTTACCCGGGGAGTTAGGAAGAAGGCAAAAATAAATTCATATATTCACATAACTCTTTTTAAGCAGAATTCATGTTTAAACATTTTATATTTGCATTACGTATATGTGTGCGTGTGTGTGTGTGTGTGTGTGTGTGTGTATACATACAATTTTATTTTATTTTTTTAGAGGCAAGGTCTCACTCTGTTGCCCAGGCTGAAGTGTAGTGGTGTGATTATAGCTCACTGCAGCCTTGAACTCCTGGGCTTCAGCAATCCTCCCACCTTAGCCTCCCCAGTAGCTGGGACTACAGGCACATGCCACCATTTCCAGCTAATTTCTTATTTTGTTGTAGCGATGGAGGTCTTCCTATGTTGCTTAGGCTGGCCTCAAACTCCTGACCTCTCAAGCAATCCTCCCTCCTCAGCCTCACAAAGTTCTGGGATTACAGGTGTGAACCACTGTGTCCACTGCTTTATATATTTTTAAATGACCCACAGCAACTTCAAAAATGTAACATTTAAAAATAACTATACTTTTGAATTTTTTCTTTTTATCATTGCTTTAAATCACATGAGTAGAATACACCAATTTAAACTCTAAGTGGAAGAAATATCAAACATGATGAAAATTTGGACTATTTTCAATTTTTCACTATTATGTTTTATGAATGTTTTTGTATAAGTCTTTGTATGGAAATATGATTTTATTTCTCTTGGGTGGAATGCTGGATCTTATTATAAGTTTATGTTTAACAATGTAAGAAATTGCCAAACTGTTTTTCAAAGGGAATTTTACATTCTCAATAGTAATGAATGAGGATTCTGGTTTCCACACATTCTTGCCAATATTTGCTATTGTCTGTCTTCCTCATTGCAGTCTTTCCAGCACGTGTGCAATAGGATCCCATAGTGTTAATGTGCATGGACATTCAGTCCATTGCAGAAATATAATGGTATATATAATGGTACAATATATAATAATATAATATATGAAATATAATGATATAATAGCAGATTTTTATACACATTTCTGTCTTTGGCAGGTTAAATAAACTGTGGCAATAAAAGGGAATCTAAAGTAAGTAATTGATAGTGTTAATCTAATAAGCATGTATGACTTATGACTAATGAATAACCATATTGGCATCTTTTCATGTGCTTGTTGATCATTTTTATATCTTCCTTGGTAAAATGTCTATATATTTTGCCCATTAAAAATTGTTAGTTTTTCTGTTATTGAATTTTTATAGTTATTTATAGATTATTAATAGTTCTTTACTAGATATGTTATTTGTAAAAACACTTTCTTTCAGTGTTGTGTTTTCATTTTCTTTTTTTTTTTTGAGACAGATTCTCACTGTGTTACCCGGGCTAGAGTGCCGTGGCGTCAGCCTAGCTCACAGCAACCTCAAACTCCTGGGCTCAAGCGATCCTTCTGCCTCAGCCTCCCGAGTAGCTGGGACTACAGGCATGCGCCACCATGCCCGGCTAATTTTTTCTATATATATTTAGTTGTCCGATTAATTTCTTTCTGTTTTAGTAAAGATGGGATCTCGCTCTTGCTCAGGCTGGTTTCGAACTCCTGAACTCAAACAATCCGCCCGCCTCGGCCTCCCAGAGTGCTAGGATTACAGGCGTGAGCCACCGCGCCCGGCCTTCATTTTCTTAATGATGTCTTTTTAAGTGTAATTTTTTAAACTTTTGATGAAATAGTTCTTACCAAACTTTTTATTAATGGATCATGCTTTTGGTGTCGTGTCTAAGAACTGCTTGCTTAACCTAAAATCATAAAATTTTCTTCTATGTGTTCTCTAGAAATTTCATAGGTTAAGCTCTTATATTTATATGTATCATTCATTTTGAATTAATTTTCAATTAATATTTTTGCATATGCATGTTCAATTGTCTTTGTAGTAGTTTTTGAAATGATTGTCCTTTTCTCTTTGAGTTTTCTATGCACTTTTGTTAAAATCAAATGAACATTAATATAAAGCTCATAAAGTATGTAAATAATAATAAAATATATGATTGTAATTACTATTTTCTTTTTGAACTTAGAGTTTTCAAAAGAGTGTGTCAAAATTTGAAATTGTTGGACTGTTTCTTCTCAACTTCTTAAAATTTCTTTTAGCTTTGTTAAATTGTCATTGGAAATATAGTTTATGTCTATATCCTGGAATTTATGAAGGTTTTCATGAGCATAATATATGATCAAGTTATAAAGAATTTAAATGGAAGTCATATTTCTATTTATCAGATTACAGAATTGGATACATGCTTATTAGATTAACATTATTAATTACTTAATTTAGATTCCCTATATTTTGATTGCTAAAGTTTATGTAACCTGCCAAAGATAGAAATGTGTATAAAAACCTGCTATTACTATTATTATTTCTGCAATGACTGAATGTTTGTGTCTTCCCTGAAATTAATGTGCTGAAGCCCTATCTCCCAATGTGATGATATTTGACGCTAAGACAGATTCATCCAGCTTCTCTTTGCATTTCCAACAAATTTGCCTTCATTTATTTAATGTTAAATGATTTGACAGACATAGTTTTATAAAATTTGTATTTTATTTTGGATCATGTATTTGAAATTTTTAAAGTAATCCTCTAGTCTTATATACTGCCTTTAATTTATTGAACTACACCAGATATTATCTTTGAATCCTCTTTTTAAATTAAATTGATGCTTTTGTGTGATTATATGCATTTGACATAAAATTTCATATCTTTCATTTTATTTTCTTTTAGGATTATCTCTTACACATTTTATACTGTTCTATTTCTCTAACTCAATTTGTAAGATGTTAATCAACTTTTTAACAATTTCATTGAGATATATTTGGCAAAAAATCATTTGTATACGACTAACTGCACATGGTAAAATGTGCAATTTGATAAGTGTTCACGTATGTAGATATCTTCAACCCATAAGCAAAATCGAGGAATAAACAGATCAAGTACCTCCAAAGTGTTCTCATGACTCTTTGTAATCCCTCCTGCCTCTCCCTACTCCTTATTCCCAGGCAACCAATGACCTGCTTTCTGTAAGTTTCTGTTAGTTTGTATTTTCTAGAATTTTGTAAAAATAAATTCATAAAATATATATTTATTTTTGTCTGGCTTCTTTCACTTAGCATAATTATTCTGAGAATAGCAGGTGTTGCAGCATTTATAAATAATTCCAGGTTTTAATGTGTATATCAGTTCCCATGTTATTGAACATTTAGGTTATGTACTGATTTTTGTATATGGATATAGGCTTTCATTTTCTTATGCAAACATCTAGAAATGAAATGGTTGGATCATACGGTAGATGTATGTTTAATGTTTAAAAATGATCAAACTGCTTTTCACAGTGGTTGTACAATTTTACACTCTCATCATTTATATATGAGAGTTCCAGTTCCTTCACATTCTCACTGACACTTGTATGGTTGGTCTTTTCATCTTAGCCATCTGACTGGTATCCAGTAGTATCTCATCGTGTTAAATTTCCCTAATGACTATGTAGAGCATCTTTTCATGTGCATGTTTGTCATATACCATTTTTTGTATTCAGAAGTTCTGTTCATTTTAAATTGGGTTGTTTGTTTTCTTATTATGGAGTTTTGAGAGTTCTTTATATATTCTAGGCATAATTTTTGGTTTTGTATTTTTTTAAATTTTTGGCTAGATATAGTTTTATTATCAGATATTTCTTTACAAATATAATCTCCCAATCATCAACTTGTGTATATATTCTATTAACTGTCCTTCAAAGAATAAAAGAGGTTTCAATTTTCGTTAAGTTCGATTTATGAATTTCTTATATTAAGGATTTTGCCTTCGATGTCTTATCTAAGAAAATTTTGTCTAACCCAAGATAACAAAGTTCCCTCCTATTTTCTTCCACAATTCTTAGATATCTAGATTTTACAATTAGATTTATAATCCTGTTTGCATTGTTTTGCATATTGTATGAAGTATGAATCAAAGTTATTTTTGCATGTGGAGATCCAATTGTTCCAGCAATATTTGATAAAAGATCCATTCTCCACTGAATTGAAGTTGCACCTTTGCTAAAAACCATTTGTACATAATGAGAAGTATGTTTCTCTACTTTTTATTCTTTGCCATCGATCTATTTGTTTATGTTAGTGCCAATATCACACTGTAGCATTATAATTTAAAATCAGGTAATATGAGCCCGTCATTTTTTTCTTCTTTTTGGAAGTGCTTTGGCTATTTTAGGTGTTTCTGCTCCCATATGAACTTTAGAATCAGATGTTCCTTTCTACAAAAGAGCCTGTAGGGATTTTTATTGAAATTACATTAAATTTTAAAATCAGTTTGGGGAGAACTGGCATCTTAACAATGTTGAGTCTTTTGATCAATGACTATGGTATACCTCTTCATTTATTTGGGTCTTCTTTAACTTTTCTCAGCATTTTTTTTTTTTTTTTTTAGATTTTAGTGGACAGATCTTGCACAGCTTTATTAGATTTATCCATAAGCATTCATGTTTTTTTA
This sequence comes from Propithecus coquereli, assembly GCF_000956105.1. Classification (NCBI taxonomy): domain Eukaryota; kingdom Metazoa; phylum Chordata; class Mammalia; order Primates; family Indriidae; genus Propithecus; species Propithecus coquereli. The sequence goes on along the minus strand of NW_012148363.1, from coordinate 1,062,613 downwards.
TTATTGTCAGTGGTAATTTTAAACTTAAATTTCTAATTTTTAATTACTATGGGGTGTCCCAAGAGTCTCCATTCAAAGAAAAAAATTTTGTAAAATTTTATAATGACTATTTTGCAAATAAAGGTACAATTAGCTACAATTTCCCATTTTCCCTATGTATGGCAACTTTTGGGATGCTCTGTAGTACATAAAACACAACTGATTTTTATATATTGATTCTTGTATCCTGCAAACTTGCTAAACTCATTTGTTAGGTCTGGAAGCTTTTTTGCATATTCTGTTGGGTTTTCTGCATAGACAATGATATTTTTTGTCAATAAAGACAGCTCTACTTCTGTTCCAATTGAGATGCATTTCTTTTCTTTTCTTTTCTTTTTCTTTTTTTCTTTTTTGACAGATTCCACTGGCTAAGAACATTAGGACAATGTTGAAAAGAAGTGGTGAGGGTAGACATCTTTATCTTGTTCTTCATCTCATGAAAAAATTATTCAGTTCTTCACCATTCAATTTGAAAAAGTTCTCCCTATTCTTAGTTTTTTGAGGGTTTTTATGAATGGAGGTTGGATTTCTTCAAATGTTTTTTCTGCATCCATTGAGAGGATCATGTTTTTCCTTTCCTCATTTTTAATATTGTGAAGTATATTGATTGATTGATTTTCAAGTGTAAACACAATTTTGTATCCTACAGATAAACCCTAGTTGATCATGATGTATTATCCTTTTGATATATTTTTGTATTTGATTTGCCAAATTTCAAAACTGAATTTCATTCAAACTTTTGCAAATATGTTGATGAAGAATATGGTTCTACAGTTATTTTTTCTTGTAATGTCTATTCTGGTTTTGGAATCAGGGTAAAGCCGGCCTCCCACAGTGAGTTGGGAAGTATTTCCTCCTCTTCAGTTTTCTAGAAGAGATTATGTCGATCTCATAAGACTTCTTTAAATATTTGGTAGAATTTACTAGTGAAGCTCTCTTAGCCTAGAATTTTCTTCATGGAAATATTTTAAACAAAAAAAAAATGATTTCTTTAATAGATATGGAGCTATTCAGATTATCCATTTCTTCTTGAGTGAGCTGTAGCATTAACAGTTTTTATCTCTCAAGAGATTGGTCCATTTCACCTGAATTGTTGAACTTATAAGCATTAGGTTCTTCATAATATTTCCTTATAAGCCTTCTTATATCTGTAGAATCTCAAGGGATGTCGCGTGTATCATTCTTGATATTGGTAATTTGTTCTCTCTTCTCTGTCTCTTTACCTCTGTTCCTCTGACCAGTCTGGCTAGAAATTTATCAATTTTATTGATATCAAAGAGTCATCTTTGGTTTCATTTATTTTCTCTAGCACTTTTTCTGTTTCTAATTAATTCATTTCTACTCTGATCCTTAATATTTCCTTTATACTGCTTATTTTAGAATTAATTTGTTCTTCTTCTAGTTTTTCAAGGTCAAAGCTGTGGTGATTGATTTCATTATCCTTCTTTCATGATATAGGTATTTATGCCATGAATTTTTCACTAATTATTTCTTCAGTGAAATTCCACATATTCAGATATGTTGTATTTTTCTCTCAGTCAGTTCAAAAAAGTTTCTGATTAACATTTTTATTTCTTCTTGCACCATGTGTTATTTAGGAGTATGTTAATTTTTACATATTTGTGAATTTCCCAAATTTCCTTCTGCTATTCATTTCCATTTTTATTTCACTGTGGCTGGAGAACATACTTTGTATTATTTCAGTCCTTTACACTTACTGAGACTTGTCTTATGGCCTAGAAATGGTTTGTCTTACTGAATAGTCTATGTGCACTTGAAAAGAATGTGTTTTCTCCTATTGTTGAGTGGATTGTTCCACAAATGCCAATTAGCCAAAATTGGTTAATAGTGTCCTTCAAATCTTCTACATTCTTACTAATTTTTCTGTTTCCTTGTTCTATGAATTATTAAGAGAAAGATATTCAAATTTCTTACAATAATTGTGGATTTATCTATTTCTCTTTCTAATGCTGCCATTTTTTGCTTCATTTATTTGAAGCTATGTTATTATCAGCATGCACATTTATGATTTTGATTATTTGATTTTGATTATTTTGGTTATTTGATCGCTTTATCCTTAACATATGATCTCTATTATTCCTGAAAATATTCTTTGCTCTGAAGTCTTGCTTTCTGATATATTAATATAAGCCACTAGTG
>NW_012148363.1:1025176-1060031 GCF_000956105.1 Propithecus coquereli | reverse complement strand
ATGAAATTTAAATTATCGTAAAAAAATCTCATGGTGTTCATACATGCAGGGACAATTTATGATCTTTTTCATTTCTTTGTGTAGATTTATATTTCAATACAATGTTATTTTCCTTACCTACAGTCAATAAAATTTCAAATTTTATGAAATTTAAATTATCGTAAAAAAATCTCGTGGTGTTCATACATGCAGGGACAATTTATGATCTTTTTCATTTCTTTGTGTAGATTTATATTTCCATCTAATGTTATTTTCCTTCTGCCTGAAGGACTTCCTTTAACATTTTTGGAGGGTAGGTCTACTGGTGATGAATTCTTTCAACTTTTATGTGTTTGAAAATATCTTCATTTTATCTTCATTTTTAAAGGTTCTTTTTTCCACTGGGTAAAGAATTTTAAGTTGAAGTACAAGCAACAAAAGAAAAAAATAGATAAATTTGACTTAATAAAAACTAAAAGCTTTTGTGCTTCAAAGTACACTATAAAGTAAAAAGACAATTCACACAATGGAATAATATATTGGTAAATTACATATCTGATAAAGGCCTAGTATCCAGTACATACAAAAGCTCTTACAGCTCCACCACGAAAAGGCAAACAATCCAACTTTAAAATGGGTGAAGGACATGAATAGACATTTCTCCGAAGAACATATACAAATAACCAATAAGCACATGAAAAGATACTAAACAGTTGTCATTAGAGAAATGCAAATCAAAACTATGATGAGATACTATTTCACACACACTAGGATGGCCATTATCATCAAAATAAAAAATAGCAAGTGTTAACAGGGTTGTGGAGAAATCGGAAACCTCATGTATTGCTGGTGAAGTTGTAAAATGGTGCAGCTGATATGGAAAGTAATTCGGCAGTTTCTGAGAAAGTTAAACATACACATACCGCATGATCCAGTAGTTCCAAGAGAATGAAAACGTATGTCACACAGCAGCATTATTCGTAATAGTTAAAAAGTGAAAACAACCCAAATGTCCATCAACTTATAAATACACAAACAAATGTGGTATATCCATACAATAGACTATCATTCAGCCCCCAAAAAGGAGTAGAGTACCAATGTATGTCATAACACAGATGACCTTGAAAACATTATGTTAAGTAACTAAAGTTAGACACAAAAAGCCACATGCAGTTTTGTTCTGCATGTAGTTACGTTACTTGGAAATGGTTTTATCCTTTAGGGTCTTGCTTTTATGATTCAGTAGGCATGCCTAGAACAGTGTTCAATCTATGGCTAATTATTCCCTACCACTGAGGCAAGATCCTTCTGAGTATTCTTCCCAGTTTCCTGTGAATGACGAGTTACTCCATTCTGACTGGTGTGAATGGGCAGGATTGCTGGCTTTATGTGAGCTGAGTACTGTTTTCTCTAATCCTTTCATATGCTTCTTTCCCTGGCCTTGAGTAATAGTTTCGTCTTCTCAGACTTACAACATTATAGTTTGCTTTTACTTTAGACTTTATATAATTGAAGTTATATAGCATTTTTTTCTGCCTGGCTTCTTTTGCTCAATATTAGATCTGTGAGATTCAGGCCTGTTCTTTCATATAACATCAGTTAATTTATTTCATTACTTTGTCCTTTTCCACTGTATGAATATACCATAATTTACTTACCTATTCTATTGTCGAGTTTCTTTCTATTGCCAGCTATACTGTATGAATATTTTTGTACATGTCTCTTGGTAGACGTTCTCACACATTTCTGTTGCATATAACAACAGGACTAGAATTGCTGAATTCTAAGATATGTACATGTTAAACTTATTTCGAATAATTCATAATTTCAAAAGGTCAAGTTATAGTATCAGTTCATAGTCCCATTACCAGTGTATGGGAGTAACAGTTGCTCTACATCTTCACCAACTTTTTCTAGTGTCATCTTTCTAATTTTAGGTATTTGGGTAGATGTGCAGTGATATCTCATTGTAGTTTTAATGTTTCTCTGATGACTAATGTGGTTGAAAACTTTTCATATATTAGTTGATCGTTTGTATATGCTCTTGTGTGAAGTGCCAGTTTAAGTCTTCAGTCTATTATTCTATTGTGTATCTTTTTTATTAATAATCTAAAAGAGAATCTTTATATATCTTGAATATAAGTCTCTCATTAGTTAATGCGTGTGTGAAAATATCTTCTACTTTGTGATTTACTTCTTCACTTTCTTTTGGAAAACAGAAAAGTTTAATTTTAATGTACTCCAACTTATCAAGTTTTTTTTTATGAAGAATGTCCTATTTAAGAATATTTCTCTACTATAGATTGTGATTATACATGTATAGTCAAGAATACTTATTGTTTTGATCTCTCATGCATAGATCTACAGTCCAACTGAAATTACTTTTTGTATATTATGAGAGATAGGGATCAGAATTAATGGTTGATGCATATGGCTTTACATTGGCCTGGCATGATTGAAACAATCATCTTATTTCTACCACATTGCAGTGCTATCTTTGATATAAACTTTCATATATTTTTGTCTCTTATTTTCATCTTTCTACTATCTTCCAATGCTATCTATGCTATCTTTGCATCAATACAATCATTTAATAATTGTACTTTAAATTAACTCTTTATATATGCTAATATGATAAAGCAAGTTATCCCACCTTGTTCCTACCTCTTTATCACAAATGAATTAATTGATCTTGGCCTTTGAGGTTCTCTATAATTAGTTTGTCAAATTTCATCAAAAGTAGATTTTTAATTGAAAGTGCACTGAATCTATAGATCAATTCAGGGAGAATTTACATCTTCACACTATTGTGTCTTTCAATTCACATGCATAATACTTAGCATATTCCTCTGATAATTTCAGTATTCCTTAATTTAATGTTTTTAGTTTTCTGTGTGTACTCTTTAATTAGATTTATTTGTATGTATTTAAAATATTGGTAATATTTTAAGTGATTTTGTTTCTTAAATTTTGTTTCCTAATTATTTCTTGCTGTATTTAGAAATGTAATTTATTTTTTAATCTGAATTATATCCAGAGTCTTGCTAATTATAATAACTGTGTCAGTTTTGAGGAGATTTCAACTGATTGATTATTTTCCTTATGATGGGCTATGTTTTTTTACCTTCTTTGTATGTCAAACATTGTGAATTTTATATTGTTGGGTAATGCTTATTTTGTATTTCAATTCTTTTTGTACTTAATCAAAATTACCACTAAGTCTCTCTGATTCTTTTTTTAGATTGTCTATTAAATCCTGCTTTGCAATTCTGTTTCCAAAATAATCAGCTCACTTCCTCAGCACCACTTGTTTAGGTTTCTACAATTTGTTTGTTTTCTGACTGTCTTTCTGTCTTCCCAATCACCTTATAGATAGCTTCTAGAACACATGCATGTATCTTATATACCATGTGCTTATACATAGGATTGCTAGGAATAATCAATAGCTGTCATAATTAGCAACCGGGTACTTGGCACATATTATATGCCAGGTGCTAAAAATGTAGTATTTCTAAACTCCACAAAATTTCTTTGAATTGGATAATTCTATCTTCACAGTTGAGAAGATTAAGTCTCAAAAAGTCCCATTTGTGTAAGGTCTCATGCCCCATATGAGAAATGGGTAATATTCTATTTTACATATGCTCAGCTCCAAAGCTCACACTCTTTCTAAGTACCATAGTTCACTTTTCCTGAATGTATTTTATGAGTACTGTCATTTTTAAAAGTCTTTTCAACTGGACTATAAGCTCTATGAGGTCTTTGAGATCTTTTGTATCCTCCAAACACAGACTTCCTTAGCAGACAATAAATATTGATCAACTGGTTGAATTTTTTTATGTAACAATTCCCGAAAATAAGAATAGGCAGGTAGCAGAGGTGTGCTCAGCATGAATAGGCAGTAAGGTGCTTTTGCTCCAAAATTATACTCGCTGGACAATGGTCCCTTGATGAGAGAAAATAGCTCTAGAAAAATGAGCTGGTAACAATGAGATCATTTTTTCCTTGAAAATATCCTTAGTTCAATAATATGTGGACATTATATTTTACTGATATCCTCTAAAAAGTCAGGAAATAGTAGGTCATCTCTAAGGTTGTTTCAAAACTAATTCTGTGAGCTTTCAGTCTTTATTTTAGTCAAGACTACAGTCACAGAATGGAAGCATCCATCAAATTATTGAACAATTCAAACTGGAAGAATAGTCCCCTAACCCTCTACACACCACCCAAAAGAAAAAAAAAATGAAAGAGCTTTGATTAAAGCAAAAGATTTTTGATCTAGCTCATTCTGTCTATTCAGTGTGCTTCACATATATTCACTATATGTTCAAACTCTTTGCTGTAGTTAAGATCTGGTTATCTTCATTATGGAGTGTAAGCTTTTTCATCTCTGGTTATGATTGCATTAAAGAGATTAGATAAGATACAAATGAAATGGACATAAAGCCAGAGAAGGAACAGCTATCCTAAGGAAATCTACGTATTTCCCTCATTTTTAATAGGCATGTGATTTAGAGATAACTGTCATAGAGCCATAGTGAATGTGGGGATGATGTTTGTATGTTACCAATATAACTACCTGAAATATATAAACAATGATTTTTAAAATATACCCAGATGATTTAGCCAAGACTATTTACAATAAGTCAATCTTGTTAAATAATCACTTTTCTGAACATTCATCCTATAAATAAAATAGAATTGAATTTGATATTTTAAGCTTTAGCTACTGTGACTAGTTGCATTTAATTGTGTGCAGTATATTCAAGTAAGAGAATTCCAAATGAAACTGGATGGTCTTTTATAACTGGTTTTTGTTGACTCATTTCCCTGTATGTTTCTTAAATATTTTATCATTTTGTTTCCCTGTTGCTTTTTATGTGTATTTTCAAACAATAGTTGTCTTGCCCAACGGTCTTTTAAATTAGATCATCATGTTACTGTTCCTATCAATATTGTAAGTAAACACTATTATCCCTGTTAATATAAATCGATCGGCATTTCATTTATGGTATAAAATTCTATTACTGTTCATTAAATTCCCCGAAAAGGAAGACCTTAATCAAAGAGATATCTTTCTTTTACATGTGGCTAGAAAATGCCTCCGAATTCTCTTGGCACTTTAATGTTGTGTTCAGAACCTGGGTGTGATTAAAGAAAAACACTGAATGGATAGAATTTACCATATTAACTGACAGAGTTTTAAAATTGCCCATAAAATGATACATAATGAAATTTTCAAATAAAGGACAGATATATATAGAAAAATCAAGACTAATACTAATACTTTAATTATTATGAAAATAGATTATAAACAAATTGCGTATTTTCTGCCATTTTAAAGCTAAGATTTGAGGATTGATATTTAAAAACAATGTGGACATTTTTCTAGCATTTATATAACCTATAATTCAAATTCTATAAAAGATCCTGTTATTTAGACAGATTCTGATCCTCCCATAATGCTGATCCCTTGTTTATTGTTAAGTTGATTTTATTTTCCCAAATATAAAAGTCATTGAAGAGCCTTTGCTACGTGGCTTTGTTCTTATAAGGAACATGGTTTTAAGAGACACTTTGGATAAACCCAGGTGTGATAGGAGACTGATTTCTGTATCAGAGTGGCTTATTGGATCTGTTTCCATGTTTGTTTTCTGGATTCAGTGGCTAATTTGGTTTCTAATCATGCTTTTGACCCCATTTCCAGACTGTTTGTGGTAACGGGAGAAGAAAGGCCCTGCAGTAGGTAATTAAGTCTGCAAAAGCAGGGCTGCTTACTTTTCATTGCAGCAGATAATCAGAGTGCTGTTGCTCAAGTGTAAAATGCAGAAATTAATGATCCTATATAATACAGATTAAGGCTTTCATTTTAAAAACTACCAGTGCAGAAGAACAAAGGTAAGAAAAACAGCATGATATTTGGAATTCCAATATATAGTAAAGCTTGCAAATTTTGAAAGAGGTTTCTGAGCATGAGACTAATCAAAATTTACCTTGTGTTCTAAGGTGATTGATTAGTTCAGAGCTCAAATATATTACTGCCCCATTGCATCTCTGAAAAGGCACAATTAGATACATTTGTCCACGTCTTTTCACTTACAAACATGTCCCATTGTTCATTCAGATTAGATTGGGTAGGTAGAAACATTTAACACACTGAGTCACATAGTACGTACTCAGTAAATATTACAGTATTTGAATAAAAAATTTTATAAAGGGATTACAAAGCAGTATCCAAGAGCCATGAATGCACACATATTTAAAAAAACATAATGTCATAAAAAGTTCCATATACAGTTTTATTTTACCTGGATTTTTTTCTATTAGAGCTCAATAGACTGTAAAACTACCCTTGCTGTAGAAGGATATCAGTTTACAGTATACCTTTCATAGAATAAAAAGTAGATTTTCAACAAATACCAATGCTTATTGATACAAAACTTACTGCCAAAAAATTCATACATTTCATAACATGACCTAGTGATTCAGTCTTTAGTGTGCATAAACATACTGATATTCTTCAACAACATGATCAATTTAATCAATGATAACATCAGTAGATTTTCAGTGTTCTTAAGCTATTTAGATTATTTTGATCATATATTTCTCATGTTTTTTTACTGTTAGTTATTTTTTAATGATATTTTTCCATAAAATTACTTCTCATTTATCACCAGTAATAAACTGGTTAATCTGGTAAACACTTCATTGAGCTTATGAGAATGACATTATATTCTTCACATTACACATGGAAAAACTTAAACACAGAGTAAAAATAGCAATACAGTTTTTATTACAGGGTTGGTCCACATCAATGAAAATTTTTCATTTTGTCCTCTAGTTTATGTACGTTCTTACCAACTCTTGTTCAATGGCTCTTACATCAGCAAATAAAGTCACAGTGCCCCTGAAATATTACTTTAAAAGGTAAAATTAAGCCTAAAACTTGCCACTAAGTGATCCAGAACGAAAGAGTATCATTCCCTGTTAGCAGTTGGGAAAGCATTTGGTGTGTTGATCTGGCACAGTTCTAAGCCTGTATTAGAGAAATTGTGAACACATGAAGAGCAGCATTTGTTGCATATTGGTAACCATTCTAATCTATTTGTAAAATATGCTCTGCAGCATTGTTTTCTAAACAGAGAAGAGTGGAGCTTTGGCATGTGTCCTCCATCAGAGCACTTGTACTTTAAATGAAAAGAATGTGATCTGAAGTAAACCCAGAAGTTATAATAATGAGCTCTGGAGCCAAGCTCCTGTGCTTTGCAGTTCAATTTTCACATTGGCTAGGACCCACTCAAGAGTTTAGTGTTTATTCATTGTGACCAATATAGTAGACGTCAACAAAATCTTGTCTTTCACATTATATTCAGTAACTACAATGCCACCATCATTGACAACGGGACCAACCAGCACTGTCCACAAAGTGACTCATCACACTAACACCATGGGGTCATGCAGCTGTTCACAGCCAGATTGATCTATTCCTTCCCCCGTAAATGATGCAGGCAGGTTTTTCTTCTTACAGCCTTGCTGAAAGCAAGATTAAAATTACTCTGGCTATTTTAAAACAAAATGATGCTGTTAAAAGTGGGATACCATACCATTAGACTAGCTGGGCTCTCAGCAAGTGACCCTTCTTGCCATGCTGAGGGATGTGGGTAGCCTGGCCTCTGACCCAGGGACAGAAGTCAAGAGAGAGCCCTGAGAAGCTGATGCTCTGATGATGAGGTGACGAGGAACTAGGATTCCTGACCTGGGCAACTTCAATCGTTTCTTAGGCTCAGTGATATAGTTTTGGCATTCCTGAAAGATTTTTAGTCAAAAAGGCTCCTAGTCAATTACTCATTAATAAATCCAAGCATGTGAAACAATTGTTCTTCCAAGGGCTGGCAAACAGTAACAGACTACCAACCACCGGCAGCAGAGTGCGTCTGGCTTTGGCCACTTCTGCCTGCAATATGGATTGGTAAGAAGAGTGGGCATAGGCCAGACCAGGGGATTACAATCCCAAAGTTAAAAGGTTTAGGGAGAAAAAAACATTCCTATTTCCCTCCTTTTCACTAATCAATTTATTTATATCATTTGTTTTGACATTTAGGCCCATTTATCTAGTTACAAAAAAATAATAACAAAGGCAATAATGTGAACTACAATGTTGGAAGGTTTTCTTGTTTCTGTCTTTTTAATGACCACTGCCCAGGTTTTGTGTTTTTATACATAAAGATCCCTATAGGTGGACGTTTCTGTCCCTGTCTTGTAGATAAGAACACAGAGCTAGAGAGGTTAAGCGATTGGAAAATCCATCCAGCTAATAAATGGAAAAGCTAGAATTTGAATGCCCAGTTGGAAAAATGAATGGGCACAAATAAAAATGTACTTCTTAAAAAGAAGCAGCATGGTGGAAAGTCAATGTCAGGTTTTGCTGCACTTTTAATCACTCTCCACTCTCCTAAATTAAAGGCTACAAAATGTACCCTAAGCTACTTATTCTCTTTGGCATGTGTAGTTTATCCTAGATCAACCTCTGATTCTTAGCCCCACATCTTCTCTCTCTTATCGATGTTCTTGCTTCCCTCCATCTCACTCTATGGGTTCATGCAAAAACTGAATGGCCTTTTTTCTTTTCTTTTCTTGTTTTCCTCTTTCCTTTCTTTTCTTTTATAAGCCTCTATCCAAAATGACACGTCTTGGATTAATCATTCTTTACTCCATGCCATGCAGTCAAAAGACACCCAGGATTGGACCCAGAATTTAGGCCTTCACATCCGTGAGTGGGATTGAATAGAATTGGTTTTACTAAATAATCGAACATATTATAAAGCTATCATAATTGAAAGATTTCTACCCTGAGGTAGAAATAGGCATTTCGGCAGCTCAGAATAATTAGATCACACATAGGTTACTATTTTTGTAAGAATTACATATTTAATGGAATTACCATAATATATCAATATGGAAAAAATAATATTTAGTAACATTTTAAAACTGCTTAGAATATTAAGGGGTGATATTTAAGATCCTGACTTCATCTTATATATCAAAATAAACCCTATCTGTAGTAAATAATTAAATTTAAAAAAAAAAGTTGAAGGAAGCACTGAGATGTTCACAAAACTACTGAAACTTTTATTCTGAACCAAAAATAAACTGAAGAAATTAGAAAGTAAAAGAAAATAATGCTAAAGATTTATATGCATTGCTGCTTAAAATGTGTCAGGTTTAGTCCTACAAACTTCCATGTGTCACCTCATTTAAATCTACATCCCTCATGATGAAAGTAATATTGTTACTCTAATTTTACAAGTGAGATTTAAAAAATACTAAGAAAGGTTATCAGTCCAAAGTTCCCTGGTTAACTTCAGAATCCATATACATCCCTGCAGATTCCAAATCCAGTGCACTTAAACACTACATTGTATAGAAATATTTCACATGTTGAACGTTAACAACTTCTGATGTAGCAAAGGTAATGACATAGATTACAGAAAAAATATGTACAGCAGAAAGAATGGGAAAAAGTTAATACCTTTATTTTGTAAAAGACTTACTTAATTAGATAAGAAATACACAAAAACTTTAGTCGTATGACATAACTGGTCAATACACACACAAAAAATAAAGTTCACTGAAAATATGAAAAAAAACCCTTAAAATCTAAAAATTTGTAATCTATTAAATTAATAAAATTAATTAATAATGAATTGAATATTCATTATTTATTTGTGGGCATTGTGAAAATGATATTTCATGCATTACTGTAGGAAAGCTACTTGGCTTTATACAAAATTCATAACAGTGTTCACAGCAGGTTCAACAGATATGTGTTAAAAATTGACACTTAGCTCAGTGTCTCCCCTCTTCTAATTAGAAATATATACGGGCAACAAACAAAAACCAAAAAGGGAAAAAAAGACCAAAAACTACTGACAGTTAACTGCAGGACAAAATTGGGGAAGATTTTTATTAACCATGAGTTATGTATCTATACAATTTTATTAATAGAATAAAACTTAATGACTCATTTAAAATATTCCACCCCAAAAGAAATAAGCCTACTAGCTTAAAGGAAGAAGACGGAATCCATTGTATTTCTCTTTCCAACCTGCCCTCCTGTCACCCACTGCCACACCCATTTTTGTCGTAATGAAACCAGGGCAGCCATCCCTCTGTTGCTTTCTGAGGAAGTCAGTATTCTGTTTGTTCCCTTTCCCTTCTAGCAATTTTCTGACCGCATCAATTTGGAGACTGTAATTCCTACAAAATAATATGGCAGAGAGCAGTGGGCATAGCAGGGTTGCAAGTTGAGAGATCTCATCCCAGTTCAGTTGGTCACTGGATGTAGAGTGGCAGTGGGAGGGCTAGGTGCTAGGGCATTCTAGGAATGTTTTTTGTGTTTTTTTTAATAACTCCATTACATCAAGGTAAGAGATCCAGGCAATGGGAATAGGGGAAAATGACACCTTGGTCCTATGGAAGCCACAGCATAAATGTTTGCTGATGCTGGAAATTAGTGTAGGAGCAAAATGTGTCAGCCAGCCCGCCAGCTAGCATGATGATGACAAGGAGATTTAATAAGCACACAAATGATTAGAGAATGGGCCTAGGATAAGCACCACATTGGGGTGGATCTCTTTCCATTTACGAAAGAATAAGCATCAAGAAACAAATAAAGACAATAGAACCTCTTGAAACAAAACAAAACAAAAACTCCTTCAAAACAAGGAAAGGGCACGTTATCATAAGAGCCTCTGGACTAACAGGACTCTGGTAGGGGACAGCAATCCAGGTTACCGGAAGGATCAATGTCAAAGAGCAGAGCATTCTCTCTTCCCTTCCTCTGAAATTCACAGTGGCTGAAGCAGGGTTTGCATTTGAGATCTACATCTTAAAAGAAATGGGAAAATCTGCTAGGGAAAGCTAAGCTGGATGTGGGTTTTGATATCCTAAAATAAAGCCTCGTATTTGGCATTGTCATGGGATAGTCTGCTCCTGCCTGCACATAAAAACATGAAACCTCCAGGTGTATGTGTCTCAGACAAATACACAGACCTCGATCTCAGCTCTGCCATTCTGGAAAAAGCTCATTTTACACCCAGGCAGAAGAAATCCATGACCACTACCTATACTACCCAATTTAGCTATTCATTTCCAAATTTATGTGGATCTTCAAGCAGTTTAGAATTAACACAGACTGTTATTTTTCAAGAAGAGCCAGAAATGCAGATTTTAATGTGAAACTGCCTAAGTTTTAAATGTTTGCAATTAAATAAATTTTTAAAACTTATACAGCCCTCAAACATCTTTGGACAAGATCCAGCATTCTTGTCTATTTGTGACTGCTGAAGTATAGAAAAAAGACAAAAAATGGAAAATCTGATAGAAATGTAAGAAAAACTATCAATCCAGAGTGATAATATGTAACTAATAAAAGGAATTCCAGAAAGAAATGGTAGCTTACTATTATATAAAGTGCTATGTGTTTGCTATATACCCCTTATACCATATTGGGCTAAAGTGAAGGCTGCAGTTCTAAGTGCTGTATGTATATTATTGCCTTATTTCGTCATCATAAAACCCCTATGACTTAAGTACTATGATATGTCTATTTTACAAATGAGAAAACTAGTTTAAAGAAAGGTTAAGTAAACTGGCTGAAATCTCGTAACTTAAAAATGGTGGATATAGGATTTGAACTTAGTCTGTATTCACAATGTGTGCTCCTAACTTCTTCACTAATAAATAACAAGGGGAAAAGAAGAGAAAAAATTGTATACAAAAACTACACAGACAACATTCATAGAGCCAAAGAAAAATACGAACTTTAATATCAAATATCTTTAAAAAGATGAAGTTAAAAAGACACAAACCTAGATATGCTCTTATGAAATTTCAGAACACCAAAGATAAAAAGATTTCAAAAGTTTTCAGAGAGCAAAAGCAAAGGAACGACCATCAGGTTAGCATCAAACATCTCATTAAAATATAATAAAATGAAAACCAGTGCATGCTGGAAGTTAATGAAATAAAAAACTTGAGAGATAAATATTTTGAATATGGAAGCTTATACCCATCTACCAAACTAATTTATCCACCACTTCTCATCTGTATAACGAAAGTACATACTCATTCTGAAAAACAAAAGAAAAATCAAACAAAAACGTCTTAAGGATGTACTCCAGCAAAACAAGCAAAAAAGTGTAAATAAATCATAGAAAAAGCATGACATACTAAGCCAGCTGCAGTAGTGGTGATGTACACCTGTAGTCCCAGCTACTTGGGAGGCTGAAGAGAAAGGATTGCTTGAGCCCAGGAGTTCTAGTCCAGCCTGAGCAACATAGTGAAAACCTATCCCTAAAAATAAAATTAAAAAAAAAAAAAAAAAAAAGAAAAAAAGACATGGCCCCCATGAAAAAAAAAAAATTGAACTACTCTGGGATGAAAATAGTTCCCAGAATATTAGTTTGTACAACTGAACTCAAAAGCAATTGATCCAAATTAAAGGAGAAAGTCAAAGGCTTCATATGAATATTTTTTTCAAGAAGAAAATGAATTTCACTTAAAATATTGTATGAAGAAAAAGCTGGAAGATCTCCATCAGATGATGAAGAAAGCATATATTTCTTCTGTCAATTAAAAAAAAAAAGGAAATTAGAAATGCCAGGGAAAAAAAGTTGTTCAGTAAAATTATGGTCCAAATGTGAAGTGAATGATATGTGGCGGAATAATGAATCATTGGGGTGGTCAGTAAGAAAATGATTCCACTTGAATTCGATGGCTTGAAACATGTTCTTTTTCAAGCAACAAAGATACAAAAACTTGGAATTACATTCCTTCTGTATAGATCCAGCAGGTGCTTTGTTCTGTGCAGAGTAATACTTATGTAACAACTTTGGTTTATGAAATAAAGTAGGATGGTTTAAATATATTATTTAGCATGATAAATAAAATAATTTAGAAAAAACAAAACCAATTATGAAACTAACAAATTGTGGGGATGGTTTCAGTGAGTTGAAAGAGTAGATGTGCTTTATATGAAAAAGTAAAACATAGAGTTAGAACCATATTATTTAGAATGGTGGTGGTGGCTACCAGAGGAACTAAATATACAAAGATGATTGAGGACGAGGCTGTGGAGAGGACCTTGGAGGTGTAGGAACTGGAGATTTACTTTCCATTTATACCTTGTGGGTTTTAATTGTTTTTATCGTGTACATGCTTTACTTTTATTACGAAAATAATTTCTTATTAAAGGATAAGTTGACCACTCAGAAAATTTTAAATGGAATATACAGCTTGCAAATCTCAGGAAAGATAAACATAAACAAGGTATTTCAGAAATGACTTTTCCTGCTATATGTTAATATTCTCAAAAAATATGAAATGGTCTCAGAAAATACAATAAGAAGTTTCATTAAATCAACAGAATTAAAGATTAATATATAATAGGAACCCAATTTTGTAGGAAATATTTAGAAGACATAGGTAACATTACTTATGCCTCCCTTCAACCATGTGCCGCTATTGTACCAGGGTGACCTTACTCAAACACGGAGTTGGTTGTGCCAGCTTCTCTCCTTTCAGCGATCGCTTAAGCCCTTATCATGCCCTGATTATATACAGCCTCACTTCTTTCTACGAGGCCTCTCTGGCCAGGAGCTTTGGAGAGAAGAAGCCGTTTGTAGTGCCTTGCATGTCCTAGGTGCTCGGGCTCCTTGTCCCTGCTCTCCTTTTCCCTGAGATTTCAACTTCTCTTGTTCTTCTCCAACATTTCATCCTCGAGAATGTGTAGCCATCCTTCAAAATCAACTTTTTTAGAAAATAAAGCATTTTAGGATCCTTTCCCCAAAAGGGGATTGACCATTTCTCTTTTGGTTTTTCCAAACTACTTCCTACATAAATCTAGCATTACACTTGTTATTGACTAAGTATTTGTGTCCCCACCAAATTCCTATGTTAAAATCCTAACACCCAATGTGATGGTATTAGAATGTGGGGCCTTTGGTGACTTAGCACCCATAAAATTCTATTGAACTTTCTTGGCGTATGCCTATTTTCCTCCACAAAACAAAACAAAGCAAAAAACTATAAAGTATTTGAGGTCAAAAATCATGTTTTATTCATTTTTGCACTCTAGAGTATGGCAGCCTAATACCTAGCAGCTATTTGTCATTCAATTTTTAAAAAGAAGAAATGAATAAATAAAACAAACTACCTATAAATAAAATATACAACTGTTAAAATAGGTTTTTAAAATATGAGATTGTTATGATTTATGAAAACCATTAATAGAGCAGGATACAAAATTGTTTGTATATCATGCATATAGTTTTGTAAAATATATGTACTTGGAATAAAATCTGAAAGAAAATACACACAAATTGCTAGTTTGTTCATTAGGATGTTAAAATGAAAAGTGATTAATTCTCTCACTCGCTCACTCTCCCCTTTCCTTTCCAAGTATTGTGTCAAATGTTCAAATTTCTTTTATAACCATATATGTACACATTTATTTTGAATATATATACACATATATTTATTATATGAGATATATATAAATATATATAAAGAGATAGATTTTATTTAGGAGACATTTTTACATGTGACTCTCAATGGTATATCTCTGGTTTTATATGTGTCTTTCTTTCACAATAACTTGGGTATATGATCCTCATAAAGACAAAGTGAGAAATGGTCAAGAATTCTAACAAAACTACAGAGTCAATTATACCAATCTTCAAAATCATATTATTGATAACTCATCCCTGTCTTCTCTGTTGTAAGCCCTAGCCCTTCAAGGCACCACCCAAAATGAGTCATTTTTTATAACCCTCTTTCCAAATATTTCCTATTAGTTTTTCCCCCAATTTTTTTTCAGAGCAACTCCTTAGTCTACAATAATGAATCCTTACAGCTCCTAAGTGGTTCAAATATAGGGCAATAAATCTGGAGCACATTTGAAAATCATGGTCAAAATAAAATCCAGAGCTTAATTGGGTATTCACTCTATTGAGGAAAAAAACACAAAAGTCCTTGGATAGAACTCTTTTTCTGTGTATGAAGGCAGAATATTGACTGGGAAGCCAGATATTCTGAATAGTGTCTCCCAACCCAGGCCACAAGCAACTCAAAGACCAGAGCATATATGAGTCACTGCTACATCCTGGGTGTCTAGCACACAGGAATCAGGCAATTAATGCATGTACAGTGCTATAAGTAATCAGTGCAGAGCCATAGCAGAGCTTTGTGAGATACAGCAGGAAAGACAATGACTAACATGAATAAGAGAGCAATGATTAGAAAAATAAAATTATTGCTTTCTGTTTTGGTATTAACTTTTGGTGGAATGGGAATGGAGGATCAGAAGAAGCTAACTGGAGCTCAAATTATGCTCAGCACTTTGATTTTTATAATTATTCTTTATTTACATAATAGATTCATGATTAAAAGCATAAACTCTGGTGCCAAAACACCTAAATTTGAGTTCTGGCTCTGCAACTGTATAACTGTGTGACTTTGGACAAGCTATGTGACATCTCTATTTTTCAGTTCCATCAACTACAATCTGGGGGTGATATTAATAGACCTACTTGACAGAGAGGTTGTGAGTATTAATATATAAAAACCTCAGCACAGAGACTGGTACATAATAAACACTTTCTAGTGTGATTTTTAAGATCATTAGTTAAGTGTTATATCATCCCTTTGAGCTGGGTATTATTCTCACCATTTTACATCTGAGAAAGTCTGAAACTAAATACATAAACTCGTCATGTGTTACACAGTAAAACTAAGCTCCAAACTCAAGCCGCGGAGCTTTTGATTGCATATCACAAATGATGTTTTCAGAGAACACTCTTTCAGAAGGAAATGGAAAAAAAGGTATATTATCTTTATACCTTGGCATCCTAAAATCCTAAGAGAAGAAGCTTTTCCACATAGCTGAAGTTTTTGGATAGCTAAATTTTAACTTCTATAAACACAACGTTCTTTTGGTCTCAATTATTTGACAGTCAACAACATGTACTTAATTAACATAATTTATTTTGCTTTTTGTAATTCAGGCTTGTTATAATATTTTTCCTATCAATTATTGTACAGAACTATAATAGCTCATGCTATCATGCCCTGAAGAGCTAGTGAGTTCCAAGAGATGTTTGCTTCTTCACTTAATGGCTGTACCCTGCATCCATTCGCGTTTTTGTACCTGTAGTTCTATACTTGTAGTGTCTTTTCCTCTGTTCTGTGTGTGACAGCCTTCAAGAATCTCTGTGGGCAGTGTGCAAGCTGACAGCAGCCCCTTTCTCTTGATAACTTTACTCTAATCATTCTGTGGAGTTGATAGAAATAAGTATATATAGACAAGGCTGATTATAATCACGCACATCATGAAAATAAGCAGAATTTGAGCAAAGAGGGTAATAGGAGTAAAATCCACATGCTTTATCTGTAAATGTTGTATCATCCACTCTGGCTCCCCAGAGGTCATTTGCTCACTAACTTGTGCTACTCTGTGTGTTAGGGTATATGTTAATGTTTTTAGTTAATTCATTCAGCTGTGTAACAAAGTGAACTCGCAATATTTAAATCCCAAGATGGAGATTTATATATTAATAGAATAATTATTTTGAAGCAAGAGGTCTATTACAAACCACATCATTGATTCTGAGCTGTGTAGTGACATTCTGCAAAGTTAGGTGCTAACAAAACATTGAATAAGAAGTTTGTTATTTAGATATATTTTTTCAAATTTTACTTGTATTTTTTCTATCTGCAATAGGCTCACTAGGAAGCCAAAATAATTATTTGAGACAATCACTTCTCTGAGAATAATTCTTTAAAGATGTGCATCCCAATCCATAAAACACAATACACACA
Source organism: Propithecus coquereli (assembly GCF_000956105.1). NCBI lineage: Eukaryota > Metazoa > Chordata > Mammalia > Primates > Indriidae > Propithecus > Propithecus coquereli. Next base: position 1,043,174 of record NW_012148363.1, on the reverse strand, counting down.
ATAAAATGTTATGATTTTTCTTACAATCCAATCTAATCCTTCATTATAAGAGAAAATGGTGAATGAATTCCTCTAAAGTCTATTCCCAAATATTTTAATGCTAATTATCAACTTATTGAATCATTGGCTAGATTCTAAAATCTGTAAAGTTGTGGAGTATTTGAAACAATAAAGTTTCTCCTCCTTTAAGTTCATCTAATACACTTTGCAGATTTTCCTGTGTCAACAGTACAAACAGGCAGAAGAAAAAAAACGTGACATATTTAAATATTATTAATGCTGGTAATCAATATGTATTTATGTTTAATGGTATCCCATCCCTGAATTTGTTTTCAGTCTTGAAGATTTTATTTTGGTGGAGTAACTTTCCTCAAGCTGTGCTTTTATGATGTCATGATTCTGTCCCCAAACATTTGTGGACCTTAAATTGTTTGTATTTTTATATAAAAATTTCTCTCCATAATCACGAGGAAGCTGTTTCATGAATAAACTTTCACCTGCATAACATTCTTAACTTCCTCATTCCAATATCTTAATTTTTATGAAAATCTTTACTATAATATTAATTTACCAATTTGCTTACTATTAAGCTTATATTACTTGTTCTTTAAATATTACCTTCACATATTAATTATTCCCTCACTATAATATCTTATTACCTGTATTCTGCTAACTCAAATTTTCTCCTTTTTTGTATCTTCCAGAAGTCTTCTTGGTTTAACCTCACCCGATATTTGTATCTTTTTTTATATGGCTATGGATTATTTATAGTATTTGTGCTGTTGAATATGTTTTCTTTTAACTTTTCTTTTGCCCTTTTCATAAATATATGCTTCATTTTTCAAAAGAGAGAGATAAATCACTAAACCATCTTTTTTCCTTTCATATTTATCTCTTTTGGCCAAGATGCATTCTCTAAATTTTACATTCTTAGTATGTGTTATTGCTCAACTAATAATAGAGGAGCTTGGGAGAAAATAAAAATGGTAAAATTTCATTGTACATTTCATAAACTTGCCTAGTTCACTATTCCTTAGGTATTTGGCTACAACTGAGAGATGTTAAGTGGCTGACCAAGGCAGCAGAACAAATCTGCAAAGGAGTCAAAATAGAACAGGGCTCTACTGTGTTCAATTCTCAATGTTAACAAATAAACTATTCTGCCTTTGTGAAAACAAACTCTATCTTCCCCAGAGTCAAAGTAACTCCTTAATAGTAAGGTAGTCACTAAGGAGGCACATTAACTCTTACTTTGAAATAATCTGTTTCTAGGCCATTGGCGGCAATGATAGAACACCACTCTAAATGGTACCCCCGTGGCCCAAAAGAACAAATGCACCTTCCCTAGTGCTGAACTTGCTGCAAAACTTAGGGATGCTCCTGACACCCTTTTCACCCCCAGAACATTTAAACATTTATTAAGGTTTTCTGGCCCAGGCTAGCACCGCATCAAATTGTCTCAAGTTGGTTTTGACTTCAGAGGTCTCCTCTCTGCTTTCAGAGATTCTCTCTTCATCCCTTGGCTATTGCCTTAGTATTTAATGCATCAGGGACCCAAAGTCCCCGTACTGCCTCAAGTACTTATTGTGCTATAGCCCCAAGATTTGTACTCTCTGGTTAGGATTTTGCTTTCTTCGCCCCAAACCCCTCCCCTCCTCTGTGACAAAATATATCAATATTCAGTCCCAGTTCTGTAGGGATTTACAATAGCTAGATTTTCTTAAGGGGAAAGATAACTTACATTATGTTCTTAATAGCTAATAGTGAACTTATGTATTACATCTAAGACATGATTTAAAACCAAGCATTTTATTTCATTAGACCAAGGAATACATTGTCATGATAAGAAATTCATAAGCAGAAAAAATGATATAGTGAAATGTAAGTCTCCCTTTCTGAACTGATCCAAAGGGTACAGCTCCCTTTCCCTGGGGCATCCTCTCTGATCAATTATCTCTGTATTTTTCCAGTGATAATCTGTAACTATATTCATGTATTTGTGTATGTGTGTATATATATTTTTATACAAATATTAGCTTATTAGACACATTGTTCTACACCTTGCTTTTTCATGTACAAAAATATAAATTGGGGATCATTCCGTTTCAACACATACAAAACAGCAGCATTCTTTTTAACAGACACATAGTTTTCCATTGCATGTATGTAGCATAATTTATCTAACCAGTCCCCTAGTGATAGACATTTAGGTTTTTTTTTCCTCCAATCTTTAGTTATTACAAACAATGCTATGGTGTTTTTAAAAAATCAGCCTTTATACATTTGTATGGATATATCTGTATAATAAATTCCTAGAAATGGAATGCTGAAACGAAAGATATATGCATTTTAATATTGATAGATATGATTAAATGGCCATCCAAAGAGTCTATAATAATTTATATTCTCTCCACAATATATCGTGTTATCACACTTCAATGTTGGCCAATTTAAAAGGTAAAAGTGATTCAGTATGAAGAAGTTAACACGACTGATTCATGGAGCCAAGGCTCACAATTATGACTATACGGCCACTGAGCTGATGCTCTTTTCCTCTTCTTAGCCTAGTTATGGAGATAAACTTGGGCAAAGTGTTTTCTATGCAGCCACACAAATGACGATACACTTGCAGACATCTATTCCATCTGTACTGGGAAGTTAGGAATTAAAGCAAGAGGGCATAAAGTATTGGTAGGCACAGGTGTAAAAGAATAACCAAAAGAGAAAGCAGAAAGAAAGAGGAAATAACAGGACCAGGTGAAATCCAATGAAACACTAACTACAAGACTCTAATTACAAGAGAGCTTGGTGAGGAGTTGTAACATCATTCACCCCAAGACGGGGCTCCGACGTGACTCTACAACCAAGACTGATTCCCTTGCATCAGCCCTTTATACTCTTGCATCTTATTAGCATGATTACGTTTTTACAGGTTTTACTTTAGAAACATTTATAACAGACATCTTACTCTACACATTGAGCTAGAATGAGTGAGGATCATGGCTGCTTTCTTTCCTTCTTTCTTTCTTTCTTTTTCTTTCTTTCTTTCTCTCTTTCTCTGTTTCTCTCTCTCATCTTTTTCCTCTTCCCCCCACACACTCTTTTTTACATTTTTGGAATGTTTTATTTGAGTCAATGGGACTAGTAGTAAGTGAAAAATGCCCCAAAGACTCTCCTTTCATTAAAAAAAAAAAAGTAAGAAATAGGATATGCCAATCTTTTCCAATAAGAAGAGAGAGAAAAATACCCAACCCAACATAAAAGTCTTTATAGCCTCATAAACCACAGTACCACCCAAGATGTTAACAAGCTGGCATGTTTTGAGCATCAAAGATAGAGAGGAAACTGTGTTTACATGTTTGGCACAAAAACTAATGAGGAAAGTCAATTGGCCCTTTGTCTTGAGGGTCTGAAGCGCTGAGCTCTAATGTTTGGTTTCTTCATTGGCACTAGTTCAAGTAATCACTCGTGGCCTGACAAAGCCGCACTTGTGTTTTATTAGTGGCCATGCTGAACTCTCCCGCTTGGGCTGTGTTGTCTCTCAATAGAGTGCGGCAGCAGAGGGCACACTTATTTGAAAACACTAAATCAGAGCATGATGATCTTTGCTCAACCAGAGCAACCCAGAGAACAACAAAAAATGTTCAGAGTACAGATTCTTTTGTTGGGGGAGGGAGGACAGTGAGAACAGGGGGAAGGTAGAACTAGTGCCTGTGGCTGAGTAATTTGGAAATGGCAGCGACAAAAACCTAGTTGATAAAAGCAATCTTTTCCCTTTCTAATCACGGGTGCTGCATTAACATCTGAACCTGCCATAATGCATCACTTGGCACAGCCATGAGGGCCCGGACTCAGCCTGCAGTGGCAGGAAATGTCAAGGTGACTCCAGAGGTCTTTTTGTTCCGGGTTGCTAAGGTATCATGAAAGAACAATCATGTTATTGTGAGAGGAAGCTGACTTTGTCTTTGCAAATATAGTTTGGTAGAAAGGAAGAGTTTCCAAAGTAGGTCAAAGTACAGTACAATGTAACTTTTCCCATTAGGTTGCTTTTTTAACCTCCTTTGTTCCTTTCTCCCTCCTTCTCATCTTTTCTCTTATTAATTTTTTTTCTTCCATTTAGAAATAGGAATGCTTTGGCCCATACTGGAATTTTTATCTGCACAACTGAACAAGTATCCAAACATTTGGCTGCTAATTTCAAAGTTCTGAACCAGAAACAAGGACTCCAAAATCTGGTTGCAAACAACATTTTTAAGTGACAGTTTTGGCAGTCTTACCTACAGATCCAGTAAAAATAAAACCTAGAACAGTTTGTTCTTAAACTATTTCTAGTACCAGTTCTGTGAAGAAAGTACTGAACTACACATAATTAAATTTATTTTTTTTTAAGTGACTGAAATTTTACATGTTCAAAATGAGAATTTGGGGTAGGTTAAGATATATTCTTGCCTTTGCCAAATCCTTGAAGTTCTCTCTGGCTGTGTGCCTTGCATCAGATCTTTTTATGAAGGGTGTAAGTGTACATTCCATGTATCCACCGCCACTGAGTAAGTCTGAGTGATGCCTACAAGAGAAAATGAGAAAATGCTAAGTGAGACTTATTACTCAGGAAATCACACGACAAAAAAGTTAAAAGTTTAGAATCTACAGAATTTATTTGACTAAAGCGTCCAATTTATTTGACTAACACGTCCAATATGCAGTCCTTTCTTTGCAAATTAATACTTAAATGCTTAGTTTTTAAAATAAAGAGGATGCTGGTCACAGTAACGTTGCTTTAGTTTTACAATTCTGTAGCACATTTTATATAAGCCTCTCCAACTTTCATTGTTCCTTCAGAAAAGAAACATTAATTTTACATGTGGGTAAAGTAATTCCAAATTCCTATCCTCGTTAATCATATTCACTTTTGTGAAATGACCGTAGTATGCCAGAAGCATACATGACCTGTTGGTGGTGGTAGAATAAGTAAATATGTGGAAGCTTTCTAGAAAAAGCAATTTTGTAAAGAAAAAAAAAAAAGTTGTGAGGTTTTTTTGGTTTGTTTTTTGTTTTTTCCCCAAAGGCCTCTGGCCTTTAAAATCCACCTAAGGTGATGAAGAGTGAAGTTCTATAAGCAAAGTCCCCAGCACTAGTCGATCTAGGAAGGCAGTTTGTTTAAACAGGATTTGCTTTTCTTAATAGCCGTTCTATTCTCGGCCTTGAGACGCAGGGAGACGTAGAGGGAAGGAATAAGCCTCGCCGGCCCCCTGCCACCCATGTCTCTGCGATCTGCCTGCGTGCTCCCATCCTGCACACGCTCCAGTGTAGTTTCTTCCCGCAGGCTCCTGCGGGAGAATGTCAGACATCGCAGCTCCCATTCGGAGCTCACACTGCTATGAATGGAGCAAGACGATGGGGGAGGGGGGTGCAAAAGAGAAGCTATGCGGTCACCAACGGCTTCTCCACGGAGGAGCTGTCCACAGCCTGGGATCAGGATGGATGTGCTTCTGCTGCAGAGGTGCGGAGCCCCCGCCCCCATCCACACTGCATTCCGGCACAGGGAGGCTGGCTGCCCCTCCCAGAAGCAGAGCAGAGTGAGGCACACAGGGTGTCCTGGCCCGCTCCCCTCCGCCCCACCCTCTGGGGATGATTCACTCAGAATCTATCCAAGTGTAAGTTAAATGCTAACCGCCATTATGGTCTCTCAAGGAAAGATTTTTTTTTTTTCCCATTGTAAAATGTACTCCCTGCCCATAAACCATTTGCAGTTTTAATTGACGCAGGACATTTTTTGAAATGACATGAACTAATATATTTAGCTGCCACCTAGAGTGGTATAAATGTATATATGCATATATATTAACACCTTCTAAAATATCATATATATTACATTTACTATATTTTATAACATATTCATTTATATACATCACAATATACACTTACATATTGTGATATATATTTATATATACATATGCCATTATAATCAGTTCTTTGGGTAAACATGTTGGGCCTCAGAATTAGCTTAGTCACTAAGCAAATCTTACATATTCAATGCTTTTAAGTAATAGATGATGAGCCTTCATTCCCCAAATGTGGGAGAAGGACCAAGGCCAACCAAAGAGAACAGTAACAAAAGTATAATAGCCAATGTGAGTTTCACAGCATGGACCAAACCTCACAGAATAAAGATGATGACTTTGTGCTTTAGTGTTCCTCTGTTGGTGCTTTAGTGTTCCTCTGTATTACTCACAGAAGGATTCCCTTAAATACCCGACAATATTTAAGACTGATGCATTAGAATAGTTAGATAAGAGTGAGCCAGGTGACAATGTCTCCACCTGTGTAGAAAACTGGAGAGGTAGAGTCAACAACAGGCAGAAGGCGAAGAGAGGGAACCTTGGGTAATTTCTTTCTAGAGGTAAAACATTTTCAGAAAATTGTTCAGATTACAAAATTAAAGTTGTTTAGAACCAAGCCCCAAATTTGAGTAGCACTATGAAAATTGATGCCAAATGGTAACAAAGCTGATTGATGAAAGGGAAAACATTTTATTATCTTCTGGACATATTTTCACAGTGACATAAAGAATCATCTTATTTAAATGATTTTTTTGTATTGGATGTTTATCATAGTTATAACAGAATGGAACCAGAAACCACTGATGTATGCAATCAACAAACAATGGATTGTGCACATCAGAGAAATGCAGAGACTTAATAACACAGTTTTCACAGTCTATTTTCTTTGAGAACCAGTGCTGTCTTTCCTCTCCATCAATTTAAAGACACCAAAAGTGAACAATAACTCAAGATATTAAGTGCTATTTAAACAGAGACTACAGATGTTTGTAGCATCATTTTTTTGCAAATAAGATTTATACATTAATTTTTAAAATATGATGTTATAAGTATTTAATGATAGCTCATGAATTTCACTCAACATTTGTTAGAATACTAACCAATAATATCTATTGTTTAGTTTGCAAAAAAAATTGCTTAAAAATAAAATAAAATTGCCATTACTTTAGCTATGAAGGAAGAGAATATCACACTTAAATAAGCAGGCCACTTAGTTCCATTGATATTGGCATTCTCTGGATGCTTGTAGGCTATTTAATCTAAAAAATATTCAATTTAAAACATTTGACAGAGACTAAGTTTTCATACAACCTCAGTTGTTTTAAAATAGTTGCAAAGATAATGCTACCCTTCTTGTAAAAAATTAGAAATTATGATGTGTCCCTAATAACTAAATTTGATGTATTTATGAACTGTGAGTTTTCTCAATAAAAATTCAGAAACTATTGCCAGAGATTTTCATTAAAATTTAAAGTCTATATATAATAAATAATGACATATTTTACTTTTTAAAATATAAAAATGATAAAAATATTTATCATTTCCTTTTGATGAATTCTGCCTGAAGTCATCAATATTATTTTCTTGTGATACCCAAACAGTAGCAGTAAATTTCTGTCCATGGTCTCTGTCCTGTTCTATTGGTTCCAACTATATTTTGAATTTAAACTTTTTATTATGTTCTTAGAAAATGAGGCTATTTTATAATCATTTATACTCTTACCACTTACAGATTAATTTTTAAGTTAAAGGCTGTACTGTAACTGGGTATCATCATTTCTTTATATATGTTGTTTTTCTCTGTCGAACAAAGCTGTTTGATTGTTAAGCTGAACATAAAGCGGAAGGTCTGCTTGGCAAATGGTTTAGTACTTTTGTTACTTTGGAGCTATAAATAAAAACAAATATAAAAAAATGACAGCACAAATATTTCTAAAACTATTCAGAGAAATTATCCACAGTCTTGTTTATAGCTCTTAGCAAGTATGGCTTTAAAGTCCTCCCCTTAATTTAAGAACTGTTGTTTTAATATAGATCTTGATGACCTGACTCTGTTATCTCCACATGGCACAATTTTTTGACCTTCAGAATTATTCATAAGCCTCGAATGTGGTCCTATGTTTTACGTATATCTTTGAAGTCTTTGACTAGATTCAATGTTTACAAGGATTCTCCCTGCATGAACTGGGTCATATTGCTACCATACGATGTCCTCAAACCAAAGCAAAATAAAATCGTATATCAACACATATATAACTCTTCCTAGCTCTTTAAGACCAAAGAATAAATTTAATTCAGTATCTTCAAAACTATTAAATACAGTAATAATTTAACTTAATTTTTCTAGGTTGACTTTTCACAAGTATTTAATATAATGTTTCTTTAGAAACCATAAGTCCCTTACTGAAAATCCACGAGGTCATTTCAACCACGTAAATAGACAATAGATTTTCCTGACTGTAATTTTCAGCATTTCCAAGGGGTTCTACTGAGTGGTGAGATAATGCAAATGGACCAAAGCTCCAAGCCAGGCTTCTGCAGAGAAAATCTGAGTCCTGCAAGTTCGATTAAGCTAGCTAATTTTCAGTCAAACAAGCTAATTTCCAAGCAGATTCTTCTGATGTTTTCCCTCTGTTTGTAATTTGCATCATTAAATAGCTCGGTGTTTCAAAGCAGCCACAGCACTAAGGTCATGGGGCTTTGTGTTAAATAGCAACCACCTCGACTTTTTTTAAGGAAGGAACAGAGAGCAGCTGATCCTGTTGTGGCGTGATTTTCTTTTTTTCTTAGTGGGAAGAGGCTGAAGTGTCTTATGGATCACAGACATTTGCTTTGGTTCGGAGAACAGCTTTCCTCAGTGTCTTTGTGCTCCAGAAAGCAGCCCAGGATCACAGGTGGCCTTGGTTATCAAGATTTTTTTTTTTTAATGGTGTCCCCCTCTTATGCTTAGAACAGCAGGACATCTTCCTGACATGAATATCTCATTTTAAGTGGCACAAAATCCAAAAATCTTAAAGAGACATCCAAAACCTGAATAAAAAAAAATCTACCATTGAAATTCAAAGGGTAAAACTGGTTCACAAACATTACTGATGCTACAAAAGGGTTACACAGGCAGATACGTAGAGTTATGGCCTCTCACGACCAATTTTTCCTTGAAGGTTTTCAAAGGACTCCTTCTAAAATAACATGCCTAATACAGAGAAAGCAGGAAAACACCTCTTCACTCTTACCTATACCTCCCAGAACAAAATCATTTCTCTTTGTCTCTCTGGTCACAGGAATATGTACTTTGGCTCATTGGCACCATGGAGCACAGTTTCTACCCTACGAACTGACGTTGGTGCTAGTATTAAAAATCTTCCATCATATAACTCCAAGCCATTCATATTAATGTGCCTGCGTCAAATTACCCTTTCTATTCTGCAGGGGGAGGAAAGACCATAAAATGCTCTCTGAATCCATAAGGACAACCCATTGGCACAGATAGGAGTTTTGCTCTGAAGTGACAGCACCTCTGTTCCGAAACATGACCTAATGACTGCAAAGGGTTTCTTTGGAAACACCATATTTGTTATTAAACCATATTTACCATATCACACATGCCGGAACCATTTTATACCAATGTTCTCAGGGAGTTAAAGATGGCTCAGAAGAAAAACTGCTACCTTTAACAAAGAAATGCAATAGACTTTTGTCATGGGAGGGAGGCCCAATTCAATGTGCAGTTGCCTCTGGGTTTCTATTTTGTCTCTAGTTGTTTTCCAGCACCTTCTCACCATGTTACCAAAAGTTAGAAAGCATATTTTAAGAAATGTCACCATTTTTGATATTTACTAGGAATGACATGCTCAGGGACTTATTTCCATGAAAATATAGACTACAGAATTTAGAGACACACTGTGTAGAAGAATTCAACATGATTTAGGCTATCTCTAAGCTTTTGCCAAACTGTAACGGGACCTTAATGTGTGAAGTACACACAAGAAATTGTCCATGTCCTTTCATTGACGTTAGTTCTTACCGTGACAAGGTAAACTTGAGGATTATAAAACATTCCAATCTTAGAAGGAGTACTTTTTTTTTTTAATTTCAGAATATTATGGGGGTACAAACATTTTGGTTACATATAATGCCTTTGCCTAACCCACACAGCCAAGTAAACCATCATTAGAGTGAACAGACAACCTACCGAATGGGAGAAAATATTTGCATTCTACACATCCAATAAAGGGCTGATAACAAGAATCTGTATAGAACTTAAGAAAATTAACAAGGAGTACTGTTGTTTTTTAAAAACAAACTCTAGTTAACTAATACCAATCCTCTTTCAAGAAGGAATATTGTTCCCTGCTCTCAGGTCTCTAGCAATTGGTTTCTGGCTTGGGTATAAGGCCTACCCCTTTGCATCTTCTTCTCTCTCCCTCAGTAGCGTGTGAACAGCTGTGGGCAGAGATTGATTCATAGATAGTATTTGGCACATTTGTTGAACCAATAGTACATGGAATTAAAACATATTTTACTTTTCTTTGCAGAACTGTGTCACGGCATCATGTTACAATGTTTCAGCTATTTTGAAAAGCCTCGATTGGTAGGGAGAAAGACAGGAAACTATTAAAGGTCCCTCCAACGAAAACAAAATGCCAGTAAGATCCATTAGGATAGTGAGTTTGATGATGTAACAGAAACCAAATATTCATCTGTAGGCAGCGTACACAAACACTTGGATGCAAACAGACCTATGCTATTTAAATGGACAAATTCTCACATAAATGTGCTATTCATCCTACTCTGAGGATGTTAGAGAAATGGGAGCAGATTTCCTTATCTATCTTTACGTGCTGGTTAGATCCCACAGAAGAATATGAAAATACTTCAATAAAATAAGAGATGCAAGAAAGATTCTTTCGAGTGCATTCTGATGTGTGCAAACATGACATTTAATTAGTATTATATTCCATCTTTTAAAAGACACCCAAGATTTGAGATATAAAATTACCTTTTAACAACTCAAAGCTGCTAAACTTCTCAAGCAACCGTAACTGCTACTGGTTCTCAGTGCAGACCACAAGCGACTTCTTCTCAGAACAGAGCACAACACAAATATGCATGTAGGTAACAGAGTAACAGAACCAGAACTAGAAACTTACTGTTTTTCTACTTCTAGATGGAACAAGAATGGTGCTCCTATAAGTTCACATGATTAAAAGCGAAACAAATAAACAAAAAAGCTGCATTAAATAGATCATGAAATTACTTGCGATAGGTAACAGATGTATTACTAAGGACATTTTGTTTATCCATTGCAGTTAGGTTGAAGAGAATCATCAGGCTTACAATTTTTCTCAAGAAAATTAGTCAGTCTTCAAAAAACAATTTTTTTGGCCCCCACTCTATTGGGCTGCACAGAATTTTCAAAGCAGCACCATGTTGTAAAAAATGCCCTTTTAATCAGATTACCCTTGGCGAACATCCCAAACTCAGGCTGAAGTGCAGTGCTTGTGGTTTCTCAACAGCTTACACTAAGCCTGCACCATGGAAATAATCTACTTTTAAAACCCAGGAAACAAATCGACTGCACTAAGGACATAAGTCGCTGTCATTAGGGAGTGATTAGGCTAAACATTTTTATACACTCTACTAGCCCACTTTCAAATTATATATCTCTGGCCGATAGGAAGAAAGGTACTTCAGGTGAGTGTTCAGAACAGCCATGCGGAAAAGTTAATAAATCCAAATGAATAGAACAGTAAGAGGAAGAATTAAAGGAGCTCTTGTTTCATTTTTAACTTGCTAATACCTAAATCAGGATTTTCAGGGACCAAAAATGGAAAGTTTGGTCACATCTCACACATACACACAGTATTTTTCTTTTCAGCATAGTGTTTTTTCAAGGCTTAACACATTGCATGTCCTTATTACTTATTTTAGGCTAACATGCTTCCTGTGTCACATAGTTTATATAAGAAATTCTGTGGGGACTAAGGATAAGAAAATATCAGTTTGATAATTTATCATTATAGGCCATCCTATTCATCTTTCTTTACCAGTGAGGGTTAGCTTTGGGGCTTTAGTGGTGATCAACATGCTATATTGTGGCATACAGGAGGAAGTTACAGCATGATCCCAAATACGGTCACCTCCTCTTGTCCCATAAGTCCCCCCACCCCAGTACCCTGATAAAGTATCTTGGGAATAGAAGGCTTACAACCCCACATTATATTTGGTGTTATTCTTACCTTTTAAAACATTTATACTTATTAATGAAACTCTCAGCATTGAGTTACTTGGGTTTATAGCCATTTCTATTTTTTTTTCTTGTTTCTTCTGTTTTTGAGGAATATGTGAAAAACATCAACATACTAAAATCATGTAGAAAATATTGATTTCTTTAATGAAAGAAGCTAAGTATATGCTCTCAGCACAGTGGATATCGGAGGTTTATTTTTTTTTTTCATGGATTGAAAAAAGATTCGATTTCGGAATGGACTATCCCACTGACCCAAAGATCTGGCTTGAGCAATATTTGGTTCCTTCTTTGGATATTCTGCTGATAGTTTCATTTCTAATTTATGAAACATTTCATTAATCCTCAATCTGTCAGCTCTTTCTTGACAACAATGGAGGCTGACAGACAAAAGATTAATATTTATTAAATACTCTACATTTTAGAAGTTTGTGAAACACTCTGTTCATTTTAGTCCCCATTTCACCTAATTCTAAACAAACTGCACCCTTCCTAATTTCCCCAGAAAGCACATAGACAACAGACTAAAACAATTTTTAAATATCAAAATGTACAATACTAGATCTAAACACAACATACAGAAAGAAATCAAAATACAGCAATCCTTGAGCAGAATTGCTAACATTCACATTAAAAGCATCTCCTATCCCAAGTATTTCCAGCATACATTTTTTGTATGCTCTCTTCCTCATCCTCTCAGCACCCCCCTCTACTTTTCCAATCTCATAAATAATTCATGAACTGATAAATATGCAATTTCAAAAAGTGCAGACAACGCAGCACCGCATTAAAAAAAAAAAGAAAAGAAAAGAGCTTGCGCTTTTTACACACAAGTCCTATGCTGTACTTTATGGATGACACATTTTCTAGTATTCAAACCCTGTATTGTGTCTATGATAGGAATGTGACTGCATTTCTGGTCAGATACCTTGCCAGACATGTTATGAATTGTTTGAAGTCTGTAATACACAAAATAATAAACATTTAAAGAAATGAAGTTAGTAATATTTTAGAGCTTGATGATTTATCATTGGAATTTTTGAACAAGTAGCTTAAATTTTCACTCGATCGAGTTATAAGATCAGAGATATGCAGGTCTTACGTATAGAATAATTCCCTAGTGACAACACCACAAAGGTCTCAAGCTCCTAAGGTTGCTCCTAAGCAAGAGTCATTTATTTGACATCATACGAACATTTTTCAGAGGCCAATTTCACAAGATCAGCAGTAAGCTGTTCTGCCTGGGCTTTCAAACAGGTAAAGCCACCCATCTAAGAGCAGTATATAGAGCAGAGCGGAGGACCTCCATTTTGTGGGCTAATTGCTTGATTACCAGCCTGAAACAAAATGGAGGCGAGACCTTTTTAAAGCAGCTCAGGGCTGATATATCAGAGGAAAATGGGAAATGTATTAAGAGGGTAAAAACATTCCTTAAAGAACCTTAGGCATCTAATCAGATAAATATTAAAGGTAATGTAATAAATATGGATTACATTGTGTTTATACACTGAGAATAGAGATAATAATCAGGAATAAAGTACTTATTGAAAGAGAGCTATTCTAGTTTAGCAACAGTTAAGTTTTAAAAAAAAGAAACCTGGTTTCAGTCTGAAACGTAACCTTTCAAATGAACACTTAAATTGGAAAACACCATGGGTAAGAAATAGACCACAGCATTTAATTTGGACCGGCTAGTTGGAAGCCTATATTTACTGTACTATAATTTCAAATTTAATTAAGTCACACTGCTGACGCCAGTAGCATCAACACAGTAAAGATGATTAATTGCATGCGTAAATGAAATATAAACAGCCCTAAAAATAACATTAATGCAGAACCTTGCACACAGAAATGGTATGATCGATTTAAGTGTAAGCGCCTACCTGCGTCTTTGAGACACATGCCAGAATTGGGATGAGGGTCTTGCATTTGAATGTAATCACTGTACCAAAAATATAACCTTTTACGGGTCATTATTTTTCTAAGACATATGTCCAACCTCCCCTTTCCCTCTCCTCCTCCTGCCTCAACCCCCAACATGATTTGTTATCTTATAGAAGACTTTTCACACAATTTGCATTGTCATCTTATGGATTGGCTACCGGTACACATACATGAGCTGACACACTGCAATGGTGGGACTGGGCTGTCACAACAAGGCAGCTGGACTGTTATATATTCGCTTTGCTTCCATTGTACTTCCATTCACAGCAGCAGTAGGACAAAGGGCCCGCCAGAGCTAACCACGGATTGTCACCTTGATTTGTCCAGTCTAGCAGATACGCAGAAATGAATTATATTCTCCTGCTTATGAACACAACTCAGAAGCAAATAAGCTTGCAAATAGCATCTCCCAAACCATATTATCTAAGAAATATCAAGCTTCTTCATAGATACTACATGCTGCCTCGCTCAGTACGTGAGGAAAAGCAGAAAGAACCATCCGATTAATAAAGACACAATAAGGCTCTTCTCCAATAACATATTATTGAGATTAGAAACTAAAGTCACTCTGATTGAGAGATACATAATTTGTATTCTGCTTAGCTTTTATTTTTGGTGAAGGCTATCATAACACTTCAAAATGTAAACTTACCATATTTTTCAAAAGAATATGCAATGTGAAACCTAGTAAATAAAGCAGTTATTCTTTTAAGAAAAACTACTAAACTGAAATTTTTTAAAAAATGATAAAATGAAAGACTTCATTCAATGTATATTATAATAGAGTTCTCCATGAACTCAAATCTTGTCTTACATAAATTTTACCAAATGTTAAAGCTCTAAGCCTAAAAGCATCCAAAATAGTTGACTGCTAATGAGAAAATTCACTGGAAGATTTTTTTATGCCAGTTGTTTAATTTACTACTGTATTGACAAGATGTTTGTGTGCCTTTGAGATTCAGGCGGTTTTAATATCTACATGTGGATAAATGAAGCAGACCGGGTTTAGAGATTTCTTTGCAAAAATATGCCATCAAAATCAGAGAAAAGGAGAAAACTATTTTCTACAAGCTTTCTGGGTGAAGGTAAAAGAAATTCCTCCATGCAGCAAAGAAAAAAATTATTACCTTGTTAAAAAAAAAAGCCCGATAAAAATCATTTCACACACAAACACACACACCCCCTTACAAAATTCTTTCCATTTTCATAAACGATGCTGCATTCTTGCTGATCCTTCAAAAGACACATTTTAATAAAACCACAGCTTCATGTTTAAGAACTCTTTGAGCAACAGAATGTAACCTATAGTAGTTGGTTTTATTATTTTTAATGCTACCTCAACAGTATTCTCAGAGAGCTTGTCTCTGAAGAAAACCTAGAGAAGCTTTCCATTTGTTCTTTAAAAAAATGTGTGTGTATATATATATGTATATATATATAGCTCTTATATATATAAGAGCTAATCTGAAGATGCTGCATTTAAAAACCAAAATGTTGCATTTTTATTTGAGCATATAATACTTAAAATAGCCATGCCAAAAATATGTTCCATTCAAAAGACCTATTAATTTTGAATTTTAAAGTGCACCATTCTATTGTCTCCTGCTTAATACATATGGATTCTGTTCACAAAGCAACACTTGGTACCTAGTGTTTTAAATGGTGACTAGCACAAACGAACATGATACATGTAGTTATAGACAGGAGGTATGAAAAGAACATGAAACCCTACCCCATACAGAAATGCAAATGTTATTTGATCAAAGGGCTGCACTTTCACAGTGAAGAATTCAGTCAAAATAGAAACCTTTCCTTTAGGAGGACGCATAAGAAAATCCTGCAGAATTTGTTTCAAATATATTCAGAAAAAATTTAAATGTACCAAAAAGTATTATTTATTATTGTCCAAGGAAAAATTATACAGATGTGTCTTCCCTCAGAATTCTATGCAGCCAACCGTAAGAGCTCTGCGACCGTTCACCTGACTGCAGCAGAATCGGGCTTGATGGTGACAGAGGGTGACAGAAAGGGACCATTGGAAGTGCTATTATGCAGTTTTCAGGGGAAGATTTCAGCACATTTCAGCTTTATCTACTTATACTAGGTAGTTGGGTGGTGGGGTTTTTTGTTTGTTTGTTTGTTTGTTTGTTTGTTTCGTTTACCAGTTGTGCATAGCTTCCAATACTGAAATTCAGCTTGCACTCCGTGACCATTTACAGCACCCTGTGCTTTAAGATTTAACATTATTTGAGAGATTTTCAAGTTGCTTTGGCATTTCAATCTGCTTTCTAGTTGTAAATAAAATTCACACATTAGTGCCTTCACGCACATGGTCCTCTTTGAAAAAGATGTGACCCCACTTTATCCTTTTATTTAATCGTAAGTTCTGAGAACATAATACAGAACACTACGATAGCCTCCCAATTTCTAGTAGAAAATACGCCCAGTTTAGGGTTTTTGTGAAAAATGTGATCTCCAGAGCTAAAATGGTTTCCTCAAAGCCCGTCTTTTGTGCATTTAAATTACTGCATGTATGTTTCTCTTTAAAATTGATATTAAACATGATTCTGGAATTTGGAGTCACTTGGAATTATTTTATAAGTACAAGTTAGAACTCTGCATCAAACATAGATGAGCATTCTACAGTCGTTAAAGAGGAAAAAATGCCAACGTTGAAAATTTAAAGGTTTAAAATAAACACGACAAATTATCTTTTTTCAAAATCAGTAATCGCATTTAAGAAAAACAATGTTTTAAAGCATTTCATGGAGGACACAAATAAAATATTAGTAAACATGAGATTTTGTCCCAGAAAACAATCTTAATTATTCACCTTCTCTCCCCAATACAATTCTATCCCCTCCCCCAGAATGTTCTTTTGAAACATAGGTTTAAAAGGGAGGGGGGACATCAAATCACTGCTCAGCATTGCCCTATACTTTCATTACATTTAAAGAGTAAGGCAAGCCACACAGCACTGCTCCCTGATATATTGTTGAGTGGGCCTTCTAAGGTTCTGTTTTCCACGTAGGGTCAAGACTGCTGACATGGGATTAATCAGCTACTCCTCCTAAACCATGAATCAGAACAATTGCTGTCAGTTTCATATGGTACAACTGCTTGGAAATAGAAGAGTTGGAAAGTGAGAGAACGTATCAGGAATGTAGAAAAGAAAATGTTAGTGGACAGTTGTAACTTCAATTTGGCTACTTGTGATTTGGTCCAGTCACCAAATTAAAATGATGAAATATATGTTCAACCAAGTGCTTTTTGAGCATCCATCCCCTTTACCCCGCCTTTGAGATCTTGCTCTTCTATCAATTGTGACATTTTATAAAAACTTCACACTCATTTACTTCTTTTGGTAGGCACCATTTATGTTCAAGTTCACATTTAAACATGTCTGTTGACCCAGGGTTAAATTCAGCGAAGGCTGGGCAAAACGTGTGCAGTTCTTCCGCACACATATTGCAGAGCCAACATTGTATTTAACCTCTCCATCAATGTTTGCACTGCGGAATTGGAAAATACTAGGTGCAAATGTCTGCATAACGGGGAACTGAAATCCTTCACTATTAGAGAGGAGTGTGGCAAGCTTCCTTTTATATGAGGATACACTTGCATTAAAACAGCCCTGTTCCTAAATGAGATTGCTTCTATTACTAACGATGATATGAAAATGGACACTTATTGATCACATGTTTGGAAAAACAACTATCTCTAAGTTTATAAATGATATTCAGACAAAATCAAGAGGGTTTTTTCCTCTCTTAGGGATAAAGTACCACACGCAAAAAAGCTTTCTCTATTTGTTAGCTTTAGAATTAGATACTTTTAGGAAAGCAAACATTAAGATTATGATATAATATATGATCAGGATACATGGGCAAAGGTGATTAATAATTGTGTCTTGAAAATGAAATCATATTGTATTACAGAATATAAAAGTAAAGGTAATTTTGAAAGT
>NW_012148363.1:1011609-1025126 GCF_000956105.1 Propithecus coquereli | reverse complement strand
AAGGTATAGCTATCACCACTTTCTTTAAGTTTAGAGAAACTCTAAAATGTTCTTGTAAATATAAATATTGATTTGATTAAATAGCATGGGGATTGAAGTTAAAACTACTTTATTGCTTCATTAAAAATACTTTTGTTTGGTAGAAAAAAGTGCAGAATTATGTGAAAAAAATCTGGCCATGCAAAAGTACTTACAAGAAGCACTGCTTTTGTAAAGAGCTGACTTATTTTTGTCCAAATGGGATAAAAAAAATAATGTATTTTATAATTGATGAAATGTTTAATTATAAAAATAATTTGTTATAGTGTAATTCAAAATGAGTGTTTGTTTAACTGTACTGTGACATTGATTCATAAGATGTTTGATAAAATTACTGTCAAATTTTCAAATTGTATAAAGCAGTGTAAATGATTTGTAAAAGGCTATTTAGAATGATTTTAATCTTTTTTCCTGTTTTATTAATAATTTTTATATGAGGAAAAACACAATAAGAATATTTCTGAAGAATTCCATAAATGTACCTAAATTCTATATGTATTTATTTTGGTTAACATTTCCAGAATTTATGCTAATTTGGAGCGTGTAGTGCTATTCTTGTTATTTCCAAAGAAAATCCATAGTATCAATAGTATCAATGTTATTGCTTCGGATGAAAGCATTATACAAAGTGATTTATATAACAAACAATATTCTTATCTGTTACTGAGAATAAAGCTATTCTGCTGATCCGAAAACAATTAACATGTGCTATATTTTTTTACATAATTTGATAAAGATGGTCAGAAATGAAAACACAAGCCGTCATCTCAAAGTAAAATCAGGGTAACCAAATACACATAAAGAAGAGCAGGTTTAAAGCTTAGTGTTACACCTGAATATAAATTCTGCACAGTGAAGTCAAACTGCTACAGATATGCAGAGGTGCTCTCAAAGAGCAGGGGCAGGGCGGAGGCAAGGGAAGAGGAAAGAGGGACCCTGATAACCTTTAGTGAGGTGACCGATTCATGGATGTGACTCCTACCATTCTCCCCAGAATGATTTGCACCCAGAAAGGCTGGACACCTAGATCAAAGCCACACTCCCCCCCTCGACTCCGGCTAACTTGTCCTCAATTATAGATGACCTTTAGGCAAAGAAAGAAAAAGAAATGTTTCCTCACCATTAAGTGGAACAAAATTCGTATTTTAAAATTGCCGAGTACACATGCACAACTGCACTCCAGACAATTTTTAACTTGCCTTTGCTCCACCAACATTTAATCTACTTTACTACATAGAATTTGGGAAGAGGGTTTTCATTTATTATGCATACCTTTAAACAGCATAATCAAACCTTAATAAGCTTCTAAAATTTCAACTTAATCTATGTAAAAGAATCAAAAAGCACATAGAACAATGATTTATGGGAGATTTTTTTCTGTGAAAAATTAAATCAGTGTAAAACCTGGATTACTGCTAATGAAAATAATATCAAAAGAGTTGCTAATCATATAATGTTTTGTGGCTATGCAAACACTGTTAGCTCTGCTTGAAAAAAATCCCTTAGCCTGTTTACCAAATGTTTGGATGATGCTTCAGAATTACAAGACTGTAGAATATAATTTGAATAAGAGAGAGTTCTGCTGGCAAACTAAGGATTCTGTTTAAAATATCTATAACGGACTTTAGTATTTTCAAAATTACCTTTAACTTTATGTAAATTATTTATTTTTAACACAAATACAATTTTTGGTTAAAAATGCTACTCCAAAATTCCATGTGTAGAAAAGATAACTCTCACAAAATAATAAGAGTATCATGAAACAAAAATTCTTAAATATCAACACATTCCCTTCTAGCTAGTGTTTGGTTAATAAAATTTCTCTTATAATTAGGAGTTTATTTTAAGAAACTCTAAATCAAACACTCAAATTATCTAATCTCTACTTAAATCATTGTTTGATTTTGTTAAGAAACTTTTTTTAAGTTTTATATGTATCTATTAAAAAAAGAGCATGATCATGCCTGCCCTTCCTTACATCAGATAAGAACACTTTAAAAGTTTCCACTAAGTTTCTTTTGTTCAAAGAGAAAAATATCTTTGTAAGTACTTTTTTCTCTCTTAAATCCATCGTGTAAAATACTTTTAAAAACAGGGAAAAAATGTGTAATGAGAAAATACATCCCAATCCCAACAACCACAGGCAACCACTGGAAACATTTTAGAATATTTCCTTCCAGTCTTTTTTTCCCCTAGGAATTTGCATTTTGTAAAAAATGATATTACAAATTATATGTAACTTGGTATTCTGCACTTTTGTTCCAAAGTGTATTATTAGAATTTTCCTATATTACTGAATGCTCTTTGTAAACAATAGTGTAAAAATTATATGATCGTCCGTCATATGAGAATGTTAGCTAAATCACTTCTCAGAAACAAGGAAGGAAATCTGTTATTTGGAAGAACTATGATGAATACTTTTGTGAAGATAATAATCACCCCAAGTCCTTTTTTCCTTTCTTTTCTAACTTTAATAATTTACAATTTTGAGCATTATTTAGAACAAAAATAAAGATTAAAAAAACCTGAGTTATAGTGAATATTTATCAGATAAATAGCTCAGCTTTACCAATGTGTTTTGCCTAAAGCTTACAAAGTATTCCTTGCTTAAGTGCATGTGAGAAAGGGCTATAAGAAGAATAGATGAGATTTGCTGGAGCCAAAGCTTACAGAAATAAGAATCTGCAGATTTAAAAAGGTAATGCTGCAATCTTACATTTATTCAGAGCAAACCATAGACATGCAGTGTGACCATTTGCAAATGCCATTTAAAAAGGACAGGTACCTATGAATTCCGTATTCATTTCAGATAATGTTGTTGTTTTGTAGGTTGAGATGACACTTGTGCGTGTGATATGTGTACATTCACCTTAAAATGTTGTACGGAGAATCAAAATCCCAGAACTGCTAAATGAAATAATGAGGAGAATGTGCAAGAAGGCATGTGAACAGGGTAGAATACTTAAGAATGTTACAGGTAACATAAAGATTTCCTTTCTTTGCTCAATTTCTCACTATTAAAAAATTTCCCTGAAGGAAACAATGGTTCCATTTGTATCAGTAGGGTTTTGGAGGTGTTTAGGAACATCTTAATGAAAAATCGATAAGATTTCCTGTCTTTCTTGCATAAATATTTCTGACATATGGCCAAACATCTTTTTTTTCCTTTTTCACTGATCATTCTAATTGACAGAAATGACCTAATGCTAAAGATAGAGTAGAATTATCTTGAGATAAATGTAATGATCAATTTTACAGTTTGACTGATTATTTAATTTGATTGAACAGTTATTTTGCTTAATTGATTATTTTATTTAGATTGGGGGATGTATTTTAGGATGCGTGCTCTGTGTGTGTGTGTGTGTATGTGCTGAGAGAGAGAATGATGGCTAGGAAAGTTTTATGCCTAAGGAGAAGTAGAATGATCACAGATGCAGGAAGTATTTAAAATCATCCACGCAGCCATCTCTGAAGCCCTGATTACAAGTGTCAAATGTTTCTCAGATGGCTCAACCATAAAATAATCCTGGTTCCATTACTTTAGAGAGTCAAAACCTGATGGTATTTGCATATTAAAGGTCCAAATGCAGTATTAATTCTACTCTTTCTTACTGGAATTTATTTTCAAACAAAGTGCCTTACTATTACACACATTTAGGAATCTGGTATTGTATATCTAGACTTGCAAAAGGAAATAGGGTTGATTTAAATGACTCTGTAAAAAATGAATATGTCCTAAAATGTGCTTTCTCAGTTGTCTTGCTGATTTATTTTAATATTAAAAAACCTAATCTCTGCTTGTTAAGAAGATCATGTATGTATTCGTTTATTTAACATTAGGATATGCTTGATATCATATTATTTCCAGACGTATAAAGCTGAGAAAGAATGATGAGCACAAATACAAAGGAAAGGTCTAAGCTCGAGTATTTTATTATGACCCTCATTTTAAAAAGTAACAAAAATGTTTGTTCTTCAGTTAATGAAAAAAGTAATAGTTTCTACTTTTTCCCAGCAAGTCGTGAAATTGAAGAATGAGCACTGCTAGACTGAGGGAAAGTGAAAACTAAAGATGTTCTTTCATGTTTTCCTTGGGGGTGTAAAGAGAGATTGTTCTTTTACAATTTATTTCATACCAGGAAGTTAAATTTTATTTTGTGGATAATTTAATTACCTTCCATACCTCATAGATTCAGAATATTTCAAGGAATGTTTCCATTTTCCCCTTTTCTTCCATATCTCACGTAACCACTCATGGAATGATAGAAATCTTTGAAATGCTAGTGTTTTCACATGATACTGATTCTTTGAAAAAATTATAATCTTTGTATTTTTAAGGGAACTCACAAATGAATTTAAAATTCATATCTTAACATATTAAAATATACTAAATCCTTTTAAAACACTCAGTCAAATACTCCTTTTCCCTTAGCCACTTCCTTCTAAGATGCTACAAACAATTCGACTCATAACTCCCATTTATGCACCATACAATTATTTCCTGATTTGAGGTATAAAAATTACATAAAGCATAACAGGTTTGAGTATAAAGTAATAAGATCAGTCTAACAAACAAATCAAACTTACATTTTCAAATAAGTTATTTTCATTCAGAGGCATCACCTTAAGAGTATGTATTCATTCCATTTATGTGACCATTCTTCTCTTTAAAACGACTTTCTCGATAGGCATAATGTTTGCACATCTTCAATGAAGTTATCACGTATTGAGAGGGTTTATTGTATCATTCGGTGCCAATAGTTTGAAGAAGTAGGTGATCTACCTTTGTTGAGGTAAAGAAGAGACGATAAAGAAGAAAAGAAAGATTATAAGAAGCTGTGTGATATAATGTGACCAGTCTTCTTGTGTGATTCAAGAACAGATTCAGAAGGCAGTTCTAAAAAAAGAGTTTCAAAACAAGTTTTCAGCAAAGACAGTAGTATTGGTGAACTATGTGTATGGGCTCTAAGATAGCTTACTTGAAGGACAATGCTCTTTTGGATATATGCATACTCATTTACTGATTTTAAATACAGCAGTCGCCCCTTATTGGAAGACATGTTCCAAGACCCCCATGGATGCCTGAAACTATGGGTAATAATGAATCCTACATATACTATGATTTTCCTTATACATACCTATCTATGGTAAAGTGTAATTTATAAATTAGGCACAGTAAGAGATTAATAGCTATAACTGATAATGAAATAGAACAATTACGGCAATATACTGTAATAAAAGTTATGTGAATGTTCTCTCTCTCTATCTCTCAAAATATCTAATTGTACTGTACCTCTGGGTAACTGAAACTGTGGAAAGAGAAACCATGGAAGGAAGGACTGCTGTATGTGTGTATACATATAAGCATATATTTATATATACTCATCACTTTATGGCGATACTTTGTATGCTGCTCACTACGTTTATATCTAGAAAGAGGAAAAAAGGATGCGCTGCACAGTTAGAAACTGGAGCCACAAACCATGTGTAGCTTGGGCCCTGGTTGCCTATTTTCTACCAAGTTTTGCCATTTGTTAAGCAGAGAACTTTCCCACTTGGTTCCAACTCATTGGGTTTTTCCTATCGAATACTTTATTTGGTTATTTCTTCTATTAGTCATGCAAGAAAGTCAGTCTTATTATCTTTGCATTACAATTTTAGACCCCCAAAATGGCATTATCCAGTTTGGATTACTCAATTGATATATTAGACTCGGTTTTGAATGAATTCTTATTGTTTCCAAAGCCAAAATAATCCTCAAAAGAAAACAGGTTTTCAATCTTTTATGGTAGTCTGTGGTTTGAAGAATATGTTACAGAGTGTGAAAATAATTTTCAAAAGTTCCTTATTGTAATATTTTGACCAATGCCCACTCATCAGTTTAAGATGATTGTTTGAAGGGGACAGCACTCTGAGTGTCCAATTTTTGATGTGTGTATCTAAAAAGTTTTCACAAGATTTTACATTTATATATCTATTATTGCAGAACATATTATTTAATATAAAATTTTAAATGCAATGACTATAAGCCAACTTTATCACCTTCATCCTATGAATGATCTCTCAGGGGTTAAATCAATTCGGAATAAAAGCTAGACTGAAGGGCACCATAAAACTAACTTTAATTGTCAAATAAAATCATTCTTAGATGTAATATTTTGTTTACTTTTGGCCTCAATTCAAGGAAAATGGGTTGTTAAAATATCATGTCTTGTTGTGAGACATTGTTATTTTTTTTTAACACAAATGTTTGGAATATGAAGAAATTAATAAATTTCAACACATTGTCAGAGAGAAGTAAAAAAAAAACCTCAGAGATATTAGTTTTATCAATATATAATTATGGCATTTTATCTACTGATATGCTTAAATTAGTTAGATGTCTATGGATTATATAGGACATTGGCCAGGGAGCCATCACATCCATTCATATATTTACCTGGACCAAGTTCTCATGTACAGGATTGGGTATTATGAAAGATAAATATATGGAGCAGTTTAATACCTCTTTTTAATTCTCTCTTGCTTTATTTTACGTAAGTGAAGAAATCTACAAATTTCTGTTGGGGATAACCTTTATAAAGTTGCTGTGAAAATTCATACCTTGATAGGTTTTTTTTTTTTATCTCCTACTACTTACGGCTTGAAAGCAAACTTCAAGAAAAATGTGTTGAGCCACATCTACTATATCTAGGGCACAAGAATTTTGTGAACATTTCAAAGCTTCCCCCACTTCAGATTTTTCTAAACACCAAACATAATCAGTCAAAATTATAAAATATGATTGATCAATATATTATTTTCAGAACAAGAAGAATTTGGTAATAATTTAGTTAACTTTATATTCTATATACATGAGAAACCAAGACCTGGAAGCATGAGGTGCCTTTCTCATGTCAGGGCCATTGGCATCAGTATAGCGTGAAGAACTATTCAGACTTGTGTATTAGGACACACCACCCTGCTCCCTGGACAGTTGGAAAGAGAAATGAAATCGCTTTTTCTTGATCTATTTATACGGATCCAATGCTGGTAATTATCTGAAGAAATCTGGAACTCATTTAGGCTTTTATCTTTAATTTTTTTCTGGTCACGCAAAGATACATTTTTCTCGAGGGAATAAAAAAGAAATCAAGACTAAAATAGGTCAAGCTTTGAAGTCACCAAACTAAAGCTGATTCAAAACTTTTGTGAGACAGTGCTTCACTATCAGGGTGATGGTAGCTAGAAGCAAGCTTGAATCTAGCCCCCGTCAGTACTCTAGCACTGCCTACGAGGGGTCAGGGGTCCTGCAGAGGGGGTGGCTGCCAAAGGGATGACCTGAACAGCGGATCCTTTAAGAAAACCAAACGATGGGCATTTCAGGATGTTCACTGTGTTCTTCCTTACTTGGCATTCTGTTTATGTTCTACCGTAAATGTAGGTTTTCCTTAATGAATACTTTCCAGATGAAAGCTGGTGAAAGATATACTATGTGAATCTTTTTAATATTAGTTCATTAAATTAACACAGTTCTGACTTGCAATGAGGCCTTTGTGTTTTGATGTTATACTTAGGTTTTCAGATAATGTTCATGACAATACATGTGTTCCTTGCAAAGCTGATTTTTTTAATCAAAGTCATTTAACATTAGCAGTCTTCTGTAATAATCTGAAAATTTTTCTGTCTGGTAGTATAAAAGTCTATGTAAAAATTTGGCTATTTCATAATTTGGATCCACGCATTTGATTGAAACCATTTTTCTCCTGCAAGTTTGGTGACTCTGCTGCCAAAAATATGTACATTTTGCTTCTTATTCCATCTTTGAAAAAACAAGTGTTAGGTTAGGCTATTTTCCCCATCTCCTTATAAATGATTGGGGAGAGGGTGACTCTTTTTCAAAATCCCCCTATGCAAAACCAAAGGGGAAACATCACCACATTCATGATGATCGTATTTACTAAATCACTCCCAAATTAGATGCTTCAGAAACAACATGCTACACAAATAGCAAATATTCAATTCGTGCATTGCCTGAAGGCTTTGTACTGCATTACCCTACATATCCATCATAGGAACAATAGAATACAATGATTCTGCAAGGTTAGAGAAATCAAACGCACTCAGCCACTTTTCATAAGGAATATTTGGATAACCAAGGCTTGATGCAAATATTTGTTACTAGCCATTATGACAAGCTGGGGACATTCCATGATCTTATTAGTACGCAGTCATTCACAGTTTGGTTTTTACATATCAAAACATGCACACAGATAATAGAAATAAATTGTTTATTTCCCATGTTACTAGGCAATTATAAATATTTCAGCAAAAGGGTTATACTGTGCCAAGGTTAGAATCTAATAGAATAATTCAAGATGCAAATTCCATTGTTTAGTAAGCTAATGTCGATGTTCCCAAACAGTCCTCATTTGATTGGTTTCTAAGAAAAGAGACTTAAAACAGAATATGGTAAGCCATAGCTTTTAAAAAGCTGCTACTCCATCACTTATCACTTCTGTAGGATCTCTTTTATTTTTCCTTCCCCAGACAGGATTCACAGGAAATAATGCTACACGCTGCACATAGCTGTCAACAACTGGGAACCCCTTATTTCAATTCTAGAATATTTTAAACACAAAATTTACAAGAGTTACAAAGCTACTTGATTATCTTACCACTTTTATTATATAATATTTTTAGAAGATTCTGTCTAATTTAGCATTGTAAGCAACTTTTTTCACTATTGTTTTTCATGATTCATTTAATGATTTTCAACAGCTGATATGTAAAGATAAGATTTATTAACAGGTTATAGCTTCTTTGAAAAATAAAAATATAGTTACAGAACTATGGAACTAGAATAAACTTGAGGAATTTTTGAAGCCAATCATCTCACTCTACAGGTTAGAGAAGACGTGCCAGTGAAATAAAACAATTTGGGCTAAATTTAAGTAAATTTTTGGCAGTAGAGCTAATATCAGCATTAAGTCCACATAATACCCTGTTTGGTGTGGTGCTCTTTATAGAATGTTACACTTCTGCTTTTTCCTTCTAGAATTTTGCTTCTTTTTGCAGGGAACGGGGTGGGAGAAGCCTCTCTAAGAAGTCTACCTACCCCTTTTGCATTCCACAGTGTCATTCATAACCCCGTATCCCTGCAGAAATGCTGGACTATCCTATTTATTCACTACTTTCATTATACTTTGCACAATTTTTTTTTGGTATTCTTTCCATTTCAGAGAAGCTAGAAAGGACTGTTAAAATTATTTGTAGTTCTTTTTAGACGTTCCGGGAAAACACAGGAAGGACTCAAGACATTTTAAAGGAGGAACATTTCTTCAACTTCTAAGAAACGGTGTAGAGAGGACATTCTTCTCAGCAGTTACTAAGATATACCTATGGGTAGGAAATCAGGAATAGGGTATCTTCCAGAAGGCCTGGCCTGCTTTCTAATTATGGGTCAATTGGCTTACTCTTTATCTGTCAAAATGAGAGTCCTACGCCCATTTTGGTAGAAAGCAATCATAGGATATGTAGAAAAAAGGCAAACTCTCCTTAATCTTAAAATAACAAGGATGGACAGAAACAAAGAGTATGTTTGCATCAATTTAATATTTATTGTAGTATTGATTAATAACTATTAGACATATTTGTTAGTTGTTTGTTTTCTATGTGGTGGCGGTGAATATTTCACATGTGGGTATCATTGAATTTACAAAGTTCAGAGTTCTTACAAGAGATCCAGGGCATTTTTTATTTTTTTCAAAAATGTGATTCTGAAACAGGAAGGAGGCAAATACTACACTCATTGTGCAATCATTAAAATGAAGAAAAATCTGGATGAAGCTTGTTGAGCTCACCACTAGTAGATCCCAGATGAAAATACAACCTTCTGGAACACATTTTTTAAGGGAATGACACCCCCAAATTTAAAATATCTCAGTTTTGAGATTCACATTTTACGAATTTTTACAAAGTTTATTTGTTTATTAGAGTGTTATTAAAGTATGGTTAAAGAGTATTAATAACACTCTTTATTCCGAGTATATCAGAATATATATGTGTGTCATATATTTTTGTATATGAACACAGTTATTGATATAGTAAGATGCAAAGGATAAAACTTTATAGAACTCTTTTTTAAAAAAAAAAGGACATTCCAGGCTAAAAACACAAATAGTAAAATATAGGCTTTTCTAAGGAGCACTCAAAAACTGAGAATGAGACACACTATATTCAACATTTCCCTTTGGGGTGGCAGAAATGTTTTAGTAGGGTTATTTCTTCATTTCTGAAGGCATACAAGGATTGGGACACCCAATCTTTAATGTGCAATAAGATGAAATGGCAATTTTCCAAGAGCTGTGAGACTGCAGCTAATTAGCACATTAATTTATATAAATAAAATTCTCTTTGCTGTTCCCCAGTGTTCTGCCTGAGAAATGCAACAAGATGAATGAATATGGCAAATCAAAGTGAAATTTACAGGCTTAAAAGAAAGGATACAGAAATAATCCCATGACCTTATTCCAACTTTTCTGCCCCTCCTTCATCAGTGCCACTCTACCACAGAGACCCTAAATGTGTGGAGCTTCTCGTTGTTCCAGACTTAAATTCTAGGGACAAATTCCCAAGAAGAGTATGCTCAGTTCTTTACTCCCAGACTTGGGCTCCTAGCTAAAAGAGCCAAGCTCACAACTCAAGAGAAGACTCTCTTTAGTTCCTAAATTTACTAAAATCTTGTCATATACACTTCCTTAACAAAAACATAAACTTTTTTCTAGTTAAAAAATATTTTACCTTACATACAAAATATTTTGTTTAATTATATTTAGCTTTAACTAACTTTTATGGTTAACCCAATGTTTTTTTAAAAAAAATATTTTCTTAAGACAAAGTCAGTATTTTAAATGGAATTGCTAGCTGAATAGAAAAACAAGGTCCTACTTTCCAGGAAATATTTATTTTGTTCAATTTATCCTTAACTATACTTCTTGAAAATAAATGTACTGTAATAAGTACTTTCAGATACGTGCATGTAAATTCTTATTTTTACATACATATATACATACATCTGGATATAACCCCCTCAATAAGATACAGCCTGCACCATCATAAGGAGTGACCCTG
Organism: Propithecus coquereli; assembly: GCF_000956105.1. NCBI lineage: Eukaryota > Metazoa > Chordata > Mammalia > Primates > Indriidae > Propithecus > Propithecus coquereli. Next base: position 1,013,975 of record NW_012148363.1, on the reverse strand, counting down.
ATTATAACCCATTATTAAGTGGTAAAATCAAGGTTATGAAAAATAAAATAGAACAAAAAATAAAAGGAAGTACCTTATATAGGAAGTATAAGTACTGTTTTGTGAGACACATTTAATAGTTGTATATGTCTGAGTGTATACATTGTGATATAATATCTATTTTTTACCATAAATCATGTTCATAAAAGTTTAGAAGATTCTCCATAAAACAGAACATAAAAAATACAGAAAAAAATAGAGTCTGGACTATTAAATGAATCTCGATTCATATGTTCAATAAATATTTATCACTAGGGAAGAGCAGTGAAAAAGACAAAGTCTGTGGTCTCATGGAACATATGTTACAGTAAGAAATCAGAAAATAGACACGTGAACAAAACCTATATGTGCTATGATCACTAATGATAGCGCCACGAGGATTAGAAAAGAAGATGAGACGGTTGGAGAAAGAGACCAGGGGTAGGATGGGGCTAGGGTAATACAACTGCTAACGGAGGCCCACTGAGGTTAGGTCAGAAGCCTGAAGACTGTGAATGGCACTTCAGCCAAGGGCATAGCAAATGCAGAGTCCCTGCGATAAGAACAAGATTAGCATGTATTGAAGAACTGCAACAAGGCTATGATGAGTGGACTGGAGTGACCTGGGTCAGGAGGAGTGGGTGAAATGACACACAGAGAGGGGCAGCTGCAAATCCTATGGGACCTTGTCAGCCTTGCAAAGGACTCAGCATTTCATCCCAAGAGCAATGGTGAGGCTGCGTTGAGACCTATGGCAGGATTTCCATTTCTAAAAGAGCTCTGGTTGCTGTGTGGAGAACAGACCATTGTGAGGAGGTTAGAGTAAAGAAAAAAAGGAGACTCATTATGAAGCCAATTGAAGTTCACGGAAAACAAGACGACAATATCTTGGTTTAGGACGGCAATGATGGAAGGGTGAGAAATGGTCAGACTTAGGATACATTTTGACCAATAGGACTTGATAACGGAATGTGAATGATGCCTGATGCTATGAAGGAAAGAAACATATCAAGGATGACTTTTTGACTTTGGTCCTAACAATTCTGTGAGTGGTGGTGGAGCCTCTCTCTGATCTGTAGACAGCTTGGAGAGGAGAGAAGTAGGGGTGGGTGATTGGCTAATTGGGCACTTTCCCTTTTTCCTCCTATTAATATATTACCATTACTATAGAATTCTAACAAACATTAATTAAGGAGTTGCTAAGAGCCAGGCTCTGCGCTAAGTGCTAGGACATAAAGTCAAAATGAAAGCATCGTTTATGCAAATAAAACAAAAACAAAATGAAATAAAACTAGGAATTTTGGCATGCTGTAATTTGTGCTATAAAAATCATATAAAGAGGATATTTGGGCAGTAGAGAGTAAAGAATCTATATTAGTTTAAGGAGCTATCAAGTATTTCCAATACAGATGAAACTGAAGCTGTGTTTCAAAAGATGAGTTGAAATTAACAAGAATAGCAATAGATGGAGAACACTCTAGGTGCAGAGAACAGCCTGGGCAAATGTATGTGTGTTTGGGAAACTAGAAGTTCATTGTAACTGGATGAAAACTCTATATTGGTTATTGGCAAACAATGGGTAAAATACTAGGTGGGAACAAGACCATACAGAGCCTTATTTGTCGAGCTAAGGAGTTTGACTTTTGCTGAAATCTATAAAGACATTACAGGATTAAAATCAGGGGGGAATGATATACTTAGATCTAATGGATGGGGACCAGGCCAAAGGCAGAAAATACAATAAGGATGCTTTTGCCATAATCAAGGATAAAAATGGTGAAATCCTAAAATAAGGCATTGATAGCAGGGATGGAATAAAGGAGATTAAGTTCTCACTCTGTTAAGGAAGCAGGCGTGAGGTAAGTGCGCTAGGAGAGAGGGAGATGATGTCAATGAATGGGCACTGAGAGTGTAAGCAAATTTCACTTTAGATTCTTTTTATGCTCGGTCAGGAAATATTTAGAGAGTTCTAACCATAACACTTAGCCAGATTCCTTGCCTAACTCTTGACTTCTCTAACTTAGACTCTTTCTGAGTCTCCGACCCTTTACACCCTGGACTCTTACATGAAGTCCTGCTTTCTGCCATAATAAACTCCGACCTTCCTTTTTCCTTTGACCCGTAAGCTTCTTGTCGCTCCATTGCAAGCAGTGTATGGTAAATAGCAGTGGTGTAGATCTTACACTTAGTGCCGGATTAGCCATTAAGCAGTTATTTGACCTTTGGTAAATTTCATCCTTTCCAAAATATAACAGTATTTATCACAGGATTATTTGTCATTGTGAGAAATATGAAACATTAAAAACTCTCAATAATATATGAGCAATTAAACAAAAAAATTTGAAAAT
>NW_012148363.1:1006122-1007301 GCF_000956105.1 Propithecus coquereli | reverse complement strand
TTGAACTATTGTAAATTATAAATTAACAGATTGTGAAGTAATGAGTTTTTAAAATATCTATTCTTAATCTCTATTACTGAAATTTAAATTTCTCTTTTATTTGTTTCTCTGTAGATAAAGTAAAACTGCTTTACCCTGATATTTAGGATGTGGTTCTAATGGAGAACACATGTAAGTATCTTATGGATTCACCACTTAAATTATAAATGACTTAACATTTCCTCCTGGACAAAATCTCTCCATTAATTCTGGTGTATTGACAATACCCTGTATCCCTCTTTCATGTCTTTCCCAATCAGTTTAGAGCAGTCTGTCAGGGTTATTCATTAATCCTCACTCCATATGAAGCAAAGCAGTCATAGGCTTTATCCCCATTTCACAGATAAGTTCTTTATTTAGGCAAAATTCTCTAACACATAATGCCATTCAAAAGTAATTTTTGTATAGAATTTATTGCATGTATTCTTGACTGCCAGTTATAAAAATGGAAAACTTTTCTGCTTTCTATGCTTTCTGCAATTCAGTTAATGATACTTGAGGCTATAACCTGAAAGTTTGTGCATTGTTGGTGATTTAGGGAGAAGATTTATCAAGTACTGAGCAATCTCATATTATAATTTTTATAATTTAGTAATAATCCAATCTACTTTATTGAAGGATTATATTACAGAAACCATTTTTGCTTTAAGAGTCCAAAAAGAAAGTATGGGCCAGTTAGAAAGAGTTTTAAACTATAAAAGTAGCAGGGCTCTGATGTCAGCTCTGTCACTAGTTGCCCTTCTTTGGATAGTTCATTTGAGTTTTCTGTATTCACTTGCACATCCCTAAATTAGAGATCATGGCCCTTGGATCTACTTAATCTAATGAATGCCGTGTGAATGAATGTGATAATTTGTCTAAAGAAAACGAATGAATGAAAGAAAAATACTTCCTATTTTAAAGCCATGATGTAAGAGCCTTCCTTTAAATCCTCTACTGTTTTTTAGTATTAAAGAAAAATAACTTCTGGATTTCTACTTTTTAAGAAATTAATATTATTTTTAGTTGAAAAATCATAATCATGTGATAAATGGGGTACAATGTAATGTCTTGATATATGTATACAATGTGGAATGATTAAATCAAGCTAATTAATACACCCATCACCTTGCTTACCTATCATTTTTTGTAGTAAGATAT
>NW_012148363.1:989061-1005483 GCF_000956105.1 Propithecus coquereli | reverse complement strand
TATAACAGAAAATTGGTTAACTTTATAAACAACAAAAAAGCAATTAAAATAATCTGTGCTTTGCTAATCCCCAAGAATAATTTTAAGTACAGGATAGATCAGATTAGAATATATTCAACTGCCAAGTACCAGAAACCTCAATTAAATGTGTATTAAAGAGACTTCCTTTTCCACTTAGGATAAAGGCAGCCTCAGGATAGCACTGCTTCCCTCTCAACAGAGAGAATAAGTCTGATATGCTATACAATCATAGCTGTGTCGTTGTTTTAAACCATCACAGAGCTGAGGATGCAAAACACCCAAATAACATGGTAATAATAACACAATAATAATAAAATAAATAGTAATATAATTTAGATTTTATTATCTATAACAATAAAATCTAGAAAGTGACAGACACTTTCTAGGAGAAAGAAAACCCACAACCACTTTCATTCTTGGAGAAACAGTCAGGAGAACAGTATAGGAGGAAGAAAAGATTACTAAAATTAAAAGAAAAAAATTTAAGGCTGGCTGGCACAGAAAAGCATGACTGTTTTAGAATGCAGTGGGCAGTAGCCACATACAGAATCTGCACACACACCCCCAACGCTTTCCCATAGGCCTTCCTTAAGCGCTCAGGAGAAGACTCCATAGAGCTGAGGGCCTGGGGAGGGCTGAGAGCAGGCTAGGAGCCCCATCCATCGTGGGACAGGAAGCGGTGGCTGCCTAAGGCTGGGGAAGGGGCAGGAGAGCTGAGAGAAACCACCTCTTGAGGTCCAAACATGCAGGGCCGGACAAATCTGGGGGCAGGGCAGAGAACCGAAGGAACCCCTCAAGGACTCTCCAGGCCTTCACCAAATCTACCACTTCAGCGGTTCAAAGCTGCGCGTGTGACAGCAGCTGTGGAAAGGAGTCTCCTAAGGTACAGAAAGCTGAGGGCAGGACTGGAGAGCAGAGAGCACCCCAGCAGCTCAGCCAGCCAGTGGCTGCTATAAGCGTGATGAGATCTCTTGTGGCGTGAAAGCTGGTGGGGGACTCTAAAGCACAAGAAGTATCTAGAGTCTCCTGGGTGCTCAGATCTCCAGACCTGCTGAAAGGAAGGTCCTGATTTTGACCTCAAATTATGTGACGCCATTGGTGGATTGAATCAAACTATAGCAACAGCCTTAACTCATTTATAGATTAGATTGGCTCAGCCTCCCACTCCAGCAGCCTGGGAGAAAAATGAACCCTCCTTATCCTGGGTTTTTCTACTACTTATTATACTTCAGTCTTTACTGTTCTTTTGGACACAATATATCCTGCATACAATAAAAATATAATGATGCATATGAAGAAAACAGGAAAAGTGACTCATCACCCAGAGAAGCAGATCCAGAAATGAAAGAAATATTGGAATTATCTGGCAGGGACTTTAAAGTAATTATGATGAGTATGTTAAATGAAACTGGAAAAGTGGACAATATAAATAAACAGAGAGGTAATTTCATCAGAGTCATGGAAATCATAAAAAAGAAAAAAGAGCCAAATGGAAAAGTAGAATTGAAAACTACAATATCATAAATGAAGGATTCATTTCATTTAGTTGATCAGTACACTGGACACTGGGCACAGAAAAAGAAATCAGTGAACTTGAAGACAAGTCAACAGAAATTATCTAAACTGAAACACAAGGAGAAAAAAATAGAGTATCTGAGATCTGTGGGGCAATAGCAAACAGTGTAACATATGAATAATTGGAGTCAGGAGGAAAGAAGAGGGGAAGTGGGCTAGAAAAGAATATTCGAAAGGATAATAGCCAAGAATTTGCCAAAGTTGTTGAAACCCATCCACTACAATTCACAATAAATATGTACACTTGTGAACCCTGAGTAGGTTAAATACCAAGAAAACTGTACGAAGGTACATAACAAAATTTCTGAAAAACAACAATTGAAAAAAAATTAAGTAGCGTATACAGAAAAAAATATATTATCTCATATCATAAGAGGTCTGGAGACGGAATACTTCCAGAATGGGCTAGGTCAACATTTCATCTGCAACAAAAGCTCAAATTTTTTCTTATTTCTTCTTTGCTATATTTAGTAAAGAACCTGCCCCCATTCCAGTCAAAGATGCTTACAGAAGCACCAAGAAAAACATCACCTCACACATCCAAAGACCAGAAGGGGGGAGGTCTCTTTCTAATACTCCTTTTTAAGAGTAACAAAACCTTCTCAGAAAGACTGGCCCTTCCTGCTAGAAGTGCACCACATGTCCATTCCTAAACTAATCACCAGCAAAGAAGCAATAATTGTGATTAGCTTAGTCTGATTAATATTCACCTTTGAAGCCTCTTATGAAGTGGTCCTTCATACTGTGGTCCTTCATACCTTTGCCAGAATAAGAGTTCTTTTACTAAAGAAGAAGAAGCAGTGTATAGTTGTTTGATACAAAAAAGAAAAAAAGAGAGAGAGCATGAGCACACACTTGGCATTTATTAAAATGAAAATGTACCGGTGCAGTAAGAGGCTATTTCATATTTCACCATAGAAAGGATGAACATAATCATCAATAATACAATTGTATTACTCATAATTTTAGTACATCTTTGACTAGCTCATGTAACTATTTGATTATTCTTATATTATTATATTCCATTCTACAACTGGGTGCTGAAGATACTTAAAAGGCATTGTTTCAGCTCTCAGAGTTTTTTTTGTGTCAGGGAAAGACAGACCTAAAACAAATGAGTGCCATTAGACGACATGATAGCAGAACACGATATGACTTTAGCTCCTTAACTTACTAGCTGAATTACCTTGAACAAGTTACATCATCTCTCTGAGCCTCACAGGATCTGCAGTGGTGAAAGGAACTAACGAGTATCATTCTCACATAATTGTAGTGACTGCTAAATAGATAATTCATGAAGTGTTTAGGAAAAGTGTTCAATAAACATTAGTGATCCTTATTATTATTTATGAATATGTTTACAGATTTTAGTAGGTGTGCATAAGAAGCAATGTCGAGAAAGTCAACATGGAAATGGTAAAGCTTGAACAGCTGTTCACCTACTGTAGAAAGGTCTGAGACAGTAGTAAAAGGCATATCTGGAAGAATGACCAGGATGAAAAAAAGATACAGAAGCATGAAAAGTGAAGGGAAAGAGATTCTGGAAAAGCAAATGAACCTGAGTGTAAGCTTTATGCATGGAGTCCAGGGCTGGAAAGTGAAGATGTGCAACAACATGAAGGTGAGACATAGAGAATCACATATAATGTGTTAAATTAAATCTGGCTTAAAACTGCCTTTGTACTTTGAATCCCTACATAGCAAACTACAGCCTAACTTAGCATGTAAACAAAGCGCAACATAATTTCAGAGTGTATTGTTGTATCAGATAGCTGAGCTTCAGCCAGTCATGGTCTGCCAACTGACCAGATCATGTCCATATACGACAAATGTCCAGCTGTAACCAATCAAGCTGTTTCTGTAGGGCACTTCTTTCTTCTGTCTATAAATACTGCCTGCTCACATGGCTGGGTAGAGCTCTCTGAATCTCTCCTTTTCTGAGCACCGCCTGATTCACGAATAGTTCTTTGCTCAAATAAACTCTGTTAAATTTAATCTGTCTAACGTTTTTCTTTTAATAGATATGAGTAGGGTATCAGACTCTATTCTATAGGCAATAAGGAATCATTAAAGGATTTTAAACAACAAGGTAGTACTACCAGATGCCATCTCCAAACATCATTATGGCAACAATAGTTGCTGATGGACACCGGGAATGAAAGAAAATGTGACATACAGTGTCTTTTCCAGAAAGGTACAGTGACATAGAAGAATAACTAATAATCTAGTTAATAAATCAGGAAGGTCTAAACTAAAGTCATTAAGAAAAGCTGGAAAAAAAGGAGCAGGCATGAGTAGGAGACATAGAAAAAACTTAGTTCATGGGAGAAAGGTAAGTTTGAACACTATAAAGTCTAAAGTTTATCATTAAAAAATTGAAAAGCCATTGAATGACTTTCAATTATAGATGGTAACATAAAAATAGTAAATAAAATGTTGTAAAGTAGGCGTTCTGCAAAATGTGCATGGATTATTAGGAAAATAATTAGCAAAATTATTATTTGTAGCCAGTAGGTACGATTAAGCTACTTAAAACCAGCCTGAATGTTTAAAAAAGATAAATATTTCCTTCTGGAGTAACAGAACAATTTTGTGTACTTTATTAATTTAATTCAGAAGTCTCTTTTTTTTTAAGACAAGTGTATGTTAAAGCTCAATCCATTAATGGTTGAACTATTGTAAATTATAAATTAACAGATTGTGAAGTAATGAGTTTTTAAAATATCTATTCTTAATCTCTATTACTGAAATTTAAATTTCTCTCTTATTTGTTTCTCTGTAGATAAAGTAAAACTGCTTTACCCTGATATTTAGGATGTGGTTCTAATGGAGAACACATGTCTCTTTTTTTTTAAGACAAGTGTATGTTAAAGCTCAATCCATTAATGGTTGAACTATTGTAAATTATAAATTAACAGATTGTGAAGTAATGAGAGCAGTCTGTCAGGGTTATTCATTAATCCTCACTCCATATGAAGCAAAGCAGTCATAGGCTTTATCCCCATTTCACAGATAAGTTCTTTATTTAGGCAAAATTCTCTAACACATAATGCCATTCAAAAGTAATTTTTGTATAGAATTTATTGCATGTATTCTTGACTGCCAGTTATAAAAATGGAAAACTTTTCTGCTTTCTATGCTTTCTGCAATTCAGTTAATGATACTTGAGGCTATAACCTGAAAGTTTGTGCATTGTTGGTGATTTAGGGAGAAGATTTATCAAGTACTGAGCAATCTCATATTATAATTTTTATAATTTAGTAATAATCCAATCTACTTTATTGAAGGATTATATTACAGAAACCATTTTTGCTTTAAGAGTCCAAAAAGAAAGTATGGGCCAGTTAGAAAGAGTTTTAAACTATAAAAGTAGCAGGGCTCTGATGTCAGCTCTGTCACTAGTTGCCCTTCTTTGGATAGTTCATTTGAGTTTTCTGTATTCACTTGCACATCCCTAAATTAGAGATCATGGCCCTTGGATCTACTTAATCTAATGAATGCCGTGTGAATGAATGTGATAATTTGTCTAAAGAAAACGAATGAATGAAAGAAAAATACTTCCTATTTTAAAGCCATGATGTAAGAGCCTTCCTTTAAATCCTCTACTGTTTTTTAGTATTAAAGAAAAATAACTTCTGGATTTCTACTTTTTAAGAAATTAATATTATTTTTAGTTGAAAAATCATAATCATGTGATAAATGGGGTACAATGTAATGTCTTGATATATGTATACAATGTGGAATGATTAAATCAAGCTAATTAATACACCCATCACCTTGCTTACCTATCATTTTTTGTGGTAAGATATTTGAAATTTACTCTCTCAGTTATTTTGAAATATTTGATACATTATTATTGACTATAATCACCCTGCTGTGCAATAGATCTGAAAACTTATTCCTCCTGTCTATCTGAAGCTTTGTACCCTTTAACCAATTCCCGCTGTTCTCCCCCACCCCCATCCTCTAGTAACCACCATTCTCGTCTCTACTTCTGAGTATGACTTTTTTGGATTCCACTTATAAGTGAGATTATGTGGTATTTGCTTTTCTGTGCCTGGTTTAATTCACTTAGCATAATGTCCTCCAGGTTGATCGATATTGTCACAAATTACAGAATCCCCTTCTTTTTTAAGGGTAAATAGTATTATAGTACCGTACAATTTTACTTTCTTGAATTAATTGGTTTCTGATCCTTGTAAACTGCCTTAGATAGCAACAGAATTTCTTTCAGCTGCTACAATGTTTTCTTTGTTTTTGTTCATACACAGCAAAGCTAATGCTATCCATTAGAGGTGAAGTAATTAAATGTCTCTTGAATACTTGGATCTAAGGAACAAATAAACTTCAAGTTACTTCCCTCTGACAATTGCAATTGTTTAGAAGGTCTCCTCAACTCTCCAACAGAAAGACTATTTTACTACTTAAAACCACACATATAAAACACCAAAATGAATTATCTGGAGGTGAAATTGTGACCACATTTAAACATTAGAACAACCAAGTCAAAATAAGAACAGGAACAAGCTATGACTATATATATGTAATATGTATATACATATGTGTGTATAGACATGTTACAGATGCTGAATTAATGTTAGAACCTTGGTAGGAGCTCTCAGATATTTCAAGATTCTGGTCTTCACATTCTAATCTGAGATTCCAATTCGGCCTCTACCCTTGGCATTTTAGTGCTACTGCGCTGCCTGCAATGTGAGCCCAGTGTCTGCAGGCTAGAACTTGTATTAGAAGCTTGAAATTCTGGTTATTATCCAGGCTACTAATCCATGCATATCTTTATTTGAAGGGCACTCAGTGCTTATTAACTAACTTACAGCATGCTTTTCTTTCTTTATGAACACTGCATCTTCCTTCATTCAGACTGGACCCCAGGAGCCTGGCACGTTACTTAAACAAGAGTGTAAATTCCCATTTGGCCAGTGCAGAGCTGCCCTTGGAATCGACGTCTCTGGCCACAGTTGTGTTTATCCTCAGCATCTTGTTTCAGTTATCTTTTTTGTGTCATTTTGGACTGCGATTGGTTTGTTCCGTTACTAAGTTTCCCATCATGGAACGGAGAACAGGGCCACGAGGAAGTGGCAGAATGTGGTGAGGCTCGGCCTCATTCCTCGCCCCGTGGCACTTAATTACTGCACTTTGTTTGCCAACGGTTTCTTGGCATCTAATTTAATTTGGGGACCTGCCTAATCATTTAATTGAACTTGGAGAACTCCGTTCAAATATTTATGCCACTTTCTCTTTCTCCTCCTGCTGCATCATCAATGACTCTGCATCACATTTTAGATCAGCCCCACTTTTTTCCCCCCAAAATGTTTGACATTCCTATTTTTCTATTAAATATATTGCCTCATATCCCTAATCCTAATAAGACTTTACTTTTCCTAAAAAAAAAAAAATACAGTTTTCCCTCCTTTCCTTCTAAACCTTTTCCTGACTCACTATAGCTGATGAATTTTAGACTTTCTCGTCCATAAAATTTTTTATTCCCTCATTTCATTCAACTTGTATCTCACCCTTCTGATAATTTCCTTGTATAAAAATAGACAGCACAAAGAAAAGAACATTGGATTTATTGTACTCATTACAGCCATGCAAGTTTCAATCTCCTCATCTCTGACCGCAACTCTACCTCCTCAGTTCTTTTACTCTCTAAGTTACATTTAATGAGCTCTTGAATTTCATCAACATCTACAATTTCTTGACAAGTCTTACTTCATCTCTCCATCTATCAGTATTCTCCTGGTTTTATGTCCTTCTTCCTCTAGCTTCAACCTCACGGGTCATCGTTTTTGGTAGCCTCTTCTTGGCTCTCCCCAGGCCATATCAGTTTGTCCTTCTGTAACCACCACATTTAACTCCCAGGGCTGGAACAATCCAATGATGCCCTTCTTAACTCTGATACAAATATACACAGTACTACATAGGAAGGTACAAATCATTACAGATGGTTTCCACCTCCTTTGGGATTGCAATGCCTTTCATCTATATGTATTTTTCTTCGTCTTTCTTCCTCCGTCTCTCTTATTGCTCCCAGGTACCTTTTCAAGACATTGCTAAAGTTTCCTAAAGCACAGAACCAATACTTCCTATCATACTTTAAGTTGGGGGATTTTTCCTACCTATCTCTACATCCTTATGTTAGAAATAGATAAATAATGATTTTATTCACAATACTTTAGTCATTTAAAAAGTGTTGTACTAGTGCAAACATTGCAAACTAAATGAATATAATAATCTATAAATAAATTAAATAAAATATTAAAAATATTCAAATTAGTAGGAAAATAGATTGTTAAATTACTATATATTTGAAATGGTTAGCCATCTGAAAAAAAAAAGTATCTCTACCAGCAGGGCTCTGATGTCAGCTCTGTCACTAGTTGCTTGCATAAATGAAACCATAAACTTATTCATAGAAAAAATGCTTAAAATATTTATAAATTAAAACTATGGAAAGCCTTTCTAACCATGTCATAAAAACTAGAAATAAAAAAAATGTGGATAAGTTTGATTATATCAAAATTTTGTATGGACTAATCAGAGAAACAAGAAACAAATAAAGCAAATAAACAAAACAAGATGATACAATAATGTTATTGCAGCATTATTCATTAAACTGAGAACTTAAAAACAGTTTACATATATATCTATATGGGACTAATTAATTAAATTATAGTTTATGCCTATTATAAAGTACTATACTAAATTTAAGACCAAAGCTATAATATTTAATGACACGGAAAGGTAGCCAGACATATTGTCAGTGAAACAAAAGGAGGGCACAGAGCAGTATTATAATATGAGACCAGTGTATTTATGTATATATGTGTGTGTGTGTTTGTGTGTGTGTGTATGGAGAGTATATACGATATAGGTGAATTTCTATAACAGGAAGTTTAAAAGAATCTAGATTGTTTTGAGTTAATATAATATCACATGTTATGTGATAAATACTATTCTGGGTAACTAAAAACATCTTTTCCCCCATTTTATAGGCTGCAAACAATTTTTGAAAGTATGAGCAACTTGACTTGAATGAAGTAGTTCGACGGTGATTGAGCCAGAACCCAGGTGACTTATTCTTAGCCCAATGTTTGTGCCATCACGTGACAGCAGATCCTGAACAGATCATCATTTCAATTCAATCAGTTATTTTCTATCTCTACAAGGCAAACCAGGAAAATAATTAAGATTAATCTACTAGTATAGATATTATAAAGTGTCTTTCTTTGTCTCTTTCTTCTTTCTTGCAATAAAGAAAATCTGATAATAAAGCACTGTGGTAGGTACCAAAGAAAGTACCTCCTGTTGATTTAACTGCAGTCTTGCCAAGGAGCTCCCACCACTAGTGTGGTTCCCAAGGATGACATCTCTTGGTTTAATATGGTACATAAGATGGATTGAGCATGGCCCAAGACATTTGAAACCAGGTAACATCTACCTCAGCTATTTGAGAACAGCTATTGAAAAAGCTTCCCTAGACTGATTCAATTCCACAAATCTCTTCTCAGCTTCCTGTCCCCCCACAGATAAGCTGGATTCATACAGGGATATAGATAGAATGAGGAGAGATGGGGAGGCAGGGGGCTTATTGCTCATTTCCAAAGTGGAGGGCAAAAGCAGGATCACTCACTTGTCTTAATCCAGATGCCTGCTCTCATTCAGGAAAGAGGGAGCCCACTGAAGAGTTTTATTTCACAGTCAGAAGCTTCATTTAAATAAGTGGAGAATTATACAAAATCAAGAACAATTAAATTAAATACAAATAGTACAGCTATTATAAGAGTCAAAATAAATCTAAGATGGTGAAGGAGGAAAGGATTTAGTAAAACTCACTCATCTGACACTTTAATCCTCACAACAGAGTCTACCTGGACCCAAAGCCTGTGCAGGTAAGAAGCTGGTTTGAAATATTTGAGAACAAAAATTACAAAACAGAAAACCACCTCACTGTATTTAATGACTTACTTCATAAGTGATTATATAGAATTTCTGTGGCATAACGAAGGTATCTAGGTCAACCTTCTCATCCCCATGATATTTCATTCCTTTAAGCCATAGCACTGATTCTCCTATTTCTGATCAGTGTCTGTATTTGTGTTTGTTACCCTTCTTCAAATAAAGTGGTATGTAATTTCAAACTAATGTTGTAAATAGCACTTTTATATTGTAATTGAGCTAAACAGTGAATATTAAAAAAATGCAGCAGTTCTATTGCACATGAATTCTGCAAGAATATAACGTCTCCAGGGTTATTTTGTAGACTGGTTATGACTTCAGTGCAGCATAGCTAGTGCCTCTGTGTAGAAATTCTTTTCACAACACATATATTGAAGTAGGCCTATTAAAATAACATACTCACTTTTTAGAAGATGCTGTTTGGAATAAAAGTAGCTAATGGGTGAAGTATAAAAAATACATATATAGCCAGGAGTCAAAGCTGAAGTCACCTTGCATCATCTATTTTAATAAATTGATTATCAGTTATTGAAAAATATGTAAGAATCCCCAAAGTCTGTTTTTCCTTCAGATTTGACAAATGGTTTTAATGTGCATATTAGAAAACAACTGTACTAGATAGGTTGCCAATACCTGGATTGGTAAATTTAAATTTGTTAGATATAAACATCAGGTGGATATTGTCACATTAAATATTCAAAACATGTTTTGAACATCTACGATGAAATTTTCTTTAAAAGAAATCGAACATGAAAGACATTTATAATAAGAATAAATTCCTAAAATTGCTATATATCTATATGTATATATAAAATTATAATTGCTTTTCCTGAACTATCAGACTAAAAGTACCACAAGTACCTTATTTCTGTTTTTTTCTTTTATTTACTGTGGGATCATTATAGCCCACGCTAGCTGTATATAATGAAATATGAATATATTTATTGCTGCACTATTAACTTGGGTCATTTCTTTTAAGAAATTGAGGGACAACATATGCTTGTCTAAGCATGTTATGCAAATTATTGGCATAAAAGGATTTTTAACACGTACGTAGTGTAAAACATGTCATAGTGACAATTCTTCCATTCAGTATTCATTTATCCCGACAATTACTATGGTTATACAGCCTTTCTACATGTAGCCATTTTATATGCATGTTGAAAGTGAGGCATGCATATGCGCCTGCAAGATATTGGAATTATATCCTGAACACTTTATCTCTGAGTTGTGGCAGGGACTCCGTAATTCTCCCCTGTTAATAAAATCGCATACATGAGATCCCCCAGCAAGGTGAGTTTGTCTATTCAAAATGTTTGAAGTGGAAATATGTTAACATGGAAGGAATTTTCCCTTTGCTCATTTTAGACTCACACGTGGTCGGAGGCTGGAATTTTTCACCAGACATTTCTGAAACCTTCTGGTAGCCATATTATTGCTTTCTTCAAAAGACAATCACACATTGCCTATGTTCTATCTGCCTTTGTAACTGTACTGCTCATGACACACCATCTCCATTTTTAAAATGTACTTTCCTAAACAAATTTTATGTTATAAAGGAGAAAAATACGACTATCATCTATGCAATCTGCTATTCTGCGTTGTCAGATACGTCTTTTGAAAGAAAAACCCTATAGCAACCAATCATGTGACATAGTGAGGTCTCTCTCTCTCTCTTTTAAAGAAAAGAATACCATATTTCATCTATGAAGGAGGCATATAAAAATGCTACTAAAATATCAGCATGACTTTTTCGTCATTTGCAAATGCAGAGTCCCACATTGGCTAGAATAAGGTCTTGCAGAATCCAGCTTGTCAATTTGAACAATTGTGTGGGGGTAGGACAGACGGGTAGTTGTTTCTTTCTTAAATGCCAGATTTATTTATATGAAATAATGTTGAAAATGTTTTTTTAATTGTTGAAAAAAGATAGCCTTGTTTATAAAAGAAAATAAAGTTGTAGACATTGAGCTATTAATGAAAGAAAGGTAAGTCTCATTACTTGAATTAAAATTCCGTCACTAATTTTAACTGAAAACAATAGATTTTAATGGCTGTACTCTGCTGATATTGATCATTATTTGTATCATAATTGATAGAGCAACTATTTTTTTCAGTTTTATAGAAATAACAAAAATACAGATTAAGTCAAATTTGAATAACCAACTAGGCATTGTTATTTCTTTGTTAGTACTTATCAATTTTTCACATTTTCATACCAAATATAAACTCCTTAGCTGTACACTGCAATATGAATTAATTCAAGCTAAAATTATTTTAAAAACCCTTTTGTTCATATAAAAATGACAAGAAAGAATGCTTCTATTTTTAAATCAGCATTTCTTCTTTCATAACTACTTCCCCACATTTTGAAATAATAAAAGGATTTAACTAATGCTGTAACTAAATTGACCAAAGATTATAAATGATGACTTTTCACTATGCACAAATCATCTGTAATTATAAAGGGAAGCAAATAGTCTGTAATGAATGAATAGCATTTAATATATAAGTACTAAATATTGAACATAGATGCCTTTATACTAGTGCTCAAGTGAGAAAAAAAAAACAAACTACATTTATATCCTTTCCTGGGCAGAAACTCATATTCTGGGTATAGTTCAATGGGATAAAACATTCAACTCAGAGAAAGTACCACATACACAAAAATAGTTTTAATTTGTTGAAACCAAAATGACTTTAGTAGTAAGATTTTTAAATAACAGAATGGGCATTATCATATTACGTTACTTGAGATCATTCCACATAATATAGCTGACTCTAGAAACTTTCTGTATTCTACTGAGAAATCTGAATTTTTTGCACTTCAATTAAGTAAAAATTATTTCATTGGTCAGTTCCATATTATGCAGCAATGCTGACATGTGATAATTTTATATAGGAAATGCAGTTCTATTTAATGCTTTTAATGGATTGAATCTGTTAGTATAACAGTGGTTGATTAAAGAACCTATTTTAATATCTTAACTTTAAATGGGCTACAATGCTTTATAACTCTAAATTGTTAGATTCCATTTTTAATTTCTTTAAAACTGATAAGCTTCCCTGCCCTTCCCCAAGTTCAAATTTAATTAAATCTACAACACAACCACACTGAAAGGAAAAGGCCAGTTTTATTTACATAACAGAACAATAGCAATAACAATGAATGAATAGCACTAAAGCAACATCAGTCTTAACCACAAAATATTACTCTTGACCTCTTAGATGAGCAGCCTTTTTTCTACTCAGCCAGGAACAACATTCAATTTTGTATGAAAATAACTACTGAAATAGAACTCACAAATGAATGAATACATTTCTGGAAGTAAATCAGGACATTCAATAAATATCACCATCGTCACTATTTAATTTTTTAGAAACTGAGGACTCCTCCGTCTTAATCCACCATATCAGCAGTGCTCAAATTTTATAACTTTTAGGTATCATAAAAATTGACATATATTAAGCTATTAATATAGTCTATGAGGAAATTAAGGTTCAGGTTATAAAACCGAAGGTAGCAAGAGGTTCAGGGGGCAAGATCAGAGAAAGAAAAGTGGTAGAACCAGAGTTTTCAAGCAGTTCCTTTTCCCCAGGTGATATTCAGAGCACAAGCCTGCCTCAGGCACAGTCAGAGGCTGAGTTTGCCTGGAACAGCTGGCCTGGAAGGAGAGCACGGTCACTTTATTAACCAAGCCTCAGACTAACATCTACTCATAGTTTGGGAACTTTGGATTAGGTATGCACTGGCCACTAAGTCATGCTACATGCAGAGTTAAACACATGTGTTGAATATTTGGGAGCCAGAATTAAGGAATTTCTATCACAAAAGTTGAAAGGTAATTCACAATATGAGTTGCTTAAGATCTAGCCTACATTCTCCTCATAGTGAATTTTTGAACAATTTCCTAACAGGACTGTGGGGCACTAGGTCAATGTGTCCACTCTGTTCTCATCATGGTTCCTTAAACTTGTCCTCCTTTGTTTGGGATGGGATTCACTCTTCCAAAGAGACCTTGTCCCTGTACTAGTGCTCATTTTTCTACTTTATTTTTTCCCCTTAACTTTCATTTCTCTTTTAAATATGTTTTAATTTCCAAATCTTGAAAATTCTTCCTCTTTGAAAATACTAGTCTGTTTTAATTCTTCTCCTGTCATTTGACATTATTTTATAGCTATACTCCTCAAACAAGCAACCTACATCCAAATTCCATTGCTCTTACCTATCCCTTACTTCCCTAAACCCCTACAATCTGATTTATAACCCATCAATGCTCAGAGACTGTTCAATTGAACCATTTTCCTAATGGAATTACATTTTTTTATTTTGACTCTTATCAAATTCTCCAGTGCACTTAACAAAACTTATCTCCTCATTTTTAGTTTCTGTAGTATTGTCTGTCAATTTTTCTCTATATCTTTCATGAAGTGGGTTACTTTTCTTTACTCCTCCAATTTAGCAGTTTTCTTTATTCTCTACTTGCTGGCTTTCCTCTACACTATGCATTTACATGTTTTAATTATCTCATCTGTAATGACAACTCAAAAATTTTTGTCTCCTAACATATTACTTCTTACTTTACCTCCTGCCCATTCCCCCAAATTTATTATAGGCTCTTTGAGTCATTCATTCAAAACAGAACTGGTCATGCTTCTAACTATATGTCAGGCATTTAACAGACACTGGAGATAGAGTAATGATTTTAAAAAGGCCTAAAATACCTGCCCTCATAGACTATGCATGCTATTAAAGAAGAAAGATGATAAACATGATTTAAAAAGTAAAATATTTAATATCGTGAGAAATGAGACCTAAAGGAAAAACATAGAGCAAAGAAGACATATGTGAATTATTGGGGTGGGCTTAAATTTTTATTTTTTATATTTTAAACTTTATTACAAAGAGTGTTATTTTAGTAATACTTTTTCTTTTTTAAGATAGAGCAGATAGCCCTAACACACCACTTTGCACACAGAAAATACTCATTAGCCTTCACTAGTGGAATATGCTATGGTTGCTGAGGGCCAACCTGCCTGAACAGGCTACACGAGAACCTCAGAGCACAACCCACTGTGAGGAATGTGGGTTGTTTCTGAGATTCTAGAATTCCCAGAGCTCTGACTCAGCATTGGGAGCTTCTGCTCACAGTTTTCTTCACTACTTAGGGGGTGGGCTTAAATTTTTAAATAGGCTGTTGAGTACAGACTACATTGGGGAAGTATGGAAGCTGTAAGACCAATTAAAGTGGCATGGGGGAGGGGGGGCAAGGGCAACATACATAACCTAAACATCTGTACCCCCATAATATGCTGAAATAAAAAATAAATAAATAAATAAAGTGGCATGAGAATAACCCCAGAGAGAGTTCGTGGTAGCAGGGATAAGAATCGTGGCAGCTGGAGTCAAGAGACACAGGTTTGAATTCTGGATCTATTTTGAAGACAGACTAGACAAAATTTGTTGATAGACCAGGTATGAGAAAAAAGAATCAAGACTGACACCAAAGGTTTGACCAAGTAACTAGAATAATGTGGTCACCATTAAGCAGTGTAGGTAAGTAGCAGAAGAAGCCACACACCAGTAGCTGAGTTTGAAACACTTTCAAGTTGGAGTTAAGATGTCTCAACTCTTTAAGTTGGAGATGGACAAATGTATATTGAATAGGCAATTGGATATATAGTTGTGAAGATATGAGGAATATTCTAGCTATGGTATACAAATTTTAGAGTTATAAACCTAGAAATGGTATTTAAAACCGTGATAGCGGAATGGCAACACCTTGGGAGTGAATATAGATAGGAAAGATAAAAGATCTAAGGATTAGAGTTCAGGAAAATGAGGAACTGATAAAGGCACTGGGAAAAGTAGCCAGAAACATTACAGAAATGATGGACATCAAGAGAAAAAAGTAATTTTACAAGAAGTAGGGGATCATTTGTGTTCAAATGTTTCAGATAGTGCCCAAAATATGAGAATTGGCCATTGAAATTAGCAATATGGATGTCTTTGGTGACCCTGAGAAATTTAATAATTCCAATGGAACATGGGCAGGGGGAGGGGAACCTGACTGCAATAAGTACAAGAGAGAATGATAAGATAAATTAATGACAGTGGATTCAGAACTTCCTCAAGGAGTTTTGCCACAACAGATAGAAAGACACGGGGATGTAGTTGTGAAGCAAAGTGGTACCAAGGGAGAGTTTTTATAATGGATGAATTAACAGTGTAGTTGTATGCTAAAGGGAATGATTGGGCAGAAAGAGAAATATGCATAATGTTGCTGAAAGTATGGAGAAATGTTGGAGTAGGCAAAAATAGATGGGATCTTGTGCACAGATGGAGATGCTGGCTTGGGTAGAAGCATGAGTGGACACGGTAACAAGAGAGATGATGGAATATAAGAGCATAGCTACTGGTAGGCGGGTGATAAATTATGGGAACTTGTGGAAGGTCTCTTTAGAATGCTTCAATTTTCTCAGTGAAATAGGAAACTAAGGCATCAACTGAGAGTGATGAAGAAGGAAGAGGTACTGGAGGTTTGCAGAAATAAAAGAAACCATGAAAAAATTATCTAACAGAGTGGAAGAAAAATGAATTAAGAAAATATAGTATAATTGCATTAAAGACCCACTTGGAGCTATTGATAATAAATTTAAAGTGAGACCAGTTATCATGGATGTGTGTTTTTCTTAGCTTCCCCAACCATACTGAACTATACAGGTACAGCCATATAGCAGAAAGAAAGTTTTACTTAACTAGAGTTGTAGTTTCATCAGAAAAATATGATGATATTATAACATTTATTATATATGCTCTCCATTATTCAGCATCTTTGTAAAATT
>NW_012148363.1:986739-987892 GCF_000956105.1 Propithecus coquereli | reverse complement strand
CCTATATTAAAAGAAGAAAGATCTCCGATTGGTAACTTAACTTTCTTTCCTAAAAAAACTGGAAAATCAGAGCAAACTAAATCTAAAACAAGCAGAAGAGAAGAAATAATAAAGATCAGAATGTAAATTAATGAAATACAGAATAGCAAAATAATACAGAAAATCAATGAAACCATAACTTGGTTCTTTGAAAAGATCAACAAAATTGACAAATCTTTAGTATGAACTAACAAAGAAAAAAAATAGAAAATATTCACATTTAAAACAGGCATGAAGGAGGAGATGTTGTCACTGACCTTACAGAAATACAAGAATTGTAAGAGAACACTATGAATAATTACATGCCAACAAATTAGTTAACTTTGATTAAATGAACAAGTTTCTGGAAAGACACAAAATATTGAAACTGACTCAAGCAGACATAGGAAACCTAAATAAGCACTTAACAAGTAAAGAGATTGAATTACTGTGTTGGGAATCCCCAAGACCACCATAAGAATGGGGAATTTGCTAGGAGGTCTCATAGTACTCAGCAAATAATTATATTCATAGCTATGAAATTTTATAGTGAGAGAACACTAAGCATAATCAACAAAGGGAAAAGGTGTGTGGGGCAAAGTCCAGGGGAAAAAGACACCAGCTTTCAAGGATCCTCTCCCACTTCAAGTCACATAGGACATGCTTAATTCCCCCAGCAACAAGTTGTGACAACATGTGTAAAATGTTGCCACCTATGAAAGCTCATGAAAGACTAAGCATCCAGGCATAGTTATGCAGACGGTCTATGTCTAGCATGTACTAAAATTCCAGACTACTAGAAAGAAAACAGGTGTTCAGCATAAATCACATTATTTGTACAAACAGTTAAAGCGCAGTGAGCCATTCTTATCAATTCTGAGAACGGTGGAAATCCTTCCAAAAATCCAAGTTCCCAGACACCAGCCAACTGTGAGTCAGTCTTTCTAAGAATCTTAGGCCAGCAATGTCAACTTTTTTATACACAATTAGAAAATTTAAAACTCCCTATAAAGCAATGCCAAGACCCAATTTTATTTTTTTTTTTGCTAGTGAACTCTACCAAACATTAAAAAAAAACATAAATATCAAATTTTTACAAATTCTTCCAAAGAACAAGAAGAGAGAACAAATCCCA
>NW_012148363.1:985537-985906 GCF_000956105.1 Propithecus coquereli | reverse complement strand
TTACAGTAGAAGAAAGCAGTAAGGGAGCAATAGAAAAATAAAAAAGAAACAATATTTAACACACAAAAGGAAAGTAGAAGAAATAAAACCAAATATATTAATAGTAACATTAAAAGTGAATGGATTAAACAATACAATCAAAAAGTAGAGATTGTAAGACTACATTAGCAGAAAAAGAAGTTCCAATTATATGCTAGTTTAGAATCCAAGGTACAAATAGGTCGATTGGAAAAGGATGGAAAAGTATTAATGTATAGTATGCAAATAGCAACCAAAAGAAAGTTGAAGTGGCTGTGCCGATATCAGACAAAATAGACTTTAAGACAAAAGTGTTACTAGAAGTGGGATATTTCACAAAGTGTCAATCTA
>NW_012148363.1:968152-983462 GCF_000956105.1 Propithecus coquereli | reverse complement strand
TCAACACCTAGCCTTGTTTTATATGTATTTCAGTTTAAAGACACCTTATTCAATATATATTGTTAATCATTAACATTGAATTCACAGCCAACAGCCTATAACTCATGCCCAAACAAAGTTTATGCAACACATGTATTTTCCACACGAGGCACATCACAGCCTTCTTACGTTTAGAAGCACTTTAGAAATAATCTGGGGGTAGGGTGGGGATTTTAATAGCAAGATCATCAACAAAAAGCAAAAAAGTACAAAAAATGTGACGCTAACTAGACCACAAAAAGGACACTTGTTTACAGTATGAATGCTGAAAGAAGGAGGCAGAGAATTTCCTCTTTGGACCTCAGCTAGAAGTGTGCACATCGGGCAACTCAAATTTTTCACTGCTTGGTTCATGTCCACGAATGACGTGAAAGTGGCCCAAGTACTGATTTCGGAATTACGAGTACGTTTTGGCAAGTAAGTGAATTTACAAATATAAAAACTGCAAATAATTAAGATTGACTATACTAGCAAAACTATTTCAAACAACATATAAAAATAATTATACAACATTACCAAGTGGGGTTTATTTCAAGAATGCAAGTTGGTTTCACATTCAAAAATCAATTAAATAATAAACCATATCAACATTAAAAAGACAAAAACCAGGTAATCACCTCGATACTTCAGAAAAAGCATTTGACAAAACCCAATATCCACTTATACTAAAAACACTCAACATACTAGAAATAGAAGGAAACTTTCTCAACCTAATAAAAGGCATCTATGAAAAGCTAACATTCTACTTAACAGTGAAAGATTGAATGCTTTCACCTAAGGTGAGCAATAAGAAAAGTATGTCCTCTCTTACCACCTTTATTCAACATTGTAACGGAGTTTCTGTCCAGGACAATTAAACAAGAAAATGAAATAAATGGAATCCAAATTGGAAAGGAAGAAGTAAGATCAACTCTTTTTACAGATAACATGATCTTATATATAGAAAATTCTAAGGAACCAACTAAAAATGTATTTTAACTAATAAATGAGTTCAGCATATTTTCAGAGTTCAAATCAATATACAAAAGTCAATTGTATTTCCATGTACTGGCAAGGAACAATATAAAAATGAAATTAAGAAAAACAATTCCATTCATAATAGCAGTAAAAGGAATAAAATCCTTCCGAATAAAATTGATAAAGTTAGAAGGAATAAGTTCTAATGTTCGATAGCAGAGTAGGGTGACTGTAATTAACGATGTATTGTATATTTCAAAACAGCTAGACAAGAGGACTTTAAATCTTCCCAATACAGGGAAATAATAAACACTTGGGATGGTGGACACCCTAAGTACCCTGACTTGACCATTACATGGTCTATGCATGGAATAGAATATCACATGTATCCCCTAAGTAGGTACAAATATTTGTATCAATTAAGAAACTAAAAACTTAACAAATAAGCACAAAACTTATACTCTGAAAACTACATTGTTGAAAGAAATTAAAAAAGAGTTAAATAAATTCAAAGACATCCTTAGTTCATATTAAAAGACTTAACATTGATAAAATGGCAGTACTTTTCAAATTGATCTACAGATTCAATAAAAGCACCTAAAATACCAGCAGAATTCTTTCCAGAAATTGAAAAGCTGATCTTACAACTCACATAAAATTTCAAGGTACCCAAAGGAGGTAAAACAATCTTGAAATGGAAGAACAAAGTTGGAGGACTCACATTTCTTGATTTCAACACTTATTATAAAGCTATAGTTATCCAGACATTGTGGTACTGGAATAAGAATAGACATGAAGATCAATGGAATAGAATTCAGAATCTAAAAATAAATTCTTATAATAACAGTTAATTAATTTTGGACACAGATATCGAGACAATTCAGTTGTGAAAGAGTAGTCTTTTGGGTAAATGGTTTTGGGGCAATTGCATATCCACATGCATAATAATGAAGCTGGACCACTTCTTCACACCATAAATAAAATTTAACTCAAAATGGATCATAAGCCTCAATGCAAGAGTTAAAACTATACAATTCTTAAAAGAAAATATAAGAGTAATCTTTGTGAAACTGGGTTAGACAAAGCCATCTTAGATATGATGCCAAACGCAAAAGTGAGAAAAGAAAAAAATAGATAAATTGGATTTCATCAAAATTAAACACTTTTGTGTTTCAAAGAATACTATCAAGAAAATAAAAAGGCAGCCCATAAAATGGGAGAAAATATTTACACATATATTAATATATCTGATAAGGGATTTGTAATATATAAAGAACATTTACAAATCAATACTAAAAAGATAAATAACACAATTCCAGAATAGGCCAAGGATCTGAATTGTTATTTCTCCAAAAGAGATATATAAATGACCAATAAGCACACTAAAAGATGTTTGACATCACTAGTCATTAGGGAAATATAGATCAAAACCACAGTGAGATATCACTTAGCACACTGAGATGACTAAAGGCAGATAGATTATAACAAATGTTGTCAAGGGTTTGGAAAAATTAGAACTCACAGTACTGGTTGGAATGTATAGTGATACATCCAACTTTGGAAAACAAGCTGGCAGTTCCTTAAAATGTTAAATATAGAGTTATCGTGTGACCTACCAAGTCAGTTCCTAAGTGTATACCAAGTGAAGTGAAAACACAGATGTGAACAAAAACTTGCATACAAATATTTATAGCAGCAGTATTTGCATTAGTCAAAGAGTGGAAATAATCCAAATGTGTATCAACTGATAAGTGGGTAAAACATGTGATATATTCATGTAATAGAATATTAATATTATTAAGCAATAAAAATGACTGAAGTGTTGATTATGCTTCAAGATGGATGAACACTGAAAACATTATGCTGAGTGAAGGAAGTGAGTCACAAAGACCCCATAGTGTATAATTTCACTTATTTAAAATGCACAGAATACACCAATCTGTAGAGACAGAGAGTAGATCAGTGGTTGCTAGGACTAGGGTGTTGGAGAGAAATGAGGAGTTACTGCTAACAGGTACAGAGGTTTATTTTAGGGGTTATAAAAGGGATCTAAAACTGATTTTGGTGATAACTGCAAAACTCTGTAAAAGCCAGTGGACTGGATACATTAAATAGGCTAGGTGTATGGAGTGTGACTTATGCTTCAAAAAAGCTGTTTTATATACATTATAAAAATCACATTTTCTTATCCATCCATGTCAAAGTGTGACAATACTTAGTGCTAGCATGTATGTTAATTCCGTCTTCTAGTTCATTCTTTGATCACCTCCTACATAGATTACCACAAGTGATCCACTACAGAAACTGCTTCCAGTTTCAATGAGCCATCTGCTGCTGCAATATTAATTTTATTAAACTACCACTTTCATTAAATCACTCCCGTGCTCAGTATCAATGTCTCTAATCTCTTCAGTTGACCATTTAAGACTCATAATCAGCTTGCCCGTACCACCCATCGTGTTAGGCAGAATAAGTCTCAAGGATACCCGCACCTTAATTCACAAACCTGCACATATGTTACTTTTCTTGGCAGAAGAGTCTGCAGATGTGATTAAATTAAAGTTCCTGGCCGGGCACGGTGGCTCACGCCCGTAATCCTAGCACTCTGGGAGGCCGAGACGGGCGGATTGTTTGAGCTCAGGAATTCGAGACCAGCCTGAGCAAGAGCGAGACCCCGTCTCTACCAAAAATAGAAAGAAATTAGCTGGACAACCAAAAATACATAGAAAAAAAAAATTAGCCGGGCATGGTGGCACATGCCTGTAGTCCCAGCTACTGGGGAGGCTGAGGCAGAAGGATTGCTTGAGCCCAGGAGTTTGAGGTTGCTGTGAGCTAGGCTGATGCCACGGCACTCACTCTAGCCCGGGCAACAAAGCGAGACTCTGTCTCAAAAAAAAAAAAAAAATTCCTGACATGCGGAGATTATCTTGGATTAGCCAGTGGGGCCCCATGTAATCACAGGTGTTCTAACTGGAAGAGGGAAGCGGGAGAGTTGGAGTCAGGGAAGGGATGTGAGGTAGGAAGCGCAGGTCCGAGTGACGTGGAGCCACAATCTAAGGCATGTGGGCAGCCTCCAGAAGGAGCAAGAGGCAGGAAACAGACTCTCTCCCAGGGCTTTCAGAAGCACTGTCACCCTGCTCACTCAGTTTTGACTTCTGACATCCAGAACTATAAAATAACAAATTTGTGATTTTAAGCACCGCTAAGTTTGCGGCAATGTGTTACAGCTGCGAAAGGAAACAACGCACCCATGTAGCCATCTTACTAAGATTCCTCTGTCCAGTCAAATCAGCCTCCTTTCCCATCCCCGACTTGCATATCCCTTCTCCACTTGCCGGGAAATGACGTTCTCTCCCTCACTGCCAGCTCAAGGCCTACCTCAATACTCACATCCTCAAGAAGCGTTCTCCCACTGACCACACCTCTTTCAGATTTTAACTTGGACCAGGTATTTCTTTAGAACATACTTATGCCATCTACAAACGACTAGCACCTGCATTACTTAAGGATGGTCATCTGGTTTTCAACAGCATGTGAAAGGCACTTAGCACATTGTGCGGAAACCGTGGTATGCTGACAAGTTGACTCTTAAAATAATAAAAACAAAAATGCCCTGATTTATAGTGTTTGCTGATTAAATACTCCTAACAGGACTGATTTCAAGCCACCAATGGTTTGACCACTGGCTCACAGAATCCCTGAATGTTTAGTTATGGCTTGTGTACGCTAGTTCAAGCCTAGCACATGGTTCTCTCCTATTTATTTCCTTCCAATCTATGCTCACATTATAAATGTGTCCTCAAGTAAAGACTTATACCTATATCTTGCTATAGGCTCGATGGTGCTTAAACATTTCTGAGTCTCCAAATTTAATCATTGACTTAGGTAAGGACTCATTTATTAGTTGGGGAGGTCTCCTTACCATTAACTCTCATTGGTTTACATGATTAATATCTACTCTAGGGTATATAAAATATCTTCTTCTCATGCCACTGCCTCTCTGGCCTTGCAATCCTACTTTTTACATATTTGTAGAAATATTTTTAGTCAACAAAGAAAACATTTAACAATCCTTAAATTTAAAAATAAAGATGACTTGAGGTTAAAAGTCTCAATATTCAATTTGTGAAAGAACCTTGTCATTTATCATCAATGTGGAGAAAACCACGGGCTCCCTAGCTGCACAGAGCCGTGGCACCACCCAGTGTAGGCGGGGTATTTTCCCCAGTGTGTGCTTTCTTTATTATGTCCCCACTGATCTGATTCACATTTATTCACTCAACGAGTACTCACAGACCAGACTCTCGAGAATGCTCAATATAGGAGGCAAAGATATTTTTGGAGGACGCCTGGGTACTTTACTCTCATTTTCCATTCCTGCTCCTCAGTCCCACCATATTTGTATTCTATCATTTTATGATAATTTAGCACAAGGTTAGTAGCTTAAAACAACACCCATTGATCATCACACAATTCCACAGGTCAGAAGTCCAGCAGGACATATCCAATTTCTCTTTTTATGATGTCTCAAGGCTGAACTCAAGGTGTCAGCTAGACTGAGTTCTCAGCATGGGAGACTTGAAATAAAATCCAATTTCAAGATCAGAGTTGTTATTAGCAGAATTTGGTTCCTTGCAGTTGTAGGACTGAGTGTCTGTTTTCTTGCAGGTTTTGAGCTGGGGCTAGTCTTGGATCCTAGAGGCTGTCAAAATTCCTTGCCCCACAGCTACTTCGTCTTTATGCCAGCGATGGTGTATCAAATCCTTCTCGTGCATTGAACCTTTGACTTCCTCTTTTGCAAACAGCTGGAGAAACCTCTCAGCTCATAAAGGGTTAACATGATTAGGTGAGGCCCACACAGATAATTTCCTTAAGGTCAACTTTGTCATACAACACAGGCTCATCACAGGAATAAAAGTCATCTTATGGATAGTCCTGGGATTTTTCAGAACACATAGATGTGGAAAGGAAGACAGAAAGGTTTGAAGGGCATCCCATCATGGCCTTTTTAATGCTTAGTTTGCTCTAAGAACAGGAGAAACTGGTATTTATAAATACAGAGGATAACATGTAGACCACTAGAGTAAATTCTTATGGAATGGGGATGTAGCAAGAATTAGGCTTTCTGTATGCGACATCCTACTTTGGGCCAAAAATATTACCCCCAGGTATGTTCTGCTTGTAGGATCTCAGTGAGCCATGGAAGGTCCACTGGTAAGAGTGATATACACAGTGGTAGCCACCTCAATTTTCACAAAATTTCATTTATGCGGATCATTAAATCAGAAACGTAATTTACTTCAGGGGAGGGGGTGCTGACAAGTTCTAGAACACCAGAAATAATTGGTTTCAAAAGCTATAGCAGTTGGTGTCAACAGGGAGACCACACCATCCCCCCCCCAAAGACAGACATGCTTCTTGTTTTCACGGAATTTACAGTCTAAGCAAGAGATACAGCTAAAAATGTAGACGACAAGGAGGCAGTGTGCTGATGACAATCTAGACAAAGGAAGCAATGTGTGCAAGTGCCCTAGGGAGAAAAAACGGCACAGTACCTTGGAGGAGCTGGGAGTATCTCCATGTGATTGGATGGTGAAGGGGGAGAGGAGCAGAGGCCAAGAGCTGAGGCTGGTGGGGCAGGTAAGGGCAAGCCCAGTGTACCCCAGGAAGGAGACGTATCCTGAAAGTAACTGGGACTCCAGCAATTTCACATATAAGAATTTATCCTAAGGTGATAATCAGATAAATCAATAAAGAGTCAAGAACCAGGAAATTTACTGCTACCTACTGTAGAAGCCACCCATATCACTCCAGGGAAATAAACTCGATGTTCATCAGAAGGGGATTGACAAAAATAACTGATGGAGTTGGCAGCCTTAAAAATGATGACATTTGCATTCCACATTCCTTGACATGGAATAACCGTGTATTGAGAATAAGGATATATAAAGGTGGAATTGGAGGAGGAAGAGAAGTAGCATTTACTGAGTGCTCATCACGCACCAGGCAGTGAGCTCAGCGCTTTACATTTCGGATGACATTCCACCCTCTTACCCACCCAGTGAGATGAGAACTATAATGACTCCTATTTTACAAATAAGGAAACCGAAGCACAAGTGAATAAGTAACCTGCCTAAGTACACACATGTATTTAGTAACAGAGCTAGGATCGGAATTCCGGCAGAGGCAGTGTGAATCCAGTCTATGTTCCTAATTTGAATTTTGAAAAATAATAAAGAGCAGAGGAGGGAGGAAGGCAGGAAGTGGGAGGAGACAAAGAAAGAGAAAGACAGAAGGGAGAAAGGGAGGCAGAAACAGAGAATGAATCACGATCACTAAAAAGAGTAGTTTATTTTTGAGTTGGAGTATTTTAGGTAATTTTTTTCTTTCTCCTTTATACTTTTGTGAGTTTGAATTTTTACAAGACCGATTTTGATTTCTTTTAATGAATAGATTTTGTTTTTAAGATCTTCTTTAGGTTTATGGAAAAAATGAACAGAAATGCAAAGAGTTGCAGAATGTATCTGTCCTCCCACCCACAGTTTTTCCAATTATTAACATCTTGCATTAGTGTGGTACATTTGTTAAAATTGATGAGCCAATATTGATACATTATTATTAACTAAAGCCCGTAGTTCACATTAGGGTTCTCTCTTGGCGTTATGCATTCTATGGGTTTTGACAAGTGAGTCATGACATGTTTTCATCATTATAGTATGATACAGAATAGCTTCACTGACTTAAAAAGTAAAAATACACTTTGAAAGACAAATAATTGTCACCTATTTACTTATATAAATATAATAGACAATTTTAGCCCAACTTTCCTGAGTCTAGTTCCATCTCTTATATGGGGATGCTTTTCATATAGGAAATAAAGCACAGTTTTATATAAGTTTCTCTCCCAGCCTTGTTGCTTAGACTCCAGCTCTCTCTTTACTTATATGGTATTATCTGTCTGCTCCTTCTTAATTCCATGGTAGTGTCTGCCTATAGAAAATGGTTAACTGCTACTTCAGGGACTCGTAGTCTTTTATGATGGGCAGATCAAGCATAGAAAGAGCAAACCCTGCAATGCAAAAGATCCCCTTGGTAGTGATGCCCACCCGAATAAATACACTTTCTGTAAGGCTGAGAGAAGAATTAAAACCCAAGGAAGGCATCATTTTCCACTATAGTTGCTTTAAGTGTGTAGCACTAGAACAAACTTTGATTGATGGCTGAATGAATGTTAACACATATAGGAATCACTGAAGTGTCTTCTTATTTGTCTGGTTTCTTAGATAGTTTTAGAGAAGGAACAAACACAGTTTCTTCTACCCAAAGTTATATATCTTTATGTTTTTGGTTCCTTGTATTTGAATACTGTTTTTATAATGTCATTATTTATGGCATTTTAAATGTTAGCATATTTACCAGAATTTTAATTTACCATTAGAAAAATGTTGATTTTTTTGTTCTTCTCTTGAATGTTAGTGGTATTTAAATTATGAATTAAAATTTGATAACTAAATAACTACAGTAATTGTAGAATTGGCTGAAATAGAGATTGGTACATTACAGTGAACATTAACAGAAGTAAGAAAAGAATAGATTTATAGTAATAAACCATAAAATCCATTTAGGCAGATCATCTGATTAAAAAAGATATGTTAAAAGTAAATTTCTCACCATAGGGAGTAAAAAAATTGAGGGCTACAAGGTATTTAATGTACAGTAAGTTTTGTACAGTTAGTATACCTTTAAACGGTAATACAACTCAGGTGAAAAAGGCTATTATAGGATGGGTGCCTAATAATTAAACAATCACTTATGAACATTATTCTGGTATCTGGCATAAGATTATTTTTTAGCCTATAAAGTATGCATTTCCCCAAGGCATGAGGAAGCAGTAATCTATTTGCTTGTAGAGAATCTGTCTAAAAGGGAAGATGAGCAAGTTCATTGAGGCTTTTATAAAAAGAGAAAAGAGATATAGAGATGTGCCAAATTTGCGTATAAATCTGAACTGGAAATATTGTCTTGAATATGAATTTTTGAAATATTACAAGTCTCTTTTCATGTCCCTATTCAGTGACTACAACTTTAACAACTGTATCTCAATGATTCCAAGAGTTATAATTAAGCTCAGAATTATCTCCTGAGCAGCAGACACCTATATCCAGTTGGGCGTTCCTTCTCAGATCCCCAATGGAACCTTGGGCTCTGTATGATCCAAACCAACCTGCTTGTGTCTTCTCTCCCCCACTTTGATCCGGATTTTCTCCATTTTATTTCTTGGAGTGTCACACGGCATTGATCCATTTGCCCAAGCTGGAAAATGAGAGGTCATCTTGCATTCCGCCTTGTCCCTTATTCCTCCTTCTCCCTTATTCCTCCTTCTCCCTTATTCCTCCATGCACCTTGTCATGAAATTGCAACAATGGTACTTTTAATACCTCTCACCACTCTGCCTTGGCTTGATATCCTGTTGGCCACTGCTCAACTTCCTGCCCTTCCTTGCACTGGTCTGCATTTTATTCTGTATATTCCCCTTTCTGCTACTTCCTCACATGTAATTTTTCACATATATGTATTAACAAAAGAACTCTTAATCGGCTTCCTATCCATAACGTATTCCACCCAGTACTGCAATTCTGATAATAGACGTGAGTCAGGAAAGTATGATTACCGTGCTTAATATTAATTAAAGAGATAAAGGCTTTAAGTATTTATTCCACAAATATTTCCAGCTTCTTATAATACCCTAATATGACTGGATCAATCATGAATTTATAGAAACCAATTTGTACTCATTTATATTTAAGCTCTTGGAGCAATACATTCCACAGCCTATTTGACACTGTATATAAGGACATTTTCGGCTGGGTGCGGTGGCTCACGCCTGTAATCCTAGCACTCTGGGAGGCCGAGGTGGGCGGATTGTTTGAGCTCAGGAGTTCGAAACCAGCCTGAGCAAGAGCGAGACCCCGTCTCTGCTAACTAAAAATATATAGAAAAAATTAGCCAGGCATGGTGGCGCATGCCTGTAGTCCCAGCTACTCAGGAGGCTGAGGCAGGAGGATCACTTGAGCCTCAGGAGTTTGAGGTTGCTGTGAGCTAGGATGATGCCACAGAACTCTAGCCTGGGCAACACAGTGAGACTCTGTCTCAAAAAAAAAAAAAGGACATTTTCTTAAATTCTTCTATCTAGGGCCTTATGATAGTCACGTAGTATTCTGGGAATTGGCGAAACTGTCTATGAAGATAAATAATAAATACTAAAAAAATACTTTTTTCTCTAAATTAGTGAAAGATCACCAAATGTTCACTAATGAATTGTCTGTGCCCTGTGTCTCTTCCAGAATATTTTTTTAACCTCACCTCAAATATTCTTAGATATGAATTGAAAGAATTTAATCTATAGAAGCCTGCTTTAACAAACTTCAGATAATACCATGGATTTTTCCAACACTTTACAACACAACCAAATTAAAAGACCATCCTGGGCTACTGTACAGTATTCAGATGTGAAAAATAGTAAGGCCACAGATAAGGCACATACTTCTTTAGAAAATGCATGAAAATACAATAAAAGTTCAGCAGAGTAAATAAAAATTTTGCTGCCTCACAAAATCCAAGTTATCTGTCTCCATGTTTCAAAATCTGTAAGATTTTTTTCTGTGAAGTTTCATTAGATATGTTTTATCTATTTCATATATTTAAATATAATAGAATGAAAGGCTTTGAAAAAATCCTAGACTTTAGGATGAAATTATTATCACCATTATCATCATCTAAGAGAAAATTAGATTATGATAAGGAAGGAGAGGTTAAGATAACACATTAAAAATAAAATATAGCAAGAACGAAATAATTCTCCTAAATTACATAAGCTATGAGCACATATCTTGGGAACAGGATAACTGCATTTTAATGGTTAGCTCTGAATCTGTTTTACTCCATGAAAGGTTGCTTATGACAATCAATATTGCCACTCATTTTCATGATCTTTTGTGTCCTCTGTGCCTCACATTAAATGCATCAACATGTTTGATTTTTAATTTAGCCTTGTTAAAGTAATTTAGTTCAACCTTCACTGAGGAAATGGTGTTATTTGCAGTGACAGTGGATGCTATTCTACTGCTCAGGGCAAATAGACTGTCAGCCTTACTGTCAAGTGTTGAGTTGACGTAGTCAAGAAGCTGATGAAGAGGGAGGACAGTTGGTCTCCAACTTTTAATAGTCAGGTGGAAGGGACTTACTGCTTTTTAGTTTGGTTGAGTTTTTTCTAATCTATCACATATCTTTGATTCTATGAAAGTCTCCATTCTTCTCCTCATCACTTAGGGTAGAAATCTCAGTCATTTTTGATTCTTCTGTCTTCCATACCACCCATCCCAAATCATATTCCGTGCCTAATCCAAACTTTTGCTATCTTACAACTGTGCAGTTTCAGTAGCATTATAATTGATCCTCTCATCTTTAGTTTTTATGTGAGAAAGGCCACCAAATAGACTACTGTTACATTAATCCTTAAAAAGCCTCACGTCTTTATTTAATGGGTACAATGTCCGTTATTTGAGTGACAGATGCCCTAAGTGCCATGACTTCACCACTACATAATCTATGCATGTAATGAAATTTGCTCTTGTATCTCATAAATTTATACAAATTAAAAAAGGCTCATTTCTAATCATGTGTCACCCAAAATTTGAGTGTCTTACATGACCTATAAACTGTCTAAAATTCTCCGCCTAGTAGTTAAGATTTCTGTTATTTGCCTAAGTATTTTAGTCGCCCCTGCAGTTATCAACACACCCCTTACCCAGGCTAGTCTCTCCCTTTCTCTTCATTCCATCCCTTTGCCCAGAATGTCATCCACATTCATTGTAACTTTCTCTCCCAGCCATCTTGGGACAGACCTCCAAGACCAGTTCTCCACTCCGACTTCTATCAACCATGTCACTCTGTTTGAAACACAATGGGAGTTCTGTTTCTTTACCACTAGTTTGGCCTTGTGTACATTTCCTTGAATTATTAATTACATCTTGAGCTATTGGATGGCAGGAACTTTACTTCCTCCTAAGCTATGTACATTAGGCACTTGGGACTTATTATATCTATCATTTCATTCCCATTGGCCATTGATAACATAGGATATGCAGAAGAAAATAATTCCCTATGCTAGAAGAATCAATCCATAGTTTATAGTAAAGAAAAGGACAGTTCTGTGTATGCATGCATGTATATTCTATAAAGCTAATTTAAAAATTCAAATAATTTCAGGGACCTCTAAATATTGCTAAACTTTACAAAAGTTAGACATTATTCATTTAATTGTTTATTGTCTGTCTAACATTCCTCTCCCAACTAAAATATGAATATTCCACAAGAGAACTTGGTTCTCCTGTTTATCACTACATCCTTAGCCTCTAGAAGAGAATCCAGCATCTAGTAAATATTAAATAAATATCTGTTGAATGAATGAATGTATCACCAGTACTTAGCAGAGTGCATAGTACTTAGTAAGCAATCAAGAAACATGGATTAAATAAATAAAATAATAAATTGCAAACATTAAGGAACAACATAGTAAAGCCAATATTAGCAATGTGTGGGAATATTTTGAATATCATTCTAGAGGCCCCTTAGTATTATTACTGTGAAATTTGGAAGTAACATTTGCCTTAAAACGCTGCTTTTTAGGGAACAAAGACCCAAGGGCATGTGAAGACACAGGTCTGGAACCCACCCCAGCAATCGCAGAATAATGTGGCTGGCCATCATCTTCATCAAACCAACTTCTTATGGATGGGGTTCAAAGTAATCAGTTGTGTTGAAAGAGAGGAAAAGGAGGGAAGGTGAGTACAATCTTAGGAAGTCAATGCAGGAGATTCAGAGAACGGGGGAGCAGAAAGGACCTATTATATAAGAGGCTAAATAAAAACTGAAAATGCAGGACCCCTTGTTCAAAAAAGCAGGATGAAAGTGCCAGAAAATGTACTAAAATATAGAACATTGCTTTTCCTATAGTCTCTCTCTTGACCTCTCATGGTGTATTTTATTTGCTATTTAAGATCACACTCTCTTGGCGTGAAAACATGTGCCTGGATTATGCAGATACTCACAGACGCCCAGGAAACCCACTTGCAACTCACTGTGCATGAGGCCCACTGCTGTTAGGAGCCCTTTCTGCCAGCCACATGCATTGGACCTGGCCAGCGCCGGAAAGTCAATCTCCCCTTCCCATGGCCACCACCCAACACAGAGTGGGCAGGCATCCTTCCAAGAGATTGTAACCTCCATGCCTGGACACACTAGATTCCTGGACCCCGGGAGAGTTCCTGGATCACTGCTGTTGAATTGCCTGGGCATTGCTGCCACCATTTCCTACCCTGGGTGTGCACTGCAGACTCCAACCCAGCCCTTGTCCTTGTCTGGGCCCCCACAAAGGTCAAAGGGGAATGGAGAAATGAGGGTTACAGCGCTATGGCCATCCCAGACAGAAGGCATCAACAGCTATGTGGCAGGGGCGAAAAGGGGGCTATTGGCATTGGTCAGGGCCAGAAAGCTGAGACCTGACCAGAGACCCATCCAAGAAGGTAGATGCCATGTGAGCCAAATTCCAAGTCCCCAACATATACTCTATTGTCCCATCTAATGTCATGTACAAAATATAAATTCAAAGATAAAATCCTTAAGAATTTCAAGACAGCAGAATTTCAAGAGAGCAGAACACTGAACCCCAAGAGGGGGAACCTTCTTTGTGTGACCATACTGGTCACAGGTCCATGAAGCCAGCCTGAGGGCACATGTCCCAAAGGAAATCAAGCTGGGGACATGGTCTTGAAACCTCTTGACAGGACAATGAGGAGTGGGGGCTGGGGATCACTCTAGTGATGTGGGTGAGCCCCATCACTAAATGTATCCAACTGGCACTGTCTAATCTCTGTGTAGACCTATAACATAGCGTGCTGTGGTTTCTGTTGCAGATGAATTTACTGTAGTTTCTATAAGCCAGTGATTATAAAAGAAAAGGAAAAGTAGTTAGAAAGATAGCAAAGTATTTCATCCAGAGATTCAAAATAAAAATAGGAAAATGAAAGAACAGAGAAGAGCAAAGACAAGAGTCTTCACTGGAAAAGATAATACAGTGCTTATTTGTATCATGGTTTTCTGAGTTTACAAAGCATGTCATATTTTGTTCAGATCACTATAACTACCACAACTAGACAAATAATGTGATGTGAAGCTACCTATAGTATGGGACGTTTCTAAAATGAGGAGAAGTTCATAAGATTTTTTGAGCTCAGTCTATGTCTTGGGAACTTTACAAATATTATATTTGGTTCTCACATACGTAATCTAAGGCAGACATTATCTTCATTTTTCAGATAAAAAAATAGAGCAGTTATTCTAGCTGGTCAAGGGCATGTGACTAATAAGTATAATGGCAGGACAGGAGGAAGGGCAGAATGAAATGCATTTTGGACTTAACAGATTTTCTACAATGAGCACATAAAACTTGCATAGTGAGAAAATATAATAAAAAATGGAGAATGAATAATAATCATCTATTCCTACTGGGGAAGTTAGGTTTATGAAGAAACAAAGAAGGTAATATTTAAACTCATTCATTAGATGTATGTTATTCTTTATTCTCTGTTTTCCTCACGAGTCTCAGAAAAGAATATTTTGGGAAGAAAATAAATCTCTTTTATACTAACGTACTTTCACCGTATACAGCTATATATGCAGAATGACAGTATTGCCCATAGCAGGAAGTGAAGGTAGAGCTGATTATAAAGTTTTTTTGCAAGTGTGTTCCATACACATATTTTGACAAACATTCTAAAAAAACTCAGAGAGTTCCAAAAGTGTTTCAATTTATAATTTACCTTTATTTTTATATTCCCCAAGGAATATTTTCCATTTTCAAATGTGTAATTAACACTCTTTTGGCCCCTGAGTTTTCCTACCTAAAGTTAGAGATCTGCAAAGAGTGTATGGGTATATGTGTGTTGTCTAATGCAGGAATGTTTACTTTAATAATCATTATCAAATTGAGAATTTTTTAATTTCATTTTTTAAAAGAAAACAAGTTCATTTTGAAAAGTTTCTCCTAAGTTACTCCTCAGAAGAGATAGCATATTAGTTTAATTAAAGCAAAATTGGTTGAAGATGGTATTAGAAATTTGTCTGAGCTGAAATACCAAGTCATAAAAATCTACTGAAGCCATTCTATTTAGTTTCAAAATACTTACAAATCAATAGTTTGCTTAAAATTACAAATTGAGGATTTTAAGTGAGAGTCAATTTTTATAAATAAAAT
>NW_012148363.1:961986-965376 GCF_000956105.1 Propithecus coquereli | reverse complement strand
ATGCTAAATATTTTTATTTCATTATATTTTAGAGATGGCAAGAAAGATGATGAGACTAGAAATCAATATGAAATAATCAAAATGTTATATGAAATAATAGCATTTAAACATCTTTAAGACAACTGCTACAAGAAACATTGAAAACATTATTTTCAAAGAACACTTTGAGCATATAATAAGAATGAATAGAAGACCCAAGTAGCAATTTTATATGAAGATGCTACACTACAAGAGCTACTCTACAGCTCTTCCCCCATCCCCCTAGGGTCTAAGTTGCATCTGCAACCATGCTGCCACTGCTGTACACCCTACCAGCTGAGGTCTGAGTTGTGGTTGGGTTCCATCATTCCCGGGGCCACACTGTCACTGAGACATTCCTCCAGTAACCAGCGGGAAGGGCTCTCTGCTGCACCCTGTCCTTCCTGGGCCCATGCCACTTCTGTGTCCTATTTTCTCAGGACAAAGCCATTATGGCATGTCCCAGAGACCCAGACCCCACCTTTGTGGGTAATATGTACATTCACCCCAGAACTAATGCTAAGAGGTATCTCCTTGGCTGGACCTTCCCTAAGTAGGGAAAAAGGAGTACAGAAGGACCCCTACAGCTATCACTGCTGAAGACCCCAAAAGCCCTAGCCACTAAAGCCACTGCAGAAACATTCAGCCTTGACTGCCAAAGATCTCTGCAGTCTTAACAGATATTGAACTCAGCTGATGGAGCTGCATGGAGACCACATTGTTGTGTCCTGTCTAGAACCAGAGATGCTGTACTCCGCCCTGATGGTACGCTCATAGCCACCCACCAGTGAAAGTCTTTGTCCGCTGAATCAAGTTCAAAAGGCCTGGAAGAGGTGACTTTTATCTCAAATACACAAATATAAATGCAAGACAATTAGAAACATAACAGTAAAGACAAAAAGTAAGAGAAACAATACTCCCTCCCAAAGAAACACAGGAATGTTCCAATAAGTGACCTCAAAGAAATGTAGATCTACAGGTTACCTCATAAAGAATACAAAATAATTATTTTAAGGAGGCTCAGCAAGATACAAAAGTACACAGATAGACAGCTAAATGAACTCAGAAAAACAAACATCAACAGAATGAGAAGTTCAACAAAGAGATTAGAAATCATAAAAAAGAACAAAACAGAAATTCTAGAGCTGAAGAAAACACAATGACTGAAAGAAAAAATGCAATTGAAAGCATTAAAAGCTGACTTGATCAAACAGAAGAAAGAAACTTCAACCCCAAAGACAGATCTTTTGAAATTATTTAGTCAGAGGAGACAATAAGATAAGAATAAAAAGAGTTAACAAAGCCTACAGCACATATGGGACACCATTGGGTAAACCAATATACATATTATAGGCATCCAAGAAGAACAGAGAGAGAGTCAGAAAACTTATTTAAAGAAATAATGGCTAATGACTTCCCAAATCTTGGGAGAGATATGGATATACAGAGCCATGAAACTCAAATGTCCCCAAACAGATTCAATCCCTAGGGAACTCAGGGAAACACATTATAATCATACTGTGAAAAGTCGAAGACAAAGAGAATTTTGAAAGCAGCAAGAGAAAAGTTACTTATCACACACAAGTAAGCATCCCTAAATCTACCAGTAGATTTCTCAAAAGAAACCTGGCAGGCCAGGAGAGAGTGAGGTGATAAATTCAAAGGGCTGAAAAGAAAAGAAGAAGAAAAAAAAAGCCCTGCCAACCAAGAATACTCTATATAGCAAAGTTGTCATTCAGCAACAAAGGAGAAATAAAGACTTTCCCAAACCAACAAAGGTTGAGAGAGTTCATTACCACTAGATCTTCCTTAGAAGAAATACTAAAGGGAGTTCTTCAAGTTTAAATTAAAGGACACTAGTTAGTAATATGAAAACATATGAAAGTATAAAGTACACTATTAGTGGTAAATATATGGTCAAATTCAGAATACTTTAATACTAAAATGGTGATGTGTAAATCATTTTTAAGGACAGTATAAAGATTCAAAGACAGAAAGCATTAAAAGTAGCTCTCGCGACAATATTTGGTTAATTTATACACAATATAAAACATGTAAATTGTGATAGCAATAATGTAACATGTGTGTGGGGAAGAAAAATTATGTAAAAGTATAGAAAATTTTTATTGTCATATTACTGGCAAAAACATGCAAGCTTTAAAAATAGAGATATCAAATGCCCTTATAATGATGTATGTTAGATGATTTCACTAATATAAAGCACAAGAAAATATGATTTAGATTCTAATTTGATTAATATTACTAGAAATAGTTTTTAAAACATTAGATCACCTCCCTTATTTTAAAACGAATGATCACAGAATTTTTGCCTAATTATCTTAAACAGTTATTTGCTGAAATATCAAGGTATATCACATTCAACAAGGTGACAAATGAATTATAATTTCTGTAAGATGAAAAATAGTACCTTGACTTTGAAAAAGTTCTTAGCTTATGAATTTACACGTTTAAAACACCAGGTCAACACTGGGTGCAGAATTCAGCCCATCAATTTACTAACAAATATTAAAGACCTTGATGAATAGAATCTTTATATTGTGTAATTACAGAAATAGCCAGATTCTGCAGAACTTTAGAGTGTGTAGTCTCTAACCTAACCAACCATGGTGCTGATCACTGAAAACCAATGAATCTAGAGATTTTGTCCCACTTGAACTCACTTTTTTACCATGAGCCTTTTGACTATTTCAAGGGCTAATGTTCGATTGGTCAGGCTTTCAAGCCAGTTTGAAATAATAAATGAAAAAGAACAGGTGCTTTCATTTTAATATGCTTACTTCTATCATTTAGGAAGAACCTCAGCTGATCCACAGAAAATATCCTTGGGTTTCTCTTCTCCCTTTTACTTGTCCCTGATTCTTGTATCCAATCTTGATATTACACATGAAAATAAGAGCCAAATAGTATTCACGGGGATTATAGACATCCTGATTTTCATAACAAGGGAGGAAAAATAAAATATACAATGCCCAATAAATCTCAGGGGTCTGTTGAGTGGTTTGACAACAACACACAACTGGTAGCATTTTGTTTTGTGTGTTTGAAAAAAGTATAGCTCTTTTCAGCAACAGATAGAAGATATTTTTTAAAGTAATATTCTCCTCTGGTGATTGCCCCCCCACTTAGCAAGCAAACTGCTTGAAAGAGCAGTTTCCATTCACTATCTGTATGTCCTCACTTTCCATTCCTCAACCCTGATATTTTGGCTTCCACCTCTTCAACTTCACTAGGTCTCTTCGCAGAAGCTCATATTTGTCAGGCATATTCATGACATTTTTCAATTAATCCAATGATTCCTTTTAATTTTTATGTCAACTGGAATATGACATCTCTGTAGCGTTATAGCTGCCA
>NW_012148363.1:954994-957891 GCF_000956105.1 Propithecus coquereli | reverse complement strand
TTTTCACTAACTTTTACATAGACAGCTTTGATCTTGCCCCTGAACTCCAATGAGATGTTTTGCACTGCCTTTCTGAGTGCTATGGTATAACTCTGATTCTAAGTCTAAGAAAGAAAAAGGAAAAAAAAAAAAAACCCCACCAAGAATATGATAGGTTTTGAGAAGAACAGAGAGGAAGGAAAAACAAACACAAAAAATATAGAAAAAAATGAGGTCACCATGGTCTGGGCCTGATCTTGAAGTTAGTAAACCTAAGTTAGATCTCAGTATGTCTCCTGTAGAGAAGACTCATTTTGTGCTGTATCTTTCAGCTTAACTTGGCAACAAGGTTCATATCAGTGATTGTTTTGGGCTGATCCTCTGTAATACTGACTAACTTTTCCTTTTGGAGTTATTGTATTACTTTTGTGAGGACCCTGTAAAAAATTATATATCGCTTACACATAAATATAAGATTAGGCTCCATACATAACAGAAACCAAAAGTTTGAAATGATTAAACAAGGATATTGATTGATATAGTTGTTATTTAAGTTCCTAGAACTTCAGGAAAACTTAAGAAATGTGGCACAAACTCTCCTAAAGGAATGTTTTCAAAGAAACATTAAACCTTATTAAACCTTATTTACAATGTTCTAATAAACCACATTAGCCTGAAATCAAGAATTAAATGGATTGTTCTGAATGTAAAACTTACTCAGTCCAGAAAGTAAAGAACAAGGTCCTGAAATTAATGACTCTGCTCTAAGAAGCAAGCAGGCTACATGTGGATGACAGAAGAGGGGACTAGGGATTGATTATGCATCAGATTGTGCACCATAGACACTCTGGACAGCCAGATTATGAGACCCCCAGATGTGTCACTTTTAAATATGCAGGGCAATAAGAAAGGCTCATATGCTCACACATTCACACAAACATACAGACGTACAGGTTGCTTTGAACGATCCAGAGTGTGTTGACCTTCATACGGTGCCAGGTCCTTCAAATATTGATTCAGTTTAATCTTTCTTTACTGAAATGAAATATATACTCCATGTTACACTGAGGTCTGGGCTGAGGATGCACTTCTGTAAATTGAAATAATAAATTAAATACATTTTCTTTTAGTTACCACTGGATATAAAGGTGGCTACTTTCCAGTGGAAGAAGACGTTACCTCTCTGTGTATCTTTGCACTTCTTTCTTAAGCTGAACAAGGCTTTAGGACATTTGAAAGATATTAACTACATTCTTCAGTGCTTAGTATTTGAAAGCATTTATCTAGAGTTTGCTAATTCTCCTATGTATATTATGGCTTATCATTCTAGTTCATGATCCATGAAACCATTGTACCCATCGAAAGAATGAAGAGAAAATGGGGAAGCAGAAAAATCCATTTTACTAACCAATTTGTACCAACACCTAAAATAGATCCTAATGCAAAGAGAAGAAATACTAAGATACATATTCTAGGGCTTTAAGCAAACAAAATCTTTTTTTAAACCCTGTTTTTCTCTTTCAGTTATAGGGAATTAATGTTTTGTTTAGCCATTAATGAGAGATTAAAGATGATTTCATATTCTAAATAACTTTAATTTTCTTTATTTAAAACTACCAGTGAAGGTTGTCTTTTGCCCTTGTTTTCAATTCATGGAATTAAAAACTCAGAGAAAGAAGGAAGGAATGTAATTGAGGCCAACAGCTCCCAAATGCAGTGCTTAGATCAGGGTGGATCCATGTTTTTATTGGCCCATGTAAAATTGAGAAAAATAAAAATTATGTCCTGAGCTTTTTTCTTAGAGTTAAATTTATTAATATTGAGAGAATCACCTCTATTATGAGATTACATCTATTCTAGTAGTATTCTGTGAAGACATTGTTACATTGATAAAATGGTAATGGTAGATGGAATTTTGTATTTATCTTGATTTAAAACACTAAGAATATTGAAAAATAAAAAGTTCTTTCTTATATTTAGCCAAATGTGCTTCTAACTATAGGTACTCATTTAATTCTTTCCTCTGGAGCCAAAAAAAAAAAAAAAAGTAATTTTATTTCATAAAAATCTGACCAAATAAAAACAAAGATAATGTTCCTCAAAGCCTTCTCCAGGTTAAATTTGTCTAGCTTCCTCAATCCTTTTCCCAGTTACATTTTCCAAGATGTATTACTTGGAAATAAGCACGTTACTCCAAATGTGGTCCGATCGGTACAGTTACACCATTACGTTTTGATGATAATATATTTGTTAGCACAGACCATAGTTACCTAACATTAATAGTTTAAGGGATGTCTACACCAGCTCTCCTAAACTTCTACTTAAGTTTCATAACCTTCCTTTTGAGAACAGCTTTTCAGTGATATTTCTTGAGCATAAGGACAACACTCGGTTCAGTTCCATAAAAATTACTTCATCACCAAACACCGTGTGTGTTAGAAGTAGTCCTTGGACTCCAGGAGAAAGATTTTTAAACAATTTTAATCAGTGTTTTCAGTGCCATGATAGAAATATGCCCCAGGGGCTTCACAGCAGAGTTGAGGGATAGGAGGAACTGGATGGATACTCAAGGCAAATAATGAAATATTCTCAAATAGCACACAGAGTTTCTCATTTTTATAAACCACAGTGAAAGAAAAAGGAGACATGATGTGAAGAAACAAGCACTCTATAATTGACCACCTAACAGGATTTTGTTAAGTAATGTATAACCCATGGCCATTTTAAACCAGGACCGAAATATTCTTAATTCATTCCTCTCTGTCACATTGACAATATCATACTATTTACATATCTTTCTCACTGTGTCCCGAAAGTTTATAAGTTTATAAATGGAATTTTAAAATAATCAAAACCTACATATGTCTCTCACATGTGTATTTATTGGCATTTATAGAGCTCTCTCTATATATCTATAC
>NW_012148363.1:953115-954944 GCF_000956105.1 Propithecus coquereli | reverse complement strand
CTTTCTCAATCCCATTCAGATTCAAGGGCAAAATTCTCGTCCTATGTCCTACTCTTCCTTACTGTTTTAAAAATTTATTTATTTATTTATTTATTTATTATAGAGGCTATGTTGCCCAGGCTAGCCTCAAACTCCTGGGGTCAAGCAATCCTCCTCAGCCTCCTGAGTAACTGGAACTACTCTCACATACCATCTTATGTTTAAATTTAGAAATCAGCTGTGTCAATAAATCTTCCCTAAAACCTAAGCTTAGGTAAGGGACTACATTTTGTTCCATATTGCCCCAAGATTACATTATCACATAGAATCCTAGTTGCCTCTCCAGTAGAACACAGCCATCTAAGGCGAAGATTGTGTACTATGCTTTGATGCCTAGCACACAGTAAGTACTTAATCAATATTTAATGACTTATTGGTTGTCCAATGATAACTGTAGTGGAGCAATAGTTCGTTTCATACATGGATGTCAGGTAAGACTGTATTCATTCAAAAAGATGTCCTTTTCTGCAGAGTTCTTTTTGTTGAATATTTGAATTTAAATGTTGGCACAACCTGTCAAATGACAGAAACTTGGCAATGATGTAAGCTGCCTCAATTGAGACATATTATTTAGTATGAGCACCAACATTTAGAAAATTGAAATCTCTTTCAGAAATCTTTTAATTAGGTAGTCTTATTGTTTACATATGATATTGCACATACTGTCA
Source organism: Propithecus coquereli (assembly GCF_000956105.1). Classification (NCBI taxonomy): domain Eukaryota; kingdom Metazoa; phylum Chordata; class Mammalia; order Primates; family Indriidae; genus Propithecus; species Propithecus coquereli. The sequence continues at coordinate 954,237 of NW_012148363.1, read as the reverse complement.
CTAATAGAAATTAACTTGGATTTCATTTGGAATTTACACTGATAATTATTCTTACTTCCCAGATAAATGCAGCAAAGGATAGCAATGAAGAAGTTTCACTTTAAAATTGAAGTTGGTGTAACTCCAAAAACCCTGAACATTCATTACAGACCCATAAGCTCTGTCATTTCTAAAGACTACAGCTAGGACTGAGTGCCTTGCCAGCTATTTTTTCCAGTCGTGGTAAACTGTCACCTAACCTACAATTTTATCTTGTTCTAATTCTAGGGCATCTTAAGTATTCATGGATAAACTCAGAGTATTTTAGAAAGCCCATAAAATTGTTTCCAAAACTGTGTGTATATGTGAGCATTTATCTAGGACAGGGACTAAATTATTTACTGGGCTTCTAAATGGAGTCATAATGCCAAAGAAATTAATAGCCGCTAGTAATCACTTTATAAATCAAACAAAAAAATTATACCCAATTAAATATTTCCATATATGAAGAGATTATCTTTGGGGGAAAGAAACAGGCATTTGTCAAATCAGTTAAAATGGTTAAAATCAGATAAAATAGTTGTATTTTAATTTATTTCCCGGCACATCAAATTATAATCTAAAAATAATGGAAATAAGGGAAGTATCTTTGGGATTTTAATTTTTATATGCAGGTGAAGGCCACAGAAGTGACTCTGCCATATAGAGCCATTTAGAGTCCTATTTTATTAGAACCAAATACTTCTAGAATACTGCAAGAGTGCTTCCACTAGCCTCTTAAGGGTAGCTTTCTAGTACTTTCTCTATATAGTACCTTAACTATTTTTCAACTCATCTGCTGATAAGTGAATCCTTCATATTTTCTTCGTGAGTTTTCCATTCCCCTCTGTCTTTGCAGACCTAATATTCCATTTATCTGTATGGTCTAAGGTTTTTTGATTGAGTTAGAGTCTATTTAGGATCTAGACTCAAAACAAAAGGAACTGATTTTGAATAAAAAAACAAAAACCTCTTCTGAAATACTTTATTTGAAAACACAGATTAGAATCTGTTATAAGAGGCCGTGTCTCAAATCTTAGACAGCTTCCTACACTGAAGAGAAGATGGCATAGATCAGCTAAAATTTCCAGAATACCAAGATCT
>NW_012148363.1:946873-949659 GCF_000956105.1 Propithecus coquereli | reverse complement strand
GAAGAGAGGCAGTTTGGGACATTTGTCTACGAAGCTGTCTTTGACCTTTATGAAATTCACTGAAGTTATCCTTACTTTTCTCATTTGCCACAGCTCTATACAATTTCTTTCTTGGATCAACTATTTTGAACTACTGCTGGCTTCTGGCCTCCTGTCATAATATACGTTTTCTCAAATTTTTTCTCCTGAAATTTAAGAAAGGGGTATCAAACCGAAAATTTTCTTAGATGCGGTATATTTAAGTCTTGGCAGCAAGTGCCACTTGAATTCACATTGAGCTTTTCTTCTGAGCACCTCAGAGTCTATACAAATCACAGACGACCTCAGAATATGGCTGGAAGGAGGAGGAGGCCGGACACAGTCAGTGCAGTGGTCACAGCCATCCCAAGCCCAACTGAGAGCTCAGATGAATCTCACAGGGCTTCCAGGAAAAGGGCACAAAATTAAGCATTAAAGTAAACTTACATTAATTATATTCATATAGAGAAGAATATCTTAATTTACTCAGTTTCAGACAGAGGCAAATTAAAATGTGCCTGGCCTCTAAAATACCAATACTAAATTAAAGAAATCTTTTTGATCTTTCTTTGATAGTAAGTTTTAAAATAATACAATCCAGACCTGCTCTGCAGCCTTATAACCCCGCCCTCCGAAAAATCATGTCAGTTGCATTCAATTGCCAAGACCTTCTATTATAGATGACGTCTACTACTTTTATTCTTTTTAAACTAAATATTTTTTAATTGATTCTTTTGCTTTCTTCTGGGGTATGTTGAAAAATACATTTTGAGTGATGTATATACTGACTGTGATTCCATTTACAGCAAAACAATGAAAGCAGTTGGTGTTGTGATCATGTTAATATATTCATGCAATACATTGTTAGACATATGGGGATCCAGGTTTTTTCTGTGCTTGTGGAATTTAAAAGGAAACTTCTAGACATGCATTTTACGTACATAAAATAGAGTGTTCAAATAGGGACAATGTATGAGAACATCAGTACTTGTCAGCTATGTGCTGTCAGCAAAGATGAGTTTTCAGTGCATGGTATTTTAGACTTCATCATATTGTCCTATGGAGCATTCCAAAAAAAGTAGCAGGTAAAAAATCAGGAGCATTCAAATGAAATGATACTCAAGGGGGTGAAGAGTGTTTTTTTCCCCCTCAAATTGTCTCTATTGACAGAGTTGACTTCACGTTGCCATTGAACTATGACAAGGTGATTATTTTTAAAAACCAAAATACGGTGCATAATACATTTTAGCCTGAAGCTAAAAGTTAAGTGTGAATATTCATTCATTTTTACTCTTCCCTAAAAAAAAAAGTGGCCAGAGGAGCAAATAAAATGTTCAGTTCTATCAGTTCCATGGAGGTAATGAATAATATTTAAATGAAATAATTTTTAACAAAGGAGAAAATTTTTTTCATCTTGACACTGAGATTTTGTTGAGGGGGAAATGAAATTACATTTTTATATTTACAGTATCCTGAATATCAACATATCATGAAAAATTAACAAATTTAAATATAATGAAGTATATTGTCTCCACAAAGAGAACACACACACTCTCACACAAAATTGGCAAACATAAGTGCACCCTGTCAGCAGATACATGCTACATGGCCAGAAATTTGTGCTAAGAATGTCAGATCAATCTTAAATTAAGTTTAAGGGCTGGCTCTGTAATGTCCTCCCATAAATAGAATGGATATAGTGTCCCTTTGTTTCGATTCTGCAAGTGGCCAGAGCTACAGCCAGTGGCATGACTGGGCCAAGGTCAGGCAATAATTCAGTGGACAAGCCCGCCCCCTCCTACCTACATTGTAATGGGTTACTCATCAAGCCTGGTTTCCTAGTCTGGATAGAGTTTTAAATGCAAATGCCCTTTTCAAGAAGAACTAATTCAGAAGGTTGATCTGGTCAAAGCTTTGTGAATTAGGCACACAGAGACCTACTGAATTTTTTTATCCGGAATTTGTGCTTAGCCTAGTATCTTACTTTTAAAAAAATACCTGTGTATTTAATAACATTTCCATATAAGCCTACAGGAAGGAGTCCACAAATCTTGGGTAATACAATTTCTGGTCATATATGCTTTTCAATTTTATTCACTTGAGTTAAATCAAGCAAAATTCACTTCCTTTTAAATGTTGGCAGGGAAAAATGAAGTCAGATAGACAATAAGGGATTCTTTACCTTAATCCAGATAACAAAATCATAGTATCAGGTACCATTTGCAAAATTCTGCCTTTAAGTGTCAAGATACAGTACATCTTTTCTCATCGACACTCCAAATATCAACCCTGATTGTCTCATCTTCAGTCACAGGACAGTGACTCTGCTTCCATGTTCAATCTTGCTTTCACTTCTGGTGTTGGTCATAGAAATGAGCTTCAAGAAATTGTTTTAGTTTCATGAGGAGTAAAAGTTCCAACAAAGTTCTCACCTTTATATGAATAGGCTGAAGTGAGTTAAGCAATTCTCTCTTTGTTTTTTGGTTAACACTACTAATTTTAATATAATATTTTAAATAAGATATCAGAAACAAACAAACAAAAACAACAAAATCTACTTTGATTCCATATGAAAGTTCACAAATTTAAGTGATATTTATTAACTCTTTCATAGTGTTTTTCAAAATTTTACTTCTGTAGGATTCCTTATCTTCTTATAATAACACCTAAAAGAAATTGGCTGGCTCTATGTAGTTTAATATAACCCAGAAGGAAGTAAAAATCAACATTTAGAATGCTAGTTACTATAGACAAATGTGTTTTAAGAT
>NW_012148363.1:941936-946548 GCF_000956105.1 Propithecus coquereli | reverse complement strand
ACTAGAAATAAAATCAAAATCACAACTTGGAAAAATATGCAATGCACCTTATAGAAAGAAAGCAAATTTCCCTATTATATAAATTGATTTTTTAAAGTGATAAGAAAAACCACGCAGCAAATAGAAAAATGGGCAAATGGTTCAAGAGTAAAAAAAAAAAAAGTTCAATTTTACTCATAACTAGAGAAATGAAAATTAAAACTATGCTGAGATAATATTTTTTATCTACCAGTTTGATGAAGATGAAGAATTTGATAACATACTACGTTGGTAAGGAGACAGAAAACAAATAGATCCTCTTTTAATTGAATGAAGTAAGTGTAAATCGATAAAACCCATATGAAAACAATTTGACAATATCTACTAAAATTTGAAACTCACATCCTTTGACCTAGCAATTCCTAGTTATTAGGAATTTACCTTACAGATAAATTTGATCACATTCAAATAACATGTATATTCATGACAGAATATTTTCCAATATCAAAGTGGGAGCAACCTAAGTACTTATCAACTGAGGACTGATTACATATATTATATTCAGAAAACATAATACAATTGAGCTATAAACATAAATGAAGAAGGTTTTTTTGCACATTGATATAGAAAGAACTTGAAAATACATTTCGAAAGGGAATAAAGTAGAGTATGAAACTATGTATAACCTGCCACCTCTCATGTTATGAAAGGGTGCAGAATATGTATATATATTTTCTTGTAAATACTTGTATATGCTAAAAGTAATTCTGGATGGATACAAAATAAAAGAATAACATAGATGCCCTTGGGGAGGGGAACTGCATAAATAGGGGAGGAACAGAGTAGAGACTCCTTGCAGAGTCCATTATATTCTAAGATACCATTTAGATGCACAAATTAAGAAATTCATAAGAGAATAAAGGGTTTATCTAAGTTTGAAATCCACCAACAAACTAAAAAACCCAGGACCTGTTCATTCTAAAGTAAATAGGCCATGGTATTCTCAAGAGACAAAGTTCTCACAGTAGTTTTTAACTGTAGCCTTACACAGTTAAACACAGAGGTGTCATCAGCTGGCCTGTGAATTACCTAGATAATCTTCATATCATCACGTGCCCATGAAAAGATCCCACATGAATGGGCAGGCAAGGTTGTCAGTAAACTACATAAAATTAATGTAAAGATTACATGACTGATTCAGCATTAATAAAGAATAAGCACATTTATTACCTGGAGTAAAGATTATAGCCTTTACTAATATATCTGCATTTCCTTGTTAAGACATCCTTGTGTAAAAATGTCAATTTCAAATTGGCCACCTGAGTACAATTTGGGATAGAAAACAAAGCAAACCTAGATAGTTTATAGGGAAAAAACTAATTAGATTGCTATCATTAGCACAGACCTCCAACCAGATAAGTGAATTTAACTACAAATTACACAGGAAAATGGGGAGTCATGTTGACCATTTTGTAGGACAAAGTACAAACGAATATTCTGAAAATTCATAAATCTGACTTAAAGAGGACTAAAGTGCAAGTCAAGCTTTACCACTCAGTGTGTCTAAGAAAAAAAAAATCATTATATCTCTATATCTTAGTACAATGAAGATAAGTACTGCTTTATACACTTTTCAGAAAGTCTTTTTAAAGTAATCCTGAGGGGAAACAAAATCTACAGGCATAACATTACCCTACTTCAAAATATACTACAAAGCTATAGTAACCAGAACAGCACAGTACTGCATAAAAAACAGACATGTAGATCAGTGTAACAGAATGGAAAACACAGAAATAAATCCATGCATTACTAATCAACCCATTTTCAACAATGGTACCAACATCACACAACAGAAATAAGGACAAATCTCTTCAATAAATGATGCTGGGAAAACCGGATAACCATATGCAGAAGAATGAAACTAGACTCCTATATCTCACCATATACAAAAATCAAATCAAAATGGAATAAAGAATTGAATCTATGACCTGAAACTATAAAACTACTGTAAGAAAACATTGAAGAAATGCTCCAGGACATTGGTCTGGGCAAAGATTTCTTGAGTACAACCTCAAAAGCACAGGCAATCAAAGCAAAAATTGAAAAAAAATGTGATTACATCAAGCTAAAAAGCTTCTGAATAGCAAATAAAACAGTCAATAAAGTGAAGAGACAAACCACAGAATGGGAGAAAATATTTTCAAACTATCCCTTGGACAAGGGATTAAGAATCAGAATATATAAGGAGCTCAAACAAATCAATACAAAAAAACCCAAATAATCCAATTAAAAATGGGCAAAGGATCTGAATAGACATCTCTCAAAAGAAGACATACAAAGGGCCAACAGGTATTTGAAAAAAATGCTCATTATCATTAATCATGAAAGAAATGCAAATCAAAATCACAATGAAATATCATCTCACCTCAATTAAAATGGCAGGCAATAACAGATGCTGGCAAGGATGTGGAGAAAGGAGAACACTTGTATACTGTTGGTGCAACCACTATTGGGAACAGTATGTAGATTCCTCAAAAAACTAAACATAGAAGTACCTAGCCCCCGCCCCAGGGCAATAGAGATGAGTAAGCAGGTCTAATGGGAAGAAGAAAGACAAGAATTGGATATTAGAGTTATGGGGTCCATTGGTCTAACTTATGAGAAGATTACTCATCCATTTGGAAACTTAGGAGAATTCGATTTAGTTTAATTAAGAGAACTTCCTGGGGCTCTTAAGTAATTATGTTTAAGTCTTTTCTATAGTTAAAATTATAAGCAAGAAATTTTTTCTGTACCACTACCTCCCCAAGTGCCTGCCACTTTATCCAGATAATCCCATCAAGTAAGCCTCCCCAAAGAGTACCATTCACTAGCCATCATTTTCTCTACTGCCTTGCCATTCTGCAACCCACAGCATATGATTTCTTCCCCCAACATTGCAATAAATCTCTCTTTCAGTCCATGAAATCCATTCGTTCTAGTATTCATTCAATGCCAACTACAACATGCTAGACACTGTTATAAATATAGCAGTGAAAAAAACCAAGTTCCTTCGCTCAAGCTTACAGTGGAAGTGACAGGAAATGGAAAAATAATTAAATAAACACAGAGAGTGTGAGGTGGTACAAAATGCTGCAGAACAAAATCAAGCCAGGGTAAGGGGACAGGAAGAGCCTGTTTTTATACTATAATTGAGAAGGGCCTCACAGAAAGTGAGCATCCTGATTGTGCAAATATAGAAAGGAGTGTATTATAAGAAAAAACAAGAGTACTTCCCCGGGGTGGAAGAGTGCTTGGTATGCTTCAATAAGAGCAAGGAGGCCAGCATGTGTGGTGCAGAGTAAATCAGGAGCAAAGAGGACAGCAGGGAGCAGATTGTATGGGGCTAAATCTTTTAGTTCATTGAAGGGCTCTAGATTTTAAGTTTACCAGGAAATGATTAGATATTTTTGAGCAAAGGAGTGACATATTCTAACCAAAGTGTTAAAAATCCAAGGACAATGGGCAATAGAAATATTTTAAAAATGTAAATATCACTTAGCACTAAAAGCATTAAATACTTAACTGTAAATTTGACCCCAAAATGCACGGAAAACTACAAAACGGTGTTGAGTAAGATAAAAGAAAGTATTAAGTATTGAAAGTCTAAATAAATGGAGAGGGATTTCTTTTTAAGGAAAGCGTAAATAAATGGACAGATGTATCTTATGTGTGGATTAGAAGACAATAATACATCAATTCATCCCACAGTGATCTGTAAAGTTAGCATAATTCCAATCAAAATCTCAGCAGGTTCTTTGTAGAAATCGAAAAGTTGACTATAAAATTTATTGGGAAATATTAAGTCCTAGAATAATTAAAACGATTTTGAAAAAAATAATTTGGAGGATTTCAATACTTAATATAAAACTAAAATTATCCAGTCAATGCAGAATTGGTGTAAGTGGAGATAAATAGATCAATAGAACAAAATAAAAAGTTCAGAAATAGACTTACATATGTAGGGTTTCAAGTCAATGGGGAAAGAGTTAATCATTTCAACAAATGATACTGGAAAACTAGTATGAAAAGTCCAATAAAATCAAACCCTACCTCACACCATACACAAAGTTATACTCAAAATGGATCATAGAACTAAATATAAACTTGAAGAGTTAAATATTCTACAAAAAGAGAAAAGCTTTGCAATCTTACAACAAGCAAGAATTTCTTCAACAGAACACACACACATACATACACACATACAAATACACAGACACACAAAACACTAACCACAAAGGGAACAAATGGTAAATTGGAAACTTCTGCTCTTCAAAGGACACTATTAAGAAAATTACAAAGGCAAAACACAGACTGGGATAAAATATTGACAATACCTATTACATATTTAATGTACATGTTATGTGTACCTAACAAATGCTTTTCTTAAAGTAACAACAATTTATTATTTCTCATGAGGCTATGAGTTCACTGAAATCAATTGGCCAGTTTTTTTTTTTTTTTGCTCTATTTGGTATTGGCAGTGGTCACTGGTATGGCTGCATTTGTTTGTGAATGGAACTGGGCTGGAAGCTGACAAATACTTTGCATCCAGACTATATAGAGAACACAACTCAATAATAAGAAGATAAAA
>NW_012148363.1:932149-933102 GCF_000956105.1 Propithecus coquereli | reverse complement strand
TGAGGAAGGAAATGGCAGAGGACGTAAAGAGGTGGAAAATCATACCATACTCATGGATCAGCAGAATCAACATTGTTAAAATGTCTATACTACCCAAAGTGATCTACAAATTCAATGCAATCCTTATTAAAATGCCAATATCATTTTTCCCAGATCTAGAAAAAATAATTCTACTCTTGGTATGGAACCAGACAAGATCCCGTATAGCAAAGGCAATCTTAAGCAAAAAGAACAAATTGGGAGGCATCCATTTACCAGACTTCAAGCTCTACTATAAGTAGAGTAACTAAAACAGCATGGTACTGGCACAAGAACAGAGACATAGACCAATGGAACAGAACCGAGAACCCAGATATAAAACCATCCTCATATAGCCACGTAATCTTTGACAAAGCAGACAAAAACATACGCTGGGGAAAGGAATCTTTATCCAATAAATGGTGCTGGGAAAATTGGATAGCCACATGTAGAAGAATGAAACAGGATCCACACCTCTCACCTTTCACAAAAATCAACTCACAGTGGATAACAGACTTAAACTTAGGGCATGAAACTATAAAAATTCTAGAAGAAAATGTGGGAAAAATTCTTACAGACATTGGCCTAGGGAAATAATTTATGAAGAAGACCCCAGTGACAATCATAGCAATAACAAAAATAAATAAATGGGACCTGATCAAATTAAAAAGCTTCTGCACAGCCAAGGAAAGTATCATGAGGGCAAACAGACAACCTACAGAATGGGAGAAAATATTCCCATGCTACATATCCGATAAAGGTCTGATAACTAGAATCTATACAGAACTCAGGAAAATCAGCAAGAAAAAATCAAACAACCCCATTAAAAAGTGGGCAAAGGACATGGACAGAAACTTTTCAAAAGAAGACAGACCAATGGCCAACAAACATATGAAAAAATGCTCAACATCTCTAATCATCAGGGAAATGCAAAT
>NW_012148363.1:931105-932099 GCF_000956105.1 Propithecus coquereli | reverse complement strand
AAAAAAATTATACCTCTATGTATAACATTTACCCAAGAGAAGGAAAAACACAACAAAATAGTTAAAACAAGAATGTTCCCCAAACCTTTCTTAGTTACAGCTGTATGGTGGAAACCCAAATGTCCAAATTGTGGCATATTCATTAAAAAACGATGCTAGTCAGCAATATGAAAGAACAAACTGATAAACAAATAGCGTGGATGAATCCGAAAAGTAAGCTGAGTGAAAGAAGCCTGGCACAAAAGTACAGCAGTCCCCCTGATCAACTGGGATGTGTTCCTGGCCCCTAGTGGATACCTGAAACTGTGGGTAATACTGAACACTGTAGTACTGTCATGTGCTGCATTAATGATATTTTAGTCAATAATGGACCTCATATACAATGGTGGTCCCATAAAATTACAATAGAGCTGAAAAACTGTTGCTTTGCAACATTGTAGCCATCATAACCTCACAGTGCAATGCATTACTCACCTGTTTGTGGTGATGTTGATGTAAAACAACCCACTGCTCTGCCAGTCATATAAAAGTACAGCCCATACAATTATGTACATCACATAATTAGTTTATAATGAAAATAAATGGCTATGTTACTGGTTTACATATTTACTATACCATACTCTTTGTCTTTATTTTACAGTGTACTCCTTCTGCTCATAAAAGGAAAAAAAGTTAGCTGTAGGACAGGCCCAGGAAGTTCCTTCAGGAGGAATTCTTGAAGAAAGCATTGCTATCATAGGTGATGACAGCTCTGTCCATGTTACCTATCCTGAAGACCTTCCAGTGGGATCAGATGTGGAAGTGGAGAACAGTGATATCGATGACCCTGACACTGTATAGTCCTATGCTAATGTGTGTTTATGTCTTAGTTTTTAACAAAAAAGTTTATAAAGTAAAAAAAAACTTAAAAATGTTAAGAATAGGAAGAAGCTTATAGAATAAGGATAAAAAGAAAAAATATTTTTGTACAGCTGTATGATGTGTCTGTATTTTG
>NW_012148363.1:929999-930301 GCF_000956105.1 Propithecus coquereli | reverse complement strand
TAATCTATAAGGGTAGAAATCATATTGCTGGTACTTGAGTGTGGGTGTGGGGGGTGGAGAATTGCCCAAGAAGGGGCACCAGGGGCATGAACAAAGTTTCTGGGGGGTGATGAAATGTTCTGTATGTTGACTGGTATGGTGATTACGTGGCTAAATTTTAGTCAGAGCTCATCAAACTATTCACTTTAAATAAGTGCATTAAGTTTATTGTAAGTGAATTATAGCATAATAACATTTATTAAAAGAGTCCCATGGATACTTTGCTAATGCTTTAATCGTATAAAATATTTAACAATAATAAG
>NW_012148363.1:919422-921681 GCF_000956105.1 Propithecus coquereli | reverse complement strand
AATATGGAACCCAGATATACATCCACACATTTACAGCAAACTCATCTTCAACAAAGATTCCAAGAATATACAACAGGGAAAGGGCAGTCTCTTCAATAAAGGGTGCTGGGAAAACTGGATGACCATACACAGAAAAATGAAACTAGAGCCCTGTCTCTCGCCATGTATACAAATCAAATCAAAATAGAATAAAGACTTAAATCTAAGACCTGAAAGTATAAAACTACTACAAGAAAACATTGGGGAAATGCTCCAGTATATTGCTCTGGGCAAAGATTTTCTGTGTAAAACCACAAAAGCACAAGAATCCAAAGCAAAAGTAGACAAAAGTGATTTTATCAAGCTAAAATGCTTCTGAATAGCAAAGTAAACAACAAACAAAGTGAAAAAACAACCCACAAAATAGAAGAATACATTTACAAACTACTCATCTGACCTGGGATTAAGAACCAGAATATAGGGGGAGGAGCCAAGATGGCAGATGAGACAAGCCGCCAGTCAGAAGGTCTCTGCAAAACAGACAAATTTTAGAAGAAAGAGAAAAAAAATAAGCGAGCAGAGTAACATAGATCGGGTGAGGGTCAGAAGGAAGGGTGCCTGAAACTACAGGAGACTCCACGGGAAGACGTTGCGGAGGAGAACTAGAAGGAGAAAGGTCCCGAGAGGCTTGGAGACCAGAGACAAGGGTAGGTGGAGCGGTTAACTTCCCCCTCCCTTGCATCTCGGACTGCGGGTGGCTCCTGAGCGGCTGGAGGGACCTGCCGACACCAGCCCAGAGACGGCTGCCGCCAGTGAGCAGTGGCCTCTTGAGGACTCAGCGCCAGGCTCGCAGCCCCCCCTCGGGACACCTCCCCAGGCGCAGACCGTAGCCTAGCGGCAGACGCCATAGTGCTCCATTCTCTCCTTCCCCCTCCCTACCCGGGTGTGCCCAGAAAGACAATTTAGCCATCACACAGAGGCATCTCCAAGGAACGGGACCTTTCCTTTTGGGGCCCTACAACAGACTGAGGGGCACTCAGACTGCGAGCTCCCTACCCGCCAGCCCTCCCAGGTGCTACTTGCCTGGGGACCCCAGGAGAGTGGGGCAAATCCCAAGGTGGAGTGAAATCAATCCAGCCTGGGCACCCTGTAGGTGACTCGGGACCAGCGCCTCTCCCCCTGGCAGGGTCAGGGATTGATCTCCAGGGTCCAGGGGTCAGGCCTGCAGACCAGACCCCGTGCACCTTGGGTCGCGATCGCGCTGCCCTGGGGCACGGAGGATAGATCTGTGAAGGAGCCTACTGAGGAGTGTGCACCCTCAGGGGCGGATCGGCGTGCCTGACCGGCAACCCTCCTCCTAAGGGAGGGCTGTGCACCCAGCTCAGGCTACGATCCTGGGTGCGGAACCTCCCAGCCCACGTCACAGCCAGGGGGGATCCATCGGCCTGGGGCCCTGCTTGCTGGCAGAGGCCTGGGGGAGGACATGGAGAGGGGGAGATTAGAGGGGAGCGAGACCTGCTCCACAGTGCGGGTCTTGGACAGCCCCACCCCCCAAGCCCAGACTTTCAGCTGAATGGAGCCATTTCAGCCCCTCCCGGCAGCTCTGGACAGAAACAAAGAGCAGAACTTTGACCACTTCTAACAGCAGCTGTGAAGCCTGAGGGCAGGCTTATCCAACCCAGCGCCACCCAGACTCACTCCCGGTCCTGCCCTCACTGAGGGGGAGAATAAGGACAGCTCAGGCTATGATCCTGAGCAGGGAAACTCCTGCCCACACCCCATGTCACAGCCAGGGGAGATCCATAGGCCTGAGGTCCTGCTGGCTGGCAGAGGCCTGGGAGAGGCCACGGAGTGGGGGAGAGTGGAGGGGAGCGAGACCTGCTCCAGAATGTGGGCCTTGGGCAGCCACAGACCCTAAGCCCAGACTTTCAGCTGCGTGGAGCCATTTCAGCCCCTCCCAGAAGCTCTGCACAGAAACAAAGAGCAGAAGTTGATCCCTGCTAACAGCAGTGGTGGAGCCTCAGGGCAGGCTTGCCCAACCCAGCCCGACCCAGACTCACTCCTCCCACTGAGGGGGAGAATAAGGACATACCTGGAAATCCTAGGGCCCCACCCACCACCCGAGGCACAAGAGGGCCTCTCTAGAGGAATAAGAGCTAACTACAGGACCCAAACACAGCACCGCAGCTCACTCCTCCCTGCAAGTGCCATCTACTGACAGGGAGGTCATCCTGCACACCCTTTTACTGCATCTACTGATTCATCATAAAGGGTGTGGTC
>NW_012148363.1:916788-919372 GCF_000956105.1 Propithecus coquereli | reverse complement strand
AACACCAAACAGATCCAATCCAAATAAGGCTACCCTAAGGCATATAATAATCAAATGTTCAAAGGTCAAGAACAAAGAGAGGATCCTACAAGCAGCAATAGAAAAGAAGCAAATAACATATAAAGGAGCATGAATTCATCTGCTCAACAAAAACCATGCAGGCCAGGAGAGAGTGGAACATTATCAAAGTAGTAAAAGAAAAAAAACTTTCATACAAGAAATGGTATCCAGCAAAGTTATCCTTCAAATAAGGAGGGATAAAGAGCCTTTCTTAGAGAAATAAAAGCTGAGAGAATTCACCACAACCAGACCCATCTTACAAGAAATGCTGAAGGAAACTCTTAAATCTGAAAGAAAAAACGCTAACATTAAAAAAAAATTTAGAAGATATAAAATCTACTGATAAAATTAAGTACATGAACAAACTCAGAATAATCTAATTCTGAAATTGTGGTGTGCAATCCTTTCATAATTCTAATATGAAGTGCACAAGACAAATCTATCAAAAATAATGATAGCTACAACATCCTTTTAAGAGACAGATAATATAAAGTTATGTAAATTGAGAGAACTAAAAGTCAAAATGCAAGAGAGATGGAGCTAATTTTTCTGTTTTTGTTTTGTTTGTTTCTATTCTTTTCTTTTTGATCTAAGATAAGATGTCATCTCTTTAAAATAACTTGTTACATCTATAAGATGATTTTTGTAAGCCTCATGGTAACCACAATGAAAAATCTTATAATAGATTCACTAAGAATAAAAATCAAAAATTCAAACATACTGTCAGAGAAAATCACTTAACTACCAAGGAAGACAATAAGAAAGGAAGATAAGAGGAGAGCACTTACAAAATAACCAGAAAACAAGCAACAAAATGGCAGTTCTAAGGTCCAAGTTATCGATAATAACACTGAATGTAAACACAATCAGTTTTCTAATTATAAGGCATAGAATGGCTGAAAAGATAAAGAAACAAGACCCAACTCTATGCTGCCCATAACAAATCCACTTCAACTATCAACACACACATAGACTGAAAAGTAAAGACATGGAAAAAGATATTCCACACAATTGGAAATCAGAAAAGAAACTATGCTTATATCAGACAAAATAGATTACAAATTAAAGACTATAAAAAGAGACAAATACTGTCACTATATAATGATAAAGGGGTCAATTCATCAAGAGGATATAATAAGTATAAATTTCTACATACTCAATACCAGAGCTCCCAAATATATAAGGCAAATATTAATAGACCTATGGAAAGAAATAGACTGCAGTTCAATAATAGTAGGGAACTTTAATAACTTGCTCTCACACTCTCAGTAACGGACAGCTCATCCAGGCAGAAAATCAACGAAGACACATCAGAGTTAAACTACACACTAGACCTAAGAGGCCTAAATGATATTTGCATAACATTTCACCCAACTGGTACAGAATAAATACTGTTTTAATCAGTATATGGAACAATCTCCAGAATAACCATAAATTAGGCCACAAAACAAGTCCAAACAAATTCAATAAAATAGATATCATATCAAGTATATTTTCTTACCACAATAGAATAAAACTGGAAATCAATAACAGGAGAAACTTTGGAAATGACACAAATAAATGGAATTTAACATGCTCCTGAACGGCCAATGGATCGAGGAAAAAATTAAGAAGGAAATTTTAAAATTTTTTGAAACAAGTGAAAATGTAAATAAAACACACTCAAATAAATGGAATAAAACAAAAGCAGTACGAAGAAGAAAGTTTATAGCAATAAATGCCCATAATAAAAAAAGTAGAAAGACTTCAAAAAAACAAATATGCACCTTAAGGAACTATAAAGCAAAAACAAACAAAAGCCAAAATTACTGGAAGAAAATAAATAATAAAGGTCACAGAAGAAATAAATGTGATTGAGACTAAAATAGTAACACAGAAGATTAATGAAATGAAAAGTTGGTTTTTGAAAAGATAAACAAAATCAACACATAGCAAATAATCAGAAAAATAAATCAAAAAGGAAAAAAAGTTATAATAGCCACAAAGAACATAAAATACCCAGGAGTCAATATAATCAAAGAAGTAAAATATCCATATAAGGAAAACTATAAAACACTAATGAAAAGTATCTACTTAAAGGAAAAGAAGTCATTTTATCAGAAAGATACCTGCACTCAAATGTTTATTGCAGCACAAATCACAATTGAAAATATATGGAATCAACCCATGTGGATTCATGAGTGGATTAACAAAATGTGGTATATATGTATACCATGGAGTACTACTCAGCCATAAAAAAGGATGAATGAATGCCATATAAAGGATGAGGTGGGAGGGAAGTTGAGGTGGGTATGTAAGGGCAAATGAGGGATCCTGTGGTGATGTGACATTGTATTACAGCTACCACTAGGAGGAATAGGGCAAAGGGTACATACAATCTATGCTTTATTTCTTACAACTACATGGGAACAACCCATTTAGAACATGGGCATATAAATGTAAAACATTTTGTACAGATGTGTGTGAATCTATAATTATTTCGAAATTAATACATACAATCTATGCTTTATTTCTTACAACTACA
>NW_012148363.1:902741-903073 GCF_000956105.1 Propithecus coquereli | reverse complement strand
TGTCTTTCTACTCCAGTCCATCTCAGGCAACCATCAAAATAGTACTCCAAACACTGATCATTTTTGCCTCTGTTTAAAAACTGACACACTTACTTCATGCCTTTGAGATTGAGCCATACTCCTCAACATCATATTCAATTGTTTTTCACAATTAAATATCAAACTATCTTTTAAGTCTTGAACTCCAATACATCCTTTCTCTCATTCCCTCCATGGCTACAGACTCTCTACTTGCTCTTTCTTATTTTTAGTTTTTGAATTGGAAATACCTAAACTCTTAATCTGGATGCTGAGTTCACAGGCATTTTTTTTTATTATGTTTGGAAAATTAT
>NW_012148363.1:902379-902691 GCF_000956105.1 Propithecus coquereli | reverse complement strand
GCATTCTACTAAGTGAGGTATCCCAAGAATGGAAAGACAAGCACCACATGTACTCAACATCAAACTGGTATTAACTGATCAACACATAAATGCACATATAAGAATAACATCTATTGGATGTTGGGCAGGGGGGAAGGGGCAGGGGGAGGAGGGAGGAGGGAATGGGTATTTGCATACACAAAGAGTGCAATGCGCACCACTCAAAGGATGGACACATTTGAAACTCGGACTTGCGGGGAGCGGGGGGCAAGGGCAACATACGTTACCTAAACATCTGTGCCCCCATAATATGCTGAAATAAAAAAAAAAAAA
>NW_012148363.1:890572-894419 GCF_000956105.1 Propithecus coquereli | reverse complement strand
TAATATATAATACAAAAGTTATATATGTACAGTTTTTGATGCTGCATTTGAGTAACCCACAATTCTATAAAGAAATAGAATATTTCCCTTGTGCTATTTCCAACTAATCACTATCACAAAGAGGTAGTCAATGTTCTTATTATTTTCCTCCACAGACTAGTTTTTCTTCTTACAGAACTTTATTTAAATGTGATCATATCTTATGTACTCTCTTGCATCTACATTCTTCCTCTCAGTGTGATGGCTTTGAGATTCATCTATATTGTTATATAACAGTAGTTTCTTTTTTTATTGCTGATAGTATTTCACTGCATGAATATACCACCATTTTCTTATCCATTCATCTGTTGCTGAACATTTGAGTTGTTTCATACATTTTTTTTTTTTTTTTTTGCTATTATGAACAAAGCTGCTATGAACATTTCTGTTCAAGCATTCTTGTAGACATATGTTACCATTTCTTTTGTGCAATACCTAGGAGTGAAATTACTGCCATACTGTTTTCCAAAGTTGTTGAGCTATTTTACATTCCCACCAGCAATGTATGAGTTCTAGTTGCCTCACATCCTTGCTAACATTTGGTGTTGTTAGTGCTTTTAATTTATCTATGCTAGAGGGTATATAGAGGATATCTCATTGTTATTATAATTTACATTTCCCTGATGACTAAATCTAATTGAGTACTTTTTCCTGTGTTCATTGGTCATTAGTACATCTTTCTTTGTTGTGCCTGCTCAAGTCCTTTTGCCCATTTAAGAAATTCTATTGTTTGCCATTCTGTAAGTCTTAGTTTTCTATATATTGTGTATATAAATCCTTTGCCAGATATATATTTTGAGCATTTTTTGTCTGGTCTTCTGCTTACTATTCATTTTCCTGATGATTTTTGATTTTGAATAATTCCAATTTACCATTTCATATTAATGACTTTGGTATCCTATCTAAGAAAGCTTTGCTTAGTCCAAGGTTATAAAGATATTCTCCTGTATTTTCATCAAAAGTAGTTCCAGATTTTATGTTAAGATCTACAATTCATCTCAAATCAATTTTATATATGATATGAAATAGAAATTGAAGTCTTATTTTTTTTCTATACTGACTTCCAGTTTTTCTAGTGCCATTTGTTAGACTTTCCTTTTTCCCACTGCATACCCTTGTACCTTTGTCAGAAATCAAATGATTCTAAATGTTTCATGTATTTCTCAACTGTACCTTCTCTTCTACTGATCTAGAGTTGTTGTCCTTATGTTAATCCCACATTTCTTTAAATACTATATGTGTTAATTTCCTATTGCTGCTGTGACAAATTGCTACAAACTTAGTGACCGAAAACAACATACATTTCTTCTCTTACAGTTCTGGAGGCCAAAGTCCAAAATAGGCTTTACCAGCCTAAACTAAATATGTTGGCCAGGCTGCTTTCCTTCTGGAGTCTGTAGAGAAGAATATCTCCCTGCCCTTTCCAGCTTGCGAAGATTGCCTGCATTCCTTGGCTTGTGCCCCACTTCCAGCAATAGCATCACTCTGACCTATGCTGTTATCACAACTTCTCTCATTCTGATACTAATGTCTCTCTCCTATATGAACCCTTGAGATTACAGTGGGTCCACCTGCATAATCCAGGATAGTCTCCCATCTAACAATCCTTAACTTAATCACATCTGCAAAGCTCCTTTCACCATGTAAAGTAACATATTCACTGGGTCTGGGGATTAGAGCATGTACACTTTTCAGGGGTAGGGGCCTTGTTCTACCTAGCACTGTCTGCCCTGTGACTCTTAAAACTTCATGTCCATCCCAATGCACATTACATTCACCACATTCCAATACCCCCAAAAGTCTCAACCCATCACAGCAACTCAAAGTCCAAAATGTCATCTAAATCTCATCAGCTCAAAAGTTCCAAATCTTATCTAAATAAGGTATGAATGAGACTGGGTATAATCTATCATGGGAAAAAACTCCTCTCCATTGCTGAACTTATGAAACTAGAAAACAAATTACCTCCTCCTAGAATACAGTAGTGAAACAGACATAGGAAATTAATTATAGACATTTCCATTCAAAAGGAATAAAGTGGAAGAGAAAAAGGAGAAACCAGTCCAAGCAATTTTTAAATCCAATCAGACAAAGTCAGTTCAATTTAAAGGACTACATTTACAGTTAAATCTTGGATTATAGCAATATAAATCCTGCATTTTTGTTCTTCTTTTACAACATTGTTTTGGCTATTCCTAATCTCTGACTTTCCATAAAAAATTTTATAGTCACAGGAAAGTCTGAGAGTTGTGTGTCTGGGGCTATGAGTGGTGACCCTGCATGGCAGCCACCACCAACACCAGCGTACATTGTTCAGGACCCAGAAGATCATTCTGCCACTGCTACTGCCATTACCTACATCACACCAATTGCCCATGGACCTGAGAACCCACTCACCTGCCCAGCCCATTTCTACCATGACCAGCATCTGAGCAAGCAAACCTAAAGCTCAAAACTCAGCCCACCTAGTCCTGCTAACACCAGTGACGATACGTGCTACCCTGGGGCCCAAGAACAGGCAGGCATGCTTAGCTCACTGCTGCCACCACTGGGGCCCAAAGACTGGCTCAGCAGGCATCCCATGTCCCCAGAAAAATTTCACCATAGCTTCCACTAAGAAGTGCACCCTAAACCACTGAGGAAATCACAGATACCACTGACACTGTTTACAGCCAAAAAAATCATACAGAGATGACACTACTACATGCACCAAAAATCAAACCCAAAAGCCCTGTACAACCAACACCATTGATACATCTTCAGAAAGAAGTCCTTTCTTATGAAATCAAAGTCAAAAAATTGAAAGAAGTAGCTGTTACCCCAGATGCACGGATATCAATGTAAGAACACAGAAAACATGAAAAATCAAGGAAATATGATACTTCTGAAGGAACAAAATGATTCCTCAGGAACATATCCCAGTCATCAAGAAATTCACAGAATCACAGAAAAAAAAAATTGAAAATTATGATGCTAAAGAAGCTCAGTGAGATAAAAGAGAATTTTGAAAAAATAATACAAATAAATCAGAAAAACAACTCAGAATATGAATTAGAAATTTACAAAAGAGATAGATAACATAAGAAAAACAAACAAACAAACAGAAATTCTGGGACTGAAGAACTCCTGGAATGAAATACAAAATATACTTGAAAGAATAAACATATAAAAAAATGCTCAACATCTCTAATCATTAGAGAAACGCAAATCAAAACCACAATGAGATATCACCTAACCCCAATGACATTGGCCTCTATCAAAAAATCCCAAAACAACAAATGTTGATGAGGATGTGTAGAGACAGGAACATTCTTACACTGCTGGTGGGACTACGAATTAGTGCAACCTCTGAGGAAAAGAATTTGGAGATACCTCAAAGAGCTAAAAATAGAAATACCGTTCGAGCCAGCAATAGCACCATTAGGCATCTACCCAAAAGAGCAAAAAACATTCTATGATAAAGACATTTGCACCCAAATGTTTATGGCAGCACAATTCACTATTGCAAAGATGTGGAAACAACCCAAGTGCCCGTCAATTCATGGGTGGATTATTAAAATTTGGTATATATATACAATGGAATATTACTCAATCATAAGAAATGACAGTGATCTAGCACCTCTTATACTTTCCTGGATTAAATTTAAGCCCATTATCCAAAGTGAGGTACCACAAAATCAGAAGAATGGGCTCCATTTGTATTCACCATCAAATTGGTACTAATTGATGAACACCAGGGTGCTCACATGGCAGTAATACTCTCCAGGGATTAGGGGGATGGAGGGGTAAACCCACAACTAAAAGACAC
>NW_012148363.1:889364-890502 GCF_000956105.1 Propithecus coquereli | reverse complement strand
TATGCATACGTGTACACATATATGTAAAACAAATCTAAATATATTATATATATATTTCTGCATTTGGCAAATATTACATAATAAATTTATTAAAGAGGAATATTTTCATATTCAGCATGTAACGTTCGGCTTTATGTGATTTACAAAAAAATGGACGTAAGACACATTGTTATAAGACAGTCAGAAGTATAGATTAAAGCAATATACTTGGCAATTGCTAACCAAAAGAAAGCTCTTTTGCATTTATGTACATACATCAAACAAAAGAGACTTAAATGCAAAAGAAGTTATAGGAATAAAGAGGATCACTACTAATAGAAATAAGCCATCTGAAACACATCAAAATGATGAATGTGTAAAAACCTCAGAAGTAAGCATACATTTTGAAAGCTTTATTCAATAGAACAAAATCTCAATGAGGAGGAATTTTTTTGTGTTTTTGAGATCTACTGCACATGTGGTGAATATAATTAATAATATTTTACATTTTGAAATTGCTAAGAGAGTAAAGTTCAAATGTTTTCACAATAAAAATTGTCATGTATTTGAGGTAAAGGATATGTTAACTATGTTAATTTAAGTATTCCACATTGTATATACAAATCATCACTTTGTACCCCATAACTATATACAATATAAATTGTCAATATACAACTAAAAATAAAATTTAAAAAATTGAACATTATGCAATCATTAAAATGGCATTTATTATGAACACATAAAAATGTTTTAAATGTTTGCAACATTATGCTAAGAGAAAAACAACTTTATAAACTGAGTATATATAGGATTACATTCATGTAAATTAAAGTTTATGCAAGGAAAATTTTATATGGAAAAGAGAATTCAACTGCAGCTGACTTTTTTCTTTGCTTCTAACATTTCAGCATTTTTCAGATTTTATTTGTATTTATATAATGGAATTTTGTACCATTTAAGTACACTTATGCAGTCAATGTTTATTGAATGTCTAGTAGACCTTGGGAAAAGACAAATATACAACCAACTATCTTCTCAGATTATAATCTGCTCTTTAATTTTTTCTAATCATTTCTCATTTGGAAAATTCTTTTTTCCTCAAGCCCCAGAACAAATGTTATGATGACTGTTATACCTTTTCTTTTAACTAAAATAATTA
>NW_012148363.1:857476-885835 GCF_000956105.1 Propithecus coquereli | reverse complement strand
AATCATAAGAAATGACAGTGATCTAGCACCTCTTATACTTTCCTGGATTAAACTTAAGCCCATTATCCAAAGTGAGGTACCACAAGATTGGAAGAATGGGCTCCACTTGTACTTGCCATCAAATTGGTACTAACTGATGAACACTAGGGTGCTCACATGGCAGAAATACTCTCCAGGGATTAGAGGGATGGGGAGGTAAACCTGCAAGTAAACGACACAGGGAGCATTGTGGGGGGGGGAGGGCATGCCTCTAACCCTCGCTTGGGTGAGGCAAAGACATAAAGTGTAACTATAATGTTTGTACCCTCATAGTACCCTGAAATTAAAAAAAAAATGGAGAATAGGCTTTGAAATATAACTGTTACCTGGAGAATATATATTCTATTGTAGGACATATAAATAAAGGGCACTATTTGGGAGTATATGAGTAAATATCTGAGGTGTTCGTTTAAAGAATGTGCCTTAATGCTGTTTTCAGAAAAAAACCTGATTGACTGCACCATGGGTTTTCATACAATTATCCCAGAATCTCACCCACAATTTATGATTTTAGTATATTTACAAAAAATGTAAGTTCCTCTCAAATTATTATAACTCTCATACAGCCATAAGATATTGAATACTGTGACCTGTGATTTGTTAGAAGATCCTTCCAGGTTTATGGTTCCATTATTTTATTAAAATACTCATTAAAAATGAATGTTGCTTCTGAAAAAAAAAAAAGAAAGAGTCAACAGTAGATTAAATCAAGCAGAAAAAATAATCTCAGAACTTGAAGACAAGTCTTTTGAAATAATCCAGTCAGAAAAAAAATAAAGAAAGAAAGAAAAAAGAATAAACAAAGACTTTGTAATATATGGGGTACCATAAAGCCCCTAAATGTATGAATTATTGGTATCCCTGAAGGCAACAAGAGAAGAGAGTGTTTGAAAATCTATTTAAAAAAATAATAGACAAAAACTTCTTAAGTCTAGCAAGAAATTTAGACATCCAGACACAGAAGGCCCAGCAATTCCTGTATACAAGCAAAAAAGTTCATCTCCAGCCGGGCCCGGTGGTTCACGCCTGTAATCCTAGCTCTCTGGGAGGCCGAGGCGGGCGGATTGTTTGAGCTCAGGAGTTCGAAACCAGCCTGAGCAAGAGCGAGACCCCGTCTCTACTAAAAATAGAAAGAAATTAACCAGACAACTAAAAATATATAGAAAAAATTAGCCGGGAATGGTGGCACATTCCTGTAGTCCCAGCTACTCAGGAGGCTGAGGCAGGAGGATGGCTTGAGCCCAGGAGTTTGAGGTTGCTGTGAGCTAGGCTAACGCCACGGCACTCTAGCCTGGGCAACACAGTGAGACTCTATCTCAAAAAAAAAAAAAGTTCATCTCCAAGACACCTTATAGATACATCACACCAACAGAATATAGGAAAAAAATCATATGATCACCTACCTCAATAGATACAGAAAAAGCATTTGACAAAATTCAGCACCCTTTCATGATTAAAAACTTTCAACAAACTGAGCATAGAAGGATCATGCCTCAAGTAATAAAGGCCACATATGACAAAACCACAACAAACAACATACTGAACGGAGAAAAGTTGAAGCCTTTCCCTTAAGAACTGGAATAAGACAGGGATGCCCACTTTCATCGCTCTTATTCAACATAGTACTGGAAGTCCTAACCAGAGCAATCATCCAAGAAAAACAAATAAAAGGCATCCAAATTGGAAAAGAGAAAATCAAATCTCTTTTCTGATGATATCATCTTATATCTAGAAATGTCAAAGACTCCACCAAAAAATTCATAGAATTGATAAACAAATTTAGTAAATTTGCTAGATACAAAACAACATAAGAAATTGGTATGTAGTGTTTCTACATACCAATAGTGAAATAACTGAAATAGAAATCAAGAAAATAATCCCACTTACAATAGCTACAAACAAACAAACAAACAAAACCTAGGAATAAATTTAACCAAGGAGGTGAAAGATCTCTGCAAAGAAAACTACAAAACACTGATGAACAAAATTGAGGAGGACACACACGAAAAATGGAAAGACTTTCCATGGCCATGAATTGGAAGAATTAAAATCATTGAAATGACCATATTGCCCAAAGCAATCTATGGATTCAATGCAATTCCTATCAAAAAACCAATTTTATTTTCATAGAATTAGGGAAAAAAATCCCAAAATTGTAAGAAACCAAAAAAGAACCTAAATGGCCAAAGCAATCCTGAGCAAAAAAATAAAGATGGAGGCATCACACTACCTGACTTCAAAACATATTAAAAGGCTACAGTATCCAAAACAGCCTGGTATTGTTATAAAAATAGACACATAGACCAACAAAACAGAATAGAGAATCCAGAAATAAATCCACATA
This sequence comes from Propithecus coquereli, assembly GCF_000956105.1. Taxonomy (NCBI): domain Eukaryota; kingdom Metazoa; phylum Chordata; class Mammalia; order Primates; family Indriidae; genus Propithecus; species Propithecus coquereli. The sequence goes on along the minus strand of NW_012148363.1, from coordinate 883,452 downwards.
TTTACAGCCAGTTGGTCTTATACAAAGCTTCCAAGAACACATACTGGGGAAAGGACACCCCTTTCAATAAATGGTGCTGAGAAAATTGGATAATTGAAAATTGAAGAATGAAACTGGACACCTACCTCTCACCATATACAAAAGTCAACTCAAGATGAATTAAAGTCTTAAACATAAGACCCAAAACTATAAAATTAGTAGAAGAAAACCTAGGGAAAACTATCAGGACACTGGTCTAGCCAAAGATTTTATATGGCTTCAAAATCTCAAAGCATAGGCAATAGCAAAAATAGACAAATGGGACTATATTAAACTAAAAATCTTCTTCACAGTACAAGAAACAATCAACAGGGTGAAGAGACAACCTCCTGAATGGGAGAAAATATCTGCAAATTACTCAACACAAGGACTAATATCCAGAATATACAAGGAACTCAAGCAACTCAACAGTAAAATCATAAATAATTCCATTGAAAATGGGCATAAGACATGAATAGACATTTTTCCAAAGAAGACTTACAAATGGCCAACAGGTATATGAAAAAATGCTCAACATCACTAATCACCAGAGAAATGCAAATCAAAACCACAATGAGATATCATCTTACCCAAGTTATTATAGAACAGCTATTAATAAAAAGAAAAACCAGGTGTGGTGGTTCACGCCTGTAATCCTAGCACTTTGGGAGGTTGAGGCAGCAGAATTGCTTGAGGCCAGGAGTTTGAGACAGCCTGGGCAGCATAGCAATTCCCCCCGTCTACAAATAAAGAAAAAAAAATCTGGGTGTGGTGGTGTGTGTCTGTAGTTTCAGCTACTTGGGTGACTGAGACAGGAAGATCACTTAAGCCCAGGAATTTGAGATTACAATTTGAGATTACAGTGATCTATAATGGGGCCACTACACCACTGCACTCCAACTAGGCAACAGTTGTCTATATGTTAAAAAAAAAAAAAAAAAAGGCAAGGTTGCAGAAAAAAGGGATCTCTTATACACCATTCGTGGGGATGTAATTTAATACAAAGACTACGGTAAAAAGTACGGCAATTTATTCCATCTTAGGTACTTAGTGACTCCTGAATTTGTGGCTTAATATCTTCATGAATTTTTGAAAATTTTCAGATACTACTTTTTAAAGTATGACTTATGCCCCATTTTCTTTTACACATTTCTGAAGTGATAATACTATAATGCAATTAAATTATTTGTTAAATTGAATTATATTTTTTATTATATTGAGAGTTTCACAAGTTAGTAGGGACTGAGAGATTGCTCCCTGATTTCACTGTGTTTAGAATATTTAGGCCACATTCAAAATAATGAAACAGGATCCATCTCTCTCACCACTCACAAAACTTAATTCAAGATGGATAAAAGACTTAAATGTAAGGCATGAAACCATAAGAATGCTAGAAGAAAATGTTGGAAAAACTCTTCTAAATATTGGCCTAGGCAAAGAATTTATAAAGAAGACCTGACGACAATCACAGCAACAATAAAAATAAATAAATGGGACTTGATTAAATTAAAAAGCTTCTGCACAGTGAAGGAAATAATCAACAGAGTAAATAGAAAACCTACAGAATAGGAGAAAATATTTGCACGCTATACATCTGATAAAGGGCTAATTAGCAGAATCCACAAAGAACTCAAGCAGATCAGCAAGTTAAAAACAATAACTGCATTTAAAAGTGTGCAAAAGACATGAACAGAAGCTTTTCAAAAGAAGATACAAATGGCCAATAAACATGAAAAAATTCTCAACATCACTAATCATCAGGGAAATGCAAATTAAAACCACAGTGAGATATCACCTTACCCCAGTTAGAATAGCTTTTATTGAAAAGAACAAAGACAGTAGATGCTGGCATGGATGCAGAGAGAAAGGAACACTTACACACTGTCGGTGGGACTGCAAATTAGTACACACTCTGTGGAAAACAGTATGATGATTTCTCAAAGAACTAAAAGTAGACCTACCGTTTGATGTAGCAATTCCACTACTGGTACCTACCCAAAGGAAAAGAAGTCATTTTATCAAAAATATACCTACATTTGAATGTTTATTGCAGCACAATTCATAATTGCAAAGATATGGAATCAATTCAAGTGCCATCAATTCATGAGCAGATTAACAAAATGTGGTACATGTATACTATGGAATACAATTCAGTCATGAAAAAGAATGAATTAAGGCCTTTTGCAACAATTTGGTTGAAACTGGAGACCACTATCCTAAGTGAAGTATCTAAAGAATGGAAAAACAAACACCACATGTACTCATTATTAAACTGGAAGTATCGATGAACACATATGTGCACAGAGGGAAGTAAAACTCAGTGGAAATCAAGCAGAGGGGAGTGGGAAGGAAGGAATGGGCAAAAATCCACCTGAGGGATACAGTGAGCACTATCTAGGTGATTGGCACACTTATAACCCTGACTCTGGCATGACAAAAGGGATCCATGTAACCAAAAACATTTTTTTCCTTATAACATTTGGAATGAATAAAAATAATAATAGAATATTTAAGCACTAAAGAAACTTCTATGAAAAATAATTTTTAAAAACTAATTCCCTGATTTACTAATTAAACAAATTATTAGTGGGTGCCTAATGTGTATCCAACACTTTAAGGTGCAGGGGTGGCAGGAGCAGAGTACATTTATACAATACATCGTTAAACATCTAGGCCACTATTTGAGTCCTCTTTGCCATTAGCTAGCTTTGTAACCATGGGCAAGTTAAATCAGGCTTGGACAAGACTATTTCTAAACTTCCTTTCTCCTTTATAATCCCCCTGGATTAAAACATATATGAAGCCCAAGTCTGTGCTAAAATAATGTTCAAAATAATGCTCAGGGCCTGGGGATGCTGGCTCATACATATAATCCTAGCACTCTGGGAGACTGAGGCAGGAGGCTCGCTCCTGAGGCTGACATCAAGAGTTTGAGACTAGCCTGACCAAGAGTGAGACCCCATCTCTACTAAAATAATAGAAAAATTAGCTGGGCATGGTTGCACCAGAGTGAGACTCTGTCTCAAAAACAACAACAACAACAAAAACACAACAACAAGAACAAAAGCAAAACAAAATAATGCTCAGTTTTCAGCAAATATTATAGAATAAATTAAGGAATAATATATTTATATATGTTATTTTGTTAGTGGATTAATTCCTATAATGTGTACATATACCCACATATATTATATACATACATCTTATCTCTGAACTATTTAAATATATAACTTTGCCTAAGTGCAAAATTTCATCTTTCTGTGTATGTATACTTTTTTTCTTTTGTTTAAACTTGTTTGTTTATGTCATCATCCTTTTTAACTACTTTTTTGGTTCTTAAGTTTAATATCTGTATTTTTCAATTAACCACAAATTATGAAAAAAAATTTTTTCGACTCCTAATCAGCCACTTTCAGGAAGATAAATTATGGAAACATTCTTCAAAAATGATCAAGCATTTCATAAGAATACTTTTTGTATAGTACAATTTAGCATTAGTACACTTCATACAAAGAGTTTATTGTCAATGCATCTACGTATCTTGCACAAGCAGCACTTTTTAAATAAGGCTGATTGTTAGCTTCAAAAGGACTGCTAACCACTTATATTCCAACCAGCTGCTATGAAAAACGTAGGTATTAATGGACCTACCACACCTTCTACCTCTTGACTCCAGTCACTGTGCTTAGCTGCAGGACTCCCATTAACATTAATGGGAGTTCCATGCACACATCACCTGGAGAACAGACCCCTCGATGTTTGATCATTATCTTCCTAGACAGGTAGGAATGGCTTCAATCAGGTACCCAGCTTAGTTCCACAGTAGGTACTATTAAAGGCATCAGGGCAATAAAAACACAGCTTCTAATGCTTTCTTTATAAAACAGTAGAAACGTGCAGAACAACCAAGGGAGAAGATTTTAAAAGCATACAAGGAGTACATAGTTTTCCTGCCTATCTTTTTATAATTACAAATGACCTAAAACTGAAGCATACACACAATTTCCTTTCTAAGACAGCCATAATGGGATAATAAAGAGAAGCTTCATTATATAAAATGGATTTGATTTACTATAAAGTAGCCAAATAATGAAGAGATGGTAGAGTTTACATAGAAACTGCTTGACCTCGGTTTTTTATTTTTTTCCTTTTAACATTTTTCCACTATAGCATTTTATAAATCAAATACTTTTATGTGGTTAGAAAGAAAACAACATGAGTGATGAATACTAGAATGTGACCTCTGTAACGTTGGAAGGGGCGTTATGAAAATAAAGGCATGTTTTCCATTCTGATTTACTATACTTTTAGTAAACTGGGAGCAGCAGCAAAGTGAAAAGGAAAGAATGGAAAGGGAGGTATGGATAACACTTGGGGTAACAGAGCACGGTTTGGCTTTGGGATTGTGACTTTAACTGAATAACCTTGGATAAATTACCTTTTCGAAATCATTTTTTTCATTTGTAAAGCAATGCTAAAAACAGCTATGTTATAGACTAATTAGAAGCCTTCTAGGAGACATTCAGCATAGCACAAAGCACATAGTAAATGCTTTAAAAAAGAGTAACTATTACTCTATGTGTATGTATACTTACTAACTACAAAAGGTAGTACGTATTACAGAACAAGCATTAGAATCAGATAGACACTGATTAGGACCCCACGTCTGCCACAAACTAAATAGTATCAAAAATAATATGATCCTGGGCAAGTTTTTTTTTAATTATACCTTTTTCTAAATATGTATGTTATGTGTACTCATATATATATATATATATACACATACACACATGCATACATATGCATATATATACACACATATACTTAAATATGTAAATATATTTAGCTATATACAATTTTTTCACCAGCTTAGCTCCAGTGTCTTACAATTTTAACTTTATATCTGAGTTCAGCAAAATGGCTCAGTTACTAAATTTGGAACCACAATTGCAACACGTAGTTTTGTATAAGACTTGTTTTAAGGAATCTGAGCCAGAGGTAAGAGGTTTTAAGGCCTCATTTCTATGTAGTGATGCCTGGCTCTTGCTGGACTTCCCATGTGCTGTCTCCTGGTGGTTTATGGATACCTGCCATGCACTGAACTTGGAGGTTCTGTTCTCAGGGAAATCCCCACCTGCTGGGGACCTTCCTCCTCATCTTGAGCCCTCATTTTTATATGAATGGTCAATTCCAGCTCAGTACTCACACAGAGCTTGGAGTGGTTTGTATTTGGAAATATCTGACTTAACTGAGTCTTGCCTACTATTCTATTGTTCTATAAATTCCAGGGAGATTTTATAAAATCTAATGTTCTATAAAATATAGTGAGATTTTATAACAATAGGATTATAACCAGGCTTGGGCTGTCTCTACCCCAGAGACTAAGCAAATCCCCATGACATTCTGAGGAAGACTGGCTGAGAAGTAGAGGAATGAGGTTGTAGGAATAGACTCACATATTTAATGAGTGATTTGTCACTGCTAGGCTCAAGTCTCAACTTGGTTACTTACCATTTCCACATGTACATAATTGTGCAAACTTGTGTAGGGTTTTTAATCACTAGGAACCTCAGACTGTTCAGTTGTAAATTGGGAAGAAAGATAATCTGTATTCAGTCTTCAATGTTTATGAAGATGAAATGTGAAAATGCATTTGGAAGTGTTTTTTTGAATTATAAATACAAATGCTGGTTATTATTATTTTTATTGCTAAGTAACTTATAAATAAGTGATATAAGTCACATTAAAAGTTCTACCTACCCAAAAATGTCTCCCACAACTGAAGTATCCCCATGTCTAAAATTCATATGATGAAAGTTGTTATTTTGGAACAGGTATTATAAATCAATAAAGTTCCTATAAAATGAAAATGCTTCCCAAAATGTTCAATTTAACTGAGCCACTAAAATATCTGCAAGTTGAGTTTATTAGATTAAGTTTTGCCTCTCAGGAAATAGATCAATGAGGGATAGGAATAAAGTTCTTCAGATAATGTCCTTTAGGTTTTTGTGTGAAGTCATATAGAGCCAAAATTAATTCTAGTCGTAGCAATAGATGGCTGAGTGTGGGAATTTAAGTTCTGGCTAAAACTGAGGGCTATTAAAGCCTGAGCTCTGGGAAAACTTGTATTCTTAGTGTGAATTTTAGTTTTCAATACTGAGCTAAATAGCTCTTATAATATAGGCACCAAGAATTTTTAATAAACTATTAGTTGAGAACACAGAGTGAATTTTTTATTCTAATCTAAAAGCCTTGAATAGTATTAACTCTACACAAAGCATTGCCTCTAGCAGGAGCCCGTGGGCTCTCAATAATCAATAATCCCAATAATCACATTCCATCTTGGGTGGTTGGGTTGGACTTCAGAATGGGTTCTTAACAGATGATCCTCAAACCTCCAAAAATGTACAGTAATTTGCAAATGATGCCCACACAAGAACTGGTGGATAAAAATAATGAAAGATAGGGGATGATAATGAAGACATCTCTATTATTAAATTAAAATTGATAATGAAAACAGAACTCAGAAGTTCAAAAATATTATTAAAGTATTTTAGCAGATGTTGGCAACCTATTGTTTTTTTCTAAGACTTTTTTTTTCCAAGATGAGCAACACTGAAGTGAAATTTATTCATTATGTATTAAAATAGTAATATGTAATTCATAATACCATAATAGAAGGAATGTAGACCTTCATAGAAACCTTGGACTCTGGAGTCAGCTCACCCTATAGAAATCCTAGCTCAACTGTTAACTACCTAGGTAACCTAAACATCTCTGTGCCTCAGTTTCTGTATCTTTACAATGTGGTAACAGTGGTATGTACCTCACAGTGTCACTGTTAGACTTAAATAAAAGACACACAAAGGGCGCCGAATGGTATCTGATACATAGTACATATTCAATAGTTATTAAAAATCATATTATACAACACACACAAAAAGTTCATCCAAATCTGTACATATTTTTATTTCAACAATTTTTAGAACACCTACCAAATTTCAAGTGGGACCAGAAAAAGGGGCCCAGTGGGAAGATAAATAATAAGCATGTAATCAAATAAGTGGTGACCACATAATCAGTAAGTAAAGCCTAACAGGGGGGCAGGAGGTGGGGAGCGGATTAGAGAGGATAGTCAAGGAAAGCCCAGCTGAAGCAGTGACATTTAAGCCAAGATCTCAGTAATGCGATGGGGAAAGCGTCAGGAGAAGATCTAGGAGAGCACTCTTCTCAGTAGGAAAGTCTGAGGAGTTGTCCTTAGTTCTGTGGGAAAATGTTTAATCAATTTTTGTGGATGTACGCATCTTTAACTTGAAAAATAAAATGTTGTCTTAGAGAAAAAATAAGACTAAAAACCTACACTTCCATGTGATTTTTAACAAGTCACACATTCTTTCTCCTATGTGCATTTTCTTGTGGCTTGAGGCCAAGTTCACATCGTCCCATCGCATCTATGGAAGTGTGGAGGGAGATGTGAACTTCGTGCAGTGAAGGAGGCTACCTCTCCATCCCGCGTTTGCAGCAAATGTTGCTAATGAAGGGCGCCATTGCGCTCTTTGCCAAAGGCTTACAGAAAGGAAATACCATCAACTTCAATATAAAAGCATGAAACATATAATATTGCATTATTATATCTAAATGATTAATTTAAATAACATACATTCTTCTTTCTTATTCTTTTGGAAAAGTCACGTAAGCAATGCGGGCAAATAATGGCACGAGACTCAAATCATTCCAGGTAGGAATGTTGGGCCATTTTCAGAGCATTTCCCAATGTGGATTAATAGAGGGTCAAGGTTGTTTTGAAGACCCACAGTTATGGTATTTCTTTATCTATTTTCTTGCTTCTAATATCTTAGTTCTTCATCCTAGGACTATGACTTCTTTGAGTTTTCTTTGATAAACGTAATCTATTACGTTTATCCCGAAGCCTGCTGAGAAGGGATCTTATCATCTCATTGTGTTCCAGGAATTGTCAGGCCTAAAAGAGCATTTCTCAGTGAGAAACCCTAACGTGAACCCTGCTTCAGCTGGGCTTTCCTTGACTATCCTCCCTAATCCGCTCCCCACCTCCTGCCCCCCTGTTAGGCTTTACTTACTGATTATGTGGTCACCACTTATTTGATTACATGCTTATTATTTATCTTCCCACTGGGCCCCTTTTTCTGGTCCCACTTGAAATTTGGTAGGTGTTCTAAAAATTGTTGAAATAAAAATATGTACAGATTTGGATGAACTTTTTGTGTGTGTTGTATAATATGATTTTTAATAACTATTGCATATATCACATTTGCTTAATTTGAGCTAAAATAATATTTTATTTGGTTTTCTCAACAACATATTAAGTAGGCAAGATTATTCCCATTTTATAGATGATGAAATTGAGGCTCAAAGAGGTCACACAATTTGCCCAAGTTTACAAATCTTGATAACTGTAAAAGTTTAAGTCATAAACCTGTCAAGTTAGAAGCTGTGCTTTTGTTCACTATGTGATTTCATTCAACAATAATAATGTCTTATGTCAGAATTGTGCTTTGCCATTTTCAAAGTGCTTTTACAAACATAATTTGATCTTTCTAACCCTATAAGGTAAGCCTGACAGAGTTAACTGATCTTATAGCTGAGAATACTTAGGCCCAGAGAGATTAAGCATCTGGGGTATCCTGCTTTGTGTCACCTAACAAGCTCGTGTTCTTGTGTGCAAGATGTTTTTTAAAAGAGTACAACTGGACTGGGGTTTTAGATGTGGGCTGAGACAAAGCTTGCCTGCACCACTCTGTTAGGCCTCTCTTCTGCACCGACCTCAGTTATGTGACTTCAGTTGTCTGACACAGGTCAGAAGTTCCCCCCAAAGTGTCCTCTGGACCAGGTGTCCTGTGAGCTGTTTCCAGAGTAAGGGAAAATAGTTCAATGGTCAACAAAGTTTGAAAAATTCTACATACTAAAGCTGCAGTTTTGACACTACATTTTACTTCAACATATTAAAGATCCTGAGAAGGGGGCCGGGCGCGGTGGCTCACGCCTGTAATCCTAGCTCTCTGGGAGGCCGAGGCGGGCGGATTGTTTGAGCTCAGGAGTTCGAAACCAGCCTGAGTAAGAGCGAGACCCCGTCTCTACTAAAATTAGAAAGAAATTAATTGGACAGCTAAAAATATATACATAAAATTAGCCGGGCATGGTGGCACATGCCTGTAGTCCCAGCTACTCGGGAGGCTGAGGCAGTAGGATTGTTTGAGCCCAGGAGTTTGAGGTTGCTGTGAGCTAGGATGACGCCATGGCACTCTAGCTCGGGCAACACAGTGAGACTCTGTCTCAAAAAAAAAAAGATCCTGAGAAGTACTATATACAAGAAACATCTTTAAATTCATTTAAACAACACACTGGAACTTTGGCAAATTTCAGAGCAGCTTTTTAATACATTAAAACTGATTAGCGACATGTAAAACAATGCACTACACTCTGGCTAGAGAAGGCTGAAGAGTGATAGGAAAGAAAACAAGATCACTGCAAATAAAATAAGGAATGAGCACCAGGCAGCAAGGTTCACTTTAGCAGAGATTTGAGCTCCTAAAGCCTTTTGTCACCTTAGCATAGTTCTCCATATAGGGATAAAAAGATGAGATGACCATTTCTGGAAATAATTTTTGACATAATTTTATGGTATTTAATATTTTATTTATTTATTTATTTATTTATTTTATTGTTTTATTTTATTTTTTTCTGAGAAGGAGTCTTACTCTATCTCCCGGGCTAGGGTACCGTGGCATCAGCTTAGCTCACAGCAACCTCAAACTCCTGGGCTCAAGCCATCCTCCTGCCTCAGCCTCCTGAGTAGCTGGAGTAGATGGGACTACAGGCGAGTGCCACCATGCCCAGCTGATTTTTTCTATTTTAGTAGAGACTGGACCTCACTCTTGCTCAGGCTGGTCTCAAACTCCTGAGCTCAGGTGATCCTCCTGCCTCGACCTCCCCAAGTGCTAGGATTACAGGTGTGAACCACTGTGCCCCGCCAATATTTTATTTTAAAAAAATATATATTACAAGGGCCACACTCGAAAATTATGGGAGAGAACACCTAATTTAAAATGCCAATACATGAAAGTGGAATTGGCCATATCTGTAGGAAAGCTTTGATTTCTCTTCCTTTTCTTTCCTTCACGCCCAGTGAAGGCCCCCCCCTCTCCTTTTTCCCTCCTTCTTTCCTTCCTTTCTTTCTTTTTCTTCCTTTACATCTTCATAATATATATAGTTGCAATATAAAAAGCAAACCCTCCAAATTTAGTTTATTAACCCAACCATGTGTTTATTCTCTAAAAATAATAGTAACCTGCAAAATATAACTGAACTCCATCCGTATCTCAAAAAAAAACATAATTATAATTGTGAACCACAGGAGACTTTAGTTATTACAGGGATTTATGATGGAGGTGACAAATTAACAAAGGCAGAACATAATTTATAAAATTGGCCAACCTGGGGTAAGTGAGGAAGTTGCTCACCCCATCAAAAATGCACCTCTCTTAGTCACGGCTACTGTCTCATATTTTATAAGGAGAAAATTAATATTCTTTTAACACAAAGCTTAAAGCAAAATCTCATTTAAGAATATAAACAAAAATTTTAAACGATCGATCCCAATATTGTTTTAACTTTCAGTCTCCTAATTTTAATGAAGTTACTAAAGGAACATACAAATAATTGAATCAAAAAAATAATGAGCTATTGATTCTTTTGTGGTGAACTCATTCTGCTCCCCGACATATACTTTGAGACCACAGTGCATTATATGAGCAAATTATGGTACATATGGAGGAGAAATGATAGCTATGATTTTCTCATTAAAATCAGCCTAAAACAATGTTTGCATTCAGAATTAACCAAGCCTTTTCAATATGTCTTAATTTTGTAATACCGACTGCCACTGGAAATCTATGGAGTATATAAGCTAGAAACCCCTCACTGTCACTCAGAATTTTAGCAATCTTTCCTTAATGATTTTAAGCAACTAAATGCATATAATTAAAAATTGAACACATGCAGAGGAAAATGCAAAATTGTTGCTGAAGTGATAGAATTCTTCCCCATTTTATATGTTTTGTGGATTCAGTGAGAACGAATGAAGAAAGAAGAAAGATATTTTTTAATCCTCTGCTCATACATTGATAACAATTTTTGAAGCAAGCTGCTCAAACAAATCATTGCTTAATTTTGTATTATGCGTCTGGCCTGGAATATACCTGGGAAATCTCTTTAGTCATTTTCGCTGGCATTTGCAGTAATTTAAGTTAGCAAAAAATTCTTGCATTCAAAAAGTATAGTATGTGGTTAACGGACTTAAAGTTCAGCAAACCAAACAATATATGCACTTAAAAGGCAGAATCTGAAAGGATATTGATTATCTTTTTTTTTTTCTTTTTTGCCATTTATTGCTTTGTATGTAGGGGAACACTACCCTTTGAACTGAGACATTTTTCTTCTTTCCCCTTTCTTACTACAAGCACCTAAGCTTTCTTAAACATCAAAAAAGCCCAGAACCATACCTGAAATAAAAACTGTTTCCCTTTATGTAATTATCAAGGGGCTTTTAGAGTATCTTTCCCCAGTGATTACAGGGTATTTCCACATAGGCTGTCATTTTAAGGTGAAAAATTTGCAAGGACAGTCACACCATCTGTCATCGACTGGGTTCCCTGACACCCAGAGCTGCTCTGAAATGGCCAGCGGCTTCATGCATAACAAAGACCTTGCCCCTTGGCATTGTTTATTCCTTGACCTGTGCAGAAAGTCCTTCAAAAGGGGCTTCACTGAAACCATTTCAGGGCTGCTTTCCAGGGGCAGGATTTTCTAAAGAGAAAAATTATTTATGCATATAGGAAATTTGAAATGCTCGGGCTTTAAATCTAAACCAATAGAATAAACCCTAGAAGAATTTTGTTTTTATCTCCATTTCTGGGATCCTGAATGTATACCTACCGAGCAGTATTTTTTCCTTTCTGCTTTTGAAAGTTTATATAATTTAGGTGTTAAGCAATCTATGTATAAATACAGAGCGTGGAGTGTTAAATGTAACTGGACCATTCAAATACACAAGCTGTGCCATAATAACTGAAAAGTACACCTTCTGACCAACAAAACCCCATTGCCTCTCCCCGCAGAAGTCACAGACAAGCTATTCTTACTGCCATGTCAAGCACCACTTACGACCTACAAATACAATACAGTACAATCACACTGTAGGTCACTTGTGCCCAGAGAAGGCTTACAGCTGTAGTTCACTATATTTATGAAAGAAACACACAAAAAAAGAGAAAATGTCAACTATTGTAAAACATTTTTACTAAGAAATGTATACTCTCATACGCATGACTTATAAAGACATAACACCAAATCTTCCCTTTTTAATTCGCATGGCTACAAAATGTGTGTTCCTCAACTTAGGAAAATCTTAGCTAGAGTTCTAAAGAGATTGAGGTTTGAAAATTAGGCAGATCATTGTTAAAAGAAGCTGCAGCCATTTCTAGGAATGAATGAATAAACACAAAAGGATATTCCCTCTGTCAACATAATTAATGGCAAGATTTTATGAGCTTCATTTAGTCCCCAAGACATAGTTATATACAATACACCGAGTGTGTGTTTATGTGCTCATAGTATAAATATGTAAAAGTCACATCATTAAATCTTTTATATGTCTGTATTCATAATACACAAAGCTGTTTTTAAATTATTTAAAGATCTATTCTCTCTTCCATATACATTAATACTAATAAGAGTTGCCGTCAACATCAAAGAGAAACTAGACCCCTAATTAGAGCTCCAATCTGCCCTGAGAGTTGCATTGCAGGGAGAACAAATATGGAATAAGTTGAATATTTGGGAAACTAATAATCAGTCCTTATTCTCAACTTCTGATTATTGCAAGAACCCAGTGATTTCTTAACAATAAAATACACTCACTTTCCATCACAATTTATCAACATAAAATTTCATATGAACAATTTGCAAAGAAAAAGATAATACACAAAACAGATAAAGCTTGCATGTCTTCATATGTTAACATATGGGACAGGTATAATAGCTCCAGAAATTTGAAGTAAATTTAGATTTTAGAATTTTTGATATTGCTTGACTTTCTTTTGCTTTAACCCTTTTGGTTATCATTTTAACCATAGGTGTGTGGTCTTTCAAATGGCGAACTTGCTAATGGAAGTCTTCTGATTACTGATGAGACTAGTATTGAAAATGTCAGCAATATTTTAAATAAACATTTGTTATGAACTCTCTATGTGCCACAAATTTTGCTAGCTGCTGAAAATACAAAAACCAAAAAGTAGTTGCTACTTTCTTGTTGCTAAATGGTTAAGGAAGAAAACAACTAAACAAATACAGAGTCAAGTATCCGACAAAAGCTATTTCTGAATATCAAAGTAATATATGCAAATGTTTAAGGATCTCATATGAAAAGAAAAATGTATCTTATGACTTTAATTTGACTGCTACTTTAATTTTCCTGTCCTGGATAGACTTCCAAAATTATCATTATGACAAACTTCATACACATACAAAAAGACAGAATAGCATAATGAATTCACACATAAACATCATCACTTTCATCGATTATCAACTCATGGCAATCTTGTTTATCTATATCTTCTTTCATGTTATTTTTAAAAAATCCCTGACACCGTTTTATTCCATTCATAAATATTTCAGTATATAGCTCTGAAAAATAACCACAATATTATCACATCCAAACTTAGCAATATTTCTTTAATATCAAGTATCTTGTCAGGGCCTGAATTAAATTGATTTTCAAATATCACGCTTAAAATATCACCTTTTAAAATAAGGACCAAGTAAGACTCACATAGTGATTGGTAAATAGATCCCTAAGGTTCTTTTAACCTATGGGTTCTCACTTCTTTTCCATCCTCTTTTTTGTCTCTTTCAATTTATTTCTTAAAGAAATTGAGGTATTTTATTCTATAGATTTTTCTTACAATCTGAATTTTGCTAATTGCATCTTTGTGGTCATTTTTGGAAATTGCTAGGGTAACAATCATTGTTCTAATAATTATTAAATAAGTAGAAAAATCATATATGTATTGTCTTTCTGGCATGAAATATTCAATTACAGAAAAGTCTTCTCTATAGAATTACACCTCATAAATACAGAAGAAATTGCAGAATTAGAAAAATCACCATCTTAAAACCTCTATTCAAAAGATGCATCTAAGTTGCAGTCATCAATGGCTGTTAAAATCATTACATGAAAAGTTAATGGGGAACTTTATAATAATGGGTGAATGAGGTAGGCAACATCTGAACCCACTGATTAATATTAACATAAAAAACTGGGACAATAAGAAATTCCAGACCTCGTGATGTGATGCAAGGAATCACATGGCATCATCCTTGAGCTATTCTAGCTAATAAATAATTAACTAGGCTGAAGCCATTAAATCTAGTCTCTAGATCCACTATCATTTTTCAGGAAATATGGGGAACAGCAGAGCATGTTAAATGACATCAAAAAGATGCCATCAGTGTGTCCAGAATGCAAGAAATGTTATAGAAAATAAAATAACCTAGTTTTTTCAAGAAATAAATGCTTTAAAAGATAGGGGAGAAGTAACTGCTACATATAAAAACATACTTAAGAGATGAGTCAACAAAAAGCAACGCAAGAATTTTGTGAGATACTAATTGAAATGAATTAACATTCATTGAATCAGGATGAAAAAATAAAAATACATTTTTGAGATATTAGCAATTCTGACCTTGTGATCATAGCACTTTTTTTTAATTTGTATTTGTTAGAGATACACATTGAAGTACTTATAAGGAAATGATCAATATTGGGATTCCCTTTAAGGTACTACAGTAATGGGACAAAGTGAGGGGAGCTGCAAAAGAAGAAGAAACAAGATTGCAAAATGCTGATAATTATCAAAATTAGCTGATGGGTGCATTGTGTTTCATCTGTACGCTTAAATATTTTCATATTAAAGTTTGTTTCAAAAAGATAATCATTTGTTTTCCAACTAGAGGCATCTTTGATTGCTTATCTACCACAAAATCAAGAATAGGTTGACCAATTTTGAGTGTAATTATTCCTTGAGAAATTCCTCCATGTTTTAGAGAAACAGACATGCACATCCTGTTGAAAAGTCCCCCAACTGTGCCCTGATCCTTATGACTCAAGGTGTAGTCTGTGGACCAACAGAATTGCCAATATCTTAGCACTTGCTAGAAGAGCAGAATATCAGGTCCCACCCTCAACCTAATGAATTTTATAAGAGATCCCAAGGTGACTCCTAGGCACATAAAAGTTTGAGAAACACCGGTATAGATTCCATTCTTTTCATGGATCTTTTCTCTCTAATAATTTATTTTCTTAACATATATTTAATCTTTCCCTTTCGCTAGCTTCTCTTCTCTGTATATAAAAAAGCTTAAATCTCTCCCGTCTTAAAAAATAAAATAAATGAACAAACAAACAAACAAACCTGCTTTCAGTTCAATCTTGACCTAGAACCCTTGGCTTCCATGGGATACTCATGTACCCTTAAACTAAATCCCTTTTTTTGTTAAGTTTACTCTAACCGGTTTCTGTTGCTGGCAACAATAGAATGCTAACACATTAAGGGCCTATCTTTGTTCTCACATCACTCTCTATTTTCAATGAAATTTTGTCCATGTCCAAACAGCTTCTATTGCTTTCCATAGCTGAAGATCCCCAAGTCTATGTGTCTTTCGTGGTCCCTTCCCCCTTGGGCAGATGCACTACTCTATGTTTCACAGTCTCTTCCTATCCAACAGGCTCAAAACTGACTTCCTCTTCTTCACTGAATGTTTTTCTCTTCAAAGACATTCAGTTTTAGTTCATAACAGCACCATCCACCCAGTCACACCAGTCCGAAAACTCAAAGTCATCCCTGACCTCACATTTGTGTTACCGCTATAGTTCAAACACTAACCATATCTCACACAGATAAATCAATACCCTCCTGTTATGGTTAATTTTATGTGTCAACTTGGAGGGTGCTTTTGAAAGAGATTAACACTTCAATCAATGAACTTTGAATAAAGGAGATCGCCCTCCAGAACGTGGCTGGGCCCCATCGAATCAGTTGAAGGCCTGAATCGGACACCAAAGACCAGCCTCCCTGAGCTAGGAGGAATTCTCTAGCAGATGCCTTCACACTTCGTCCGCACCACCGGGTCTCCCGGATCTCCAGGCTGTGGCCTTCAGACTGGAAACGCGCCGTCAGCTCTTCTGGATTCCGAGCCTGTCGGCCCCCACTGCAGATCTGGATTTGCCAACTTCCACAAACACAGAAACGATTCCTCTTTATAAATCTCCTTCTATGTCATATACATCCTATTCATTTTGTTTCTCTGGAGAAGCCTGACTCATACAGTACGAAGAAGTGGGGTACTGCTATAACAAATTCCTAAAAAATGCAGAAGTGGATTGGGAATTGAATAATTGGTAGGAGTCCAAGGAGTTTTGAGACACATGTTGGAAAAAGTCCGGGGTGCCTTGATGAGGCCATTGTAAGCATGTGGACGTGAAAGGTGATTCTGGTGAGGTCTCAAATGGAAACGAGGAACACGTTGTTGGAACCTGGAGGAGAGGTAATGCTTGTTACATGGCGGCAAAGAACTTGGTTAAAGTACGTTATAGTGTTTTGTGGAAAGGCGAAGTTAAAAGTGGATGAACTTGGATATTTTGCCGAGGAGATTTTCTAAGGAAAGTGTTAAAGGTGCAGCCTGGTTCTCCTTATTGCTTGTAGTACAATGCAAGAAAAGGAGAGATAAATTAAAAGAATTATTAAGCAAAAAGTCACCAAAATTTGAATATTTGGAAAATTCTCAGCCTATCCATATTGCAAGCAATGAGAAAGTGTGTTCTAGAGACACCACCAAAGTTGTGGCTGAACAATCACTCCATGAAGAGATTACCCATGGATTTAATCAAATATCTCAGCAGAACCCAGGAATAGAGATGGGATTTTACTAGCAGAGACACAGCCAGTTGGGACAAAATGGGACAGAAATGGGATTAAATAAAGATTTTTCAGACTTCAGAGATTTTACATGATGGGACAATAGAGCTATCAGGCTGGGCAAATGCCTTACCATTCAAGAAAAAGAAAGAAAGACCCTAAAGACAACACAGAAATTAGCAGGGCTGCCACTGCCACCATAGGCCCAGGGTGCACAGGTCTGCGGAACAAGGCTGCTAGTTTCAGTGGACCAAGCGGCAGTGCACCAGCAGCCAGGCTGCCCCCCCAGAGCCACCGGCTGTGCACTACTTATGGCTGTGGGGGGCCTGGAGGATGGAGCATATAGTCAAAGAGGATTATTCTCAAACTTTACAATCTGATGGAATTTGCCTTCCTAGATTTTGAATTTGCTTGGGACGCATCAGCCCAATTTCTTCCAATTTGTGCCTTTTGGAATGGGAATGTTGATCCTATGTTTATCCTACCATTGTATTTCAGAAGGACATAACTTGTCTGGTTTCACAGGTTCACAGCTGGAGAGGAATTTGCCTCAAGATGAGCCATACATTCAGTCCCACCCATACATGATTTAGATGATATTTAGATGAGACTTTGGACTTAGAGCTGATGTTGAAACGGTAAGACTTTGGGGATGTTTGGGATGAGGTAAGTGGATCTTGCATGTGAGAAGAACATGAATTTGGGGGGTTCAGAAGGCAGAATATTATGAAATTAATTTTGTCCCTCACCCCAAAAATTCATATGTTGAAGTTCTAAACTCCAATGTGACTGTATTTTTGGATAGAGGCATAAAGAAGGTAATTACATTTAAATGAGGTCATAAAGGCAGAGCCTTAATCTGAGAGGACTGGTGTCCATACAAGAAGAGGACAAGATACCAGGGAGGTTCATACAGAGAGAAAGGGCCATGTGAGGGCAAACGAGAAGGCAGTCACCTGCAAGTGAAGGAGAGAGGCCTCAGGAAAAATCAAACCTGCCAACACCTTGATCTTGGATTCAGCCTCCAGAATTTTGAAAAAGTAAATTATTGTTGTTTAAGTCACTCAGTCTATAGTATTCTGTTATATCAGCCCTAGTTAACTAACACAACTCCCAAAGAGTCTCTCTCACTTTGATTTCACCACTCTCATTACTTGTCCACAATGCTTAGAGGCTGATCTTCCCAAAAGGTAATTTAGATGAATTCTCTCCTGAATTCAAAACATTTCAATGCCCATCTCTGTCTACTGCATAACTTTCAAAGTATGTGGCATGGCACAGCAAGCTCTATGGTCCCTGCTTCTCTTTTCTGCCAAAAATAGACAAATTGCCATTGATTTAGAACGATGAACTCAATCACTTGCAGTTCTCCTAAACTGCCATGCTGATGCACAGAACATATGCCTGCTTCTTCATGGACTGACCCCTTCCCCAGACCACCTAGCAAACTGCTAGTCTTCTTCAAACAATTTATCCAAGGATCTATTCAGTGAAATATTTGACATCCTTGGACTACGTTGATCACACACTTTCTTGTACTATTGCTGTATAAGCTTTATTCATACTCCTAGAACAATATTTTATTTTAATAACTTGTTTACAACTGCTGCCTTTTGGGATTGTGGTCTTTTTGAAGACCATACATTTATACATTCATATTTATTTGTATATCCTCAGCACTAGTCACATAGACTATTAACTGAAAGGAAGAGAGAAGAAAGGAAAGAGAGAAAGAGAGAAAAAGAAAGAAAGGAAGGAAGTGAAATATCCTTTGTGAAATATCCATTTATCCATTACAGGCTCCAGATTATGCAGAATCTAAAGCTCTATTAGATAAATTGAAACTAACCAATGGGCACACAATTACACAGAAGAAAGTAAAAGTCACTGGAAATCAGCAAGGGGGAAGGAAGAGGTGAGGATGAGTGAAAACTTATCTATCCGGTGCAGTGAACACTATCTGGGTGATGGGCACACTTATAACCCTGACTCAAGCACAATAAGATCAATACATGTAATCCAAAACATCTGTATCCCCATAATATTTTGAGATTAAAAAAAACTGTACCTGCTTAATATTTTGAAATAAAAAAAAATCTATTAGAAACCAAATTGGAAAAAATATTTTAAAAGTGGAAGAATGGCTGAGATTATCATGGTTTGAGAAGCCAAATAAGCAAGGAACAAATTATGGATTATCATAATTCCACACGGGTCTCCGCAGACTCTCAATTTCTGTATCACTTACTATAGTCATAACACTTTCATGTTAAAACTCACTTTATTGTATCTTTCATTCATTTATGTATTATCATATAAGCCATATTGCTGATTTCTAAAAAGAAAATACTTTATGTGATGGAAGAGCACTGAATTAGAAAGCAGAATACATGGGGCCCTGTCTCTGTGACTTGAGAGGCAAGTCACCACGTCTTGTGTATCAGTTTTCTCATCTACAAGATCAAATTACTATAATTAATCAGCTCATCTCACAGAGTGGTTTTGAAGATAAAATGGGATGAAGTACAAATGGTTTGCAAGCTGGCATTCAATAGAGATGCTTTCCTAGTGAATGAACAGTGTTTCTGCATTTCACCAAGTGTTCTGCATTTGGGCCCAGCTCACTCTTGCCCTTCCTGACTGACATTGAATAGATCATTTAAATTTTCCAAACCTCAATTTCCTTAAATATAGAAGTGTGATAACAATGTCACAAAATTCTTCCAAGGCAAAATGAAAATCTAAAGTATTTTGTATTCTACAGCACGTTATATAACTTTAGATAACTTTTTTATCCTAATTATGTGATCGTGGATAAATAATGTAACTATTTATGCTACTTTCCTCATGTATAAAATGAAAATATGAAAGGCTTACTGGGGGATTGAATGAGACAATGTGTGTAAAGTGTTTAACACAGCACATGATTGGTTAGTACTTTAAATTATAGTGATATTAACGTTCTTAGTACCTACCATTATGATATTATTGCTACTAACAGGTATCCCTTGAGAAATGAGTCTGCAAAGTTTTACATGACTTAGGACTCTTTGGACATAAGTTAAATATTTTCCCTGACTTACTAAACCTAATATTGGTTTTATTTCAATGGATGATAGCTAACTGTGTAAACAAAGTATAACTGGTCATTAATAGATAAAATAGGTACAAATATCATAATAAATTTTTGTTTAACAAGAGATATCTGTAATATCTGGTGATTGTGTTTGGCATCCTCAGGAGTATGCTGGTCTTTTATCTTTGATTTTTAGTCAAATGGTGAAGTTTTATTGGCTCATCAGTCTTTGTGTTAGCTGTTCTGTGTATTTTGGTGCCACTTACTAAGTTGTAAAACATTGCCCTTATACTTAAACACACACACACACACACACCCAAAAAATTATTTCTGCTAAAGCCATGTTTGCAATACCAATTTCTGTATATGAACCATATTTACTTGTGAAGGCTATTTCTAAATATATATAGTATATATTTACTGTATATAAAATATATATATATATATACACACACATATATATGAGATACACACACACACACACACACACACACACACACACACATATATATGAATGAAGGTGGGAGAAAGGATGCAGGATGAAAAACAACGAAAAAATAATATACCCAAACTTATTTCCAAGCTTTGTGGCTTTAGAAAACTTGTAGCTATACAAGCATAATGCTGAACATGATGAGAATAAAACATCTATTTCACTTTATTGTTTTAAAATACTATTTATATAGCATAATAGAGGTGACTAACACATGTTTTCTGAAAGACTCATTTTCAGAGAATAGTTTACTCACTAGATATATCAGCTTTAATTTTCCATCTCTATTTCCTACCAATTTGTAAGTCTGAATATTTAGAACTCACATATGGCCTCCATGTAAGGAAATACAAAAACAAATATTCTAAGAGTCAAGATGTTCTTCAGACCCCAAAAGGAAAAGAAGCTTGTCTCCAAGCAAAGGGAATCTATGTGGAAACACTGCTTTTGACATTATGATCCTGCTGATAGACACTGGTGAGACTATTTCAAGACCTCCATTTATCGAAGAGTAGAGAGAGAGCATATCAATCATCACTGTTCATTCAACATGTTCTCATATTGTAATTATAAACATTCAGTGGAAATCAATATTTCCAATTCAGCAGTGTAAATTCATACAAAGGAGAGACAGTGAAAGGGGTAGGGGATTTCTTGTCTCTGTAAGGATGCCTGACTTTGCTTAAATAAATAATTCACTACATAAGAGATAAATAAGAGACACTAATGCTATTACTAAATATTTTCTGTAAGGTATGATTTCCTTAATACAGAGGGTTCTATTAAATGGTGTTGCATCTAAGTGTTGTTTTGATAGACTATTTATTACATGTGGGGAATATGAGAATGGAAGTGATTTAAAATATGCCACAGCTCACTTTCAAACGAACTAACACTTTTCTTTTCAGTAGAGGGCTTCAACTGCTCTTCAAGAATACTTGCCACATGCAGAGCTGAGGTGCTATGGTTTTGAAACTGTTTTGCAAGTTTCCTGATGACCAGAGAAAATTTCTTATTCTTTAAAATGAAGTATTTTTACAACTATCACTTATGTTCTTGGATTTTATCTAAGATTTTACCTTAGATTTTACCTAAGATTATTTAGTCAGAGACACAAGTAATTTGCAGAGATAGAAGATAATGGAAGAGTAGATTGAGGAAATAGAGAAAATATGTAGCTCTATGCCTGGTACAACACAAGTACTAAAACAAATGGTATCCAGTATTATTGCTGATGCTATTGTTGGTTAATTATAATATTCCAAATTGAATAAATTTCTTAAATTATAAATTATAGCCTGCTTACCATATTACTTTCTGACAGTTCTAAGATTAAAACAATTTGAAATGTTTCTCTTCTGAGATGTTTGAGTTTTTTTAATAATTTGATATTTTTATTTAAATTTTCTTTTTATTTCAAAATATCATGGGGATACAAATGTTTTTGGTTACATGTATCAATTTTGTTACACTTGAGTAAGGGTTATAAGTGTGTCCATCACCCAGATAGTGTTCACTGTATCCATTAGGTAGGTTTTCACACATACCATCCTACCCCCCACCCCTTGCTTTATTTCCACTGAGTTTTAATTCCCTGTGTGCACATGTGTGCTCATTGATTAGTTTCAGTTTAATAGTGAGTGCAGGTGGTGTTTGTTTTTCCATTCTTTAGATACTTCACTTAGGATAATGTCTCCAGTTCCATCCAAATTGTTGCAAAAGCCTTAATTCATCCTTCTTCATGGCTGAGTAATATTCCATAGTATACATATACCACATTTTGTTAATCCGCTCACAAATTGATGGACACTTAGGTTGATTCCACATCTTTGCCATTGTGAATTGTGCTGCAACAAGCATTCAAGTGCAGGTATCTTTTGGATGACATGACTTCCTTTCCTTTGGTTAGATACCCCCTAGTGGGATTGCTGGGTCAAATGATAAGTCTACTTTGAGTTCTATGAGGAATCTCCATACTGTTTTCCACAGAGGTTGTACTAATTTGCAGTCCCATCAACAGTGTATAAGCATTCCTTTCTCTCTGCACCCACGCCAGCATCTATTGTTTTTGGACTTTTCAATAAAAGCAATTCTACTATAAGAGAGTAAGGTGATATCTCATTGTGGTTTTAATTTGCATTTCCCTGATGATTAGTGACATTGAGTATTTTTTCATACGTTTATGGGCCATTTGTCTATCTCCTTTTGAAAAGCTTCTGTTCATGTCTTTGCCTACTTTTTAATGTGGTTGTTTGTTTTTTACTTGCTGATTTGCTTGAGTTCTTTCTAGATTATGCTAATTAGCCCTTTATCAGATGTATAGCTTTCAATATTTTCTCCCATTCTGTAGGTTGTCTATTTGCTCTGTTGATTCTTTCCTTAGCTCTGCAGAAGCTTTTTAAATTAATCACATCCCATTTATTTATTTTTGTTGTTGCTGTGATTGTCATTGGGGTCTTCTTCATAAATTCTTTGCCTAAGCCAATATCTAGAAGAGTTTTTCCAATATTTTCTTCTAGCATTCCTGTGGTTTCATGCCTTATATTTAAGTCTTTTATCCATCTTGAATTAATTTTTGTGAGTGGTGAGAGATATAAATTCTGTCTCATTCTTCTGCATGTGACTATCCAATTTTCCCAGCACCAACTATTGAATAGAGCTTCTTTTCCCCAGTGCATATTGTTGTCTGCTTTGTCAAGGATCAGTTGTCTTTAGGTAGGTGGTTTTATGTCTGGGTTCTCTGTTCTGTTCCATTGATCTATGTCTCCATGTTTGTGCTAATACCATGCTGTTAGGGTTACTATAGCCTGATAGTATAGGTTGAAGTCTGGTAATGTGATGCTTCCAGATTTGTTCTTTTTGCTTAAGATTGCTTTGGCTATTCTGGCTCTTTTCTGGTTCCAAACAAAATGTAGAGAATTATTTTTTCTATATCTGTGAAATATGACATTGGCATTTTGATGGGTATTGCACTGAATCTGTAAATCACTTTGGGTAGTATGAACATTTTAATGATGTTGAGTCTATCTATCCAGGAGCATGATATGTTTCTCCATTTGTTTGTGTTGTCTGCAATTTCTTTCCTCAGTGTTGTAGTTCTTTTTGTAGAGATCTTTCACCTCCTTGGTTAAGTATATTCCTAGGTATTTTATTTTCTTTGCAGCTATTGTGAATGGTATTGATTCCTTGATTTGACTCTCAGTTTGACTATTATTGGTGTACAGGAATGCTAGTGATTTTTACACATTGGTTCAAACATCCTTTGATAGAATTTTTTAAAAACTTGGATTAACAAAATTATTTTCTAAAATATCTTCTAAATTTTAAGATAACAAACAAAAAATATTATATTTATGTTCATTCTTTGTTTATATGTTTACTATTTTATCAAGATTATTATTTATTAAATAAGCACTAGAGGTCTTTAAAATTTCACTTTTACATTTTATTGGACATCAGGGTCTATTTTATGAATAATGTGTACTGGATATTTATGCCCTTTTTATAGAAGTAGCAGCATATTTTTATGATTTTATATTATAGATGTTTATAGTTGTTTTATGATTGCTTTTATGACATATGAGGTATAAAACTTATTATTTGTTTGGTCCTGAGTACTTGATTAGGGATAATGCTATACTTATAACATGCTGGTGAGGAAATACTATACAGTGCATCAAAATTCATTTCATAGTATTGCTTCTTGACATGTATTACAGGGCAGAAAGTGATCAGCATCCCAAATCATGCTAAAAATTCCATTCTATAGTACTCTTCTAGGTAACAAAAATATTTTATTCAAGTCTTGGGAACTTAAAACTAATAATTTTTTCATGAACCTAAAATGAATAAGATTATTTGGATTTTTGTCCCTTCAATATATTTTATATGGTTTTATAATAGAATGAGTTTTTCTCCCTAACCCCTACCCCTCACCACTATCCACCCATCCCCACTATCTTCCTGCACCCTCAACCTCAGAACTTCTAGCTCCTCTTCTCTTCATGTCCAGCAGTGCAGCTAGCTGAAACCCAGAATGGGTCACAAATGGGAAGAGGTTAAAGGGACCACACGGTTATGGAGGAGGAGGTCTAAGGAAGACCTCCATGAAGGCATATAGCCTTGGGAACTGGCAGAAAGGCTGGGTCCAGGCATTGATCTTAGAAACAGGTTCAACATGATCATGAAGCTGCCTCAGATCATGTCTACCTTGTGGATTCTCTCTAAGTTGGACAACGTTATTGAAGCTGAAATTAAAAAACAAAAACAAACAAAAACTGATTGCAAATTCTTCAGAAATTCCTCTGGGTGTTTGTCAAAATATATCTTCCAATTTTCCCTCCCCTCCTCTCCTGCAATTACCAGCAACATCTAGTTTTCCAAAATGTATAAGGCAAGAAGAAAACAGTCACAGGTTATACCAATAAACCCCAAAACCTGTTACTGACTCTGCCCTTTTCCGTCCTAAGTAATAGTGGCAGTGATAAGACTACACCTAAATGCAGTAACCATCTTAAAATTGAATCTTAACAGACCTTAAGACACTATCTTTGCTCTTCAATATTTAAATTGTTTAGTAACTTCCTTATTCATTTTGTCATAGATTTAGTATATATCTAATATTTTTCTTGAAAATTTAAACTTCCTATACATTTAGTAACTTTTTAAGCCTTACGAAGTATAGATTTTGCATTCTTGGTGGCATCTTCTTAAACCAGACAACGAATTTTTCAAGTAACATTTTAAATATGCTAATGTGTTAGAAAAAATACATGTAAAGATTGCTAATAGTGATTCAAGTCAGCAAATTTTTGTTTAGGACCCTTTGAACATGTTATGATATATTGGAGGGAACTACCACAGGCCAAGCCTAAGATAAGTATAGGACAAGTTATTATAGAACAGGTTTTTTAACAGAATTAACTCTTTGGCCAAAGTCAGAGCTACCTGATACTACCTTTCAAAACCTCCACTCCACCCCAAGACTTGGCCTTAATTACAAAGTCAGGTCAATTGTGATGTTCATTTGTAATTTTGCTATCAGGCATGGCCAGATGTTTCATTTAACCTCTAATATAAATAAAACATCTGATGAAGTTTTGCCATGCCTCTATAAACAGCTGTTTGATTCAGAAACTTACTGCTGAAGCAGCTATACTGATCTGGTCATTCTCTTTACATAATGTTACAGTAATTGTCTTGATCCTTGGGAAAACTGCTGCTGTAGGTGTTATAATGTATTTTATTATAGTATGTTAGATCTCCATAAAATGCCTAATGTCTAGTCAACACATGTTTAGTCTACCCAACAAGAATTTATTAAGTATATTTAAAATGTAGGAAGCAACTGCTGGTCTATTTCTTTGAGAAAGAAAAT